>NC_133756.1:32617765-32925665 GCF_036562045.2 Rhinolophus sinicus
TTTTACTTAAGGCAATCATTGTGTAGTGAAAACAACTAGAGAAATATGTCTAATGGGGAAAATGTTAAGGATGATACTAGACTTAATTAACAAGTATCATGAAATAATTAGACTAATTACTGAATAGTTCACTGTCTCCTGCCTGTTACATTAAGCCTTTTAGCAGCTTTGTGTAATATTTCATTGGATGTTTCTAATGCAGAAAATAACAGATTTGTAAAGAGCACAATATGAAGAAAGTAAAGATTTAATTTTCTTTTCTTGTGTTTCAGATCAAATGGGGAGCCTGCGGCCTTGTGCTGGCAGGCAATGCAGTCATTTTCCTTACAATTCAAGGTTTTTTCCTTGTATTTGGAAGAGGAGATGATTTTAGCTGGGAGCAGTGGTAGCAGTTTATTCTGATAAAATGCATTTAATTTCTTTAAAATTATACTATATGTATGTGTGTGCACATGTGGCCTTTGACTATGAATTTCAATATGCTGGGTTTTTTTTTAGTTTTTTTTTATAGCTTTATATCATGTTCACATTAAGGAGGATTACATGAGAAAGAGATTAATTATATTCCCAGCAAATAGACCACTCCATTTATTCAATTTGAATTATGTTATTTGGCTGTTTCTATAGTCATGGTGCTCTCAGAAAATATATTAACACAGTCTTGTAGACAGCTGCTCACATATGCAATGCATCTACATCTTCTGCGTGGGGATGTGCTTGGGTAGGACCAGGTCTCAGTTCTGCCCAGGACTTCCAAGACACACTTGTGGCCCAGAGAGGCAGAGGTGGTTCCTTCTTTGTGTGGTGGACCCTTGCTTCTCAAAGTGTGGTCCACAGATAGCATCAACATCTCCTAGGAGCCTATTACAAATGCAGGACCTGAGACCCCAGCCCAGACCCAGTACATTATGATGAAATCGCATAAGAAGTGCTGTCATAGAGGAATAAGCATCACATCGTTTCCTTTTCTTTCCCTTGGCTGAATCACTTAACCTCTCTGGGTGTTAGCTGCCTATTTGTAAAAATTGTTTCATCTCCCCTCATGTTGAGGCCTAGTTCACACTCTTTGTTATTTGTGAAATGTCCCACCTGTAAGATACAGGCTGTTGCTCATATTTCTGAAGTGTTGGCAGTAGATAACAGCTCTGCCTTCTCACTGTCTGAAAGGCAATGGCTGTCTTCACAGTGCTAGGGGAACAGAATAACCCTGGAGCTCCACTGGGGTGCGAGGAGTGGGGAGGCCAGGCTGGAACCAGTTCCTGAGACCCCAGGAGCTGCTTTAGCAGGATGGAGAAGAATAGCTAGGTAATTCTGCTTCATTTCCCTTTATAATCTGACACTTCTGTCCCGCTCCCTTCTCTTTCCACCCCCCGCCCCCCAACACACACACACACACACACACACACACACACACACACACACACACACACACTCCCAGCAGTTCTGATGTTCTGATTTGCTCTTACTCTTTCATGACACTGGCATCTCCTTTCTGTAGACATGGAACCAAGTAAGCAAGCAGAGGGGGAGCTGCTTAATTTTACTTATATGTTGATATGCTTGTCTTTCATGTCCTGTAGCACTTTATATAAAACACTTTAGCTACTTCTAAATGAATCATTAGGATACATGTCATGATGGACCTTGTAATCACAGTTTTTCTAGTTCAACTTTATGTCCAAGACCTGTTGATAAAGGGAGATACGGGAAATAGAACCACTTGATCAGAATATAAGCAATGATCTTAAAGTATTGTTACTATGTGATAAGTGACATACATTCAAAACACTGAACCCTTGAAGTTTGTAATCTGAGTAATTAGCACACTCCTTCATATTCTGGAATGATGCTGGGAACAGGAGAAGATAAAAGTGATACCTGAAAGGACAATAAGCCAAGTTATATTTTGACGTTGTGCATGATTTTTTGTTTTCAATGTTATATGTACATATAGAATTATTAAAGTTGTTCCAATATTTATATTAGACAAATTATATTGACACTTTATGATTTTAACCAGCATTTTTAATTACACTTGCACTTATTGTATTGAAATAAATTGTACTTTTAACACAAAACCAGAGTTTAATTTTAAAAGTCCTCATTCTGATGTAGTCTTACTTAAAAGACAATGAAAAAATGAGAATTTCTTGGTGTTCTAAAATGGGCAGTTTGAGCAATAATCTGTCCTGCAATAGAATAATAGCAATAAGTTTTAAGATCCCATTTTGAATATCTAGTTGGTTTGTAATAGCTCTTGTTTCCTAGAATGGGAATAGTGTTTAATTTATACTATTTTTTGCAAAAAAAAAAAAAAAAAGTCTTTGTTGCTTATACACATTTCAAATAACCAAGGTAGCCTTAATGTGTAGCCTTAAATCTTTGCCTCTTGACTGTATTTTCAGAATAATGTAAAGTAGTTGCATATAGATTATTTGTAGCTATTTCCTATTAATGGAATGATTTGTTGAAGTGGTGGATTTTGGGATTTGCTATGTGTCTGAATACAGAAGACCTTTGTTCTGAAGTGCCTACATTTCACTTAAGTAATAAACGTCAATAGGAAATACTGCTACATATGAAAGTACAATACAAAAGTTGCATCTTGGTGACAAAAATGTTGGACATTTTTTTCCTTTTAAATTTTTATCATTTTCTATATACCATAAAATATATTTGGGAGATTCAAAGCATATTGATTACATTCTCAAGCTGAGATTACACATAAAGAATTGCTTATATGTAAGTAGTCTTATGAAGGTATTATTCTCTATCACATTCCAAACAACTGGCTTATAGGTAGACTTTGAAACACTTTTCTCACAGAAACAATATTATGTATTAGTGACTGAGTCCCCAGGCTAAGCCTTCAGTGGCAGACTAAACCCTAATGTAGCTGACCTACAGTACTCGAGGTACCTGCCTGAGATTTGAGTCTTGGAAACAGGTTAGTGTCAACAGTGGAGGCAGGAAAGTATAAATTTCGACATCTTTTCCAGAGATCAAAGCCTTTCTTAGGTCAGTTTTAGCAGCCCTTTCCATCCCCTAACACCTTGGGGTCCAGATACACTCCTGTGAGGTTTGCTGGCCTCCTCTCCTGACTTGGGAGCCATCCTCTTAGCTTACCCCACCTTCTAAATGAGGTTCTTCATATTCCAAACTCATCCAGCTTTCTACTCTTACCAATCAGTTTTCTTAGCATAGCTGATATCATGTGATAAGAAGAAAGAAATCTGATCCAACTCCTTTCCAGAAAGAATGAATGACTTGGGATCATCTTCCCCAGTACATCTGAAACTCACCCGTCCGTGCATTGTGCAATCATCACACAGCGCTGCCGCCTTATTTTTACAAGGGCGTGCCTCGGCACCCAATGACTTTCACAGAAAATGGCAATGTTCCAAAGTAAAGTGGAAAAAGCATTCCAGCAATTTATAGGAAAGGATGAGACTATCTTAGAACAGGGTAACACTGCCATATCTCTTCCTCAGGGTGAGTTTTCAGCTGGTCCTACTTTTCATAGTTGTTTCTTTTCCTTACGAACCCACAGATTTTTTTTTTTGTATAGTCTCCTCAAGAAATCTTTACCTTTGAGATATCTTCTTGATGAAGACTGAGTGTAGCTGAAATGTTTCATGAATAACATTCCTTATTCTCTCAGGGATGGCTAGAAAAGACAATGTGTTGACAAGGATATGGAAAAAAATGAACCCTTATAAATTGCTGGTGGGAATGTAAAATTGCAATTCCTCGAAAGGTTAAACATTGAGTTACCATATGGCCCACAAATTCCCTTTCTGGGCATAGTCCTAAGAGAGATGAAAACATACATCACACAAAAACTTGTAAACGAATGTTCATAGCAACATTATTCATAATAGCCAAGAAGTGGAAACAATCCAAATGTCCATCAATAATGAATGAAAGAGATGAAGTACTTACTGATACATGTTACAACATGGATGAACCTTGAAAACATTATATTAAGTGAAAAAAAGCCTGTTACAAAAGCCCATATATTGTATAATACCATTTATCTGAAATGTCCAGAATAAACAAATCTATAGAAAGAGTGAATATATGTGTTTTCCAGGGGCTGAGGGAAAGGGAAGTGAGGAATGACAGCTAATGGGTACAGGGTTTCTTTTTGGGATGATGAAAATGTTTGGAATTAGTGGTGGTTGCACAACTCTTAGATATACTAAAAGGCGTTGATCGAACTGTACTCTTTGAAAGTGTAAATTGTGTAGTATGTGTATTTCATCTCAAAAAAACACGAAAAGTAGAAACAACCGAAATGTCTAATGAACTGATACGTGTGGTGCAAACTTATCATGGGTAATGGAAGTGTTCTAGATTGTGGTGATGTTTGCAGAACTCTGTGACTGTACCAGAAACCATTGAATTCTATGCTTTAAATGTGAATTTTATGGTATGCTGATTGATATATCAATAAATCTGCAAAACACAATGAATGGAAGAATGAACTCTCTTTGTCTGAATTACAAGAAAAGTATATCAGTTATTCCAGAATTTGTGGGACAATATCTTGAGGAATCCAGCCAATACCAAAATAATTCAAGTTATAAGGGTGTTTTAATTTACCTGCAATGTCATTTTTCTAGATTTTGTAATATCCTATTATCCCAGAATTTTAATTTGATAATTTAAAATTTATTTAAAAGTGCCTTTTGAAGGAAGACCCCAAAATTGTGTAAGTGTTAAGCCCCACAAAATCTAAGATTGTTCCTGTCTATAGCAGTGATCAAAACAGACAAAACCACTTGCTATATAGAGCTTATATTTCAGGAGGAGAAGAAAAAAACGAGATAAAAGAAAATATTGTATGTCAACTGGAATTGAACAATAAAGTAAAAAAAATAAAATACATGACATGATAGGTGGCATGGGGGCAAAATATAGTAGAAAAAGGGATAAGTAGTATGTTAGGCCTCACGACTTGAGATGCCTAGGGCGGCCATGTGAAGAAGCCATTTTGAGTTCACATCCAAAAGATGTGGATGCATCAGTCTTTGTGAACATCCTTAATTAGTTATTTACGATCCTTTTCTAGAAGAGCAGAAGTGGGTTGAAGTGTATACACATTTTTCATGATGCCAAATCATCTTCCTGTTCAACCGTTCTTGAGAATGCTCTTTCCCTACCAAAATATGTTTTAATATTTTAAAAGAATTCTAATTCAGAAAAAAAATCTCATTGTTATTTTAAATTGAGCATATGTTTAAAAACTGATAATATTGAATTTTTTCATACTTTTCTTCCTCTATCTCTTGTGAATTGCCTACTTTTTTTAGGGCATTTATCTTTGTTATTGATTTGAAAGAGTACATATTAAGATTCTAAGCATTGTTTCTTATATTTTGCAAATGTATATATTTTTATCAGATAATAGACTCATGAAAAGTAGTCCTGTGATTTTTAAACTCGTTTATGTAATTTTTCTACCTACAGAATTTTCTGAGTTTTCTGTAACCTAACATGTTAATTTCCCCCCAGAAATCTGAAATTGTATGTATTTTTAGAAAGGTCTTCTCTATTCCGAGAGAATAAAAACATTCTCCTAGAGCATTTATAGGTTCATTAAAAATACATTTTAATTCACCTAGAATATATTTTGGGTATTTCTCCCGATATCTTTAGCCAGGCATCTCAGCAAGTTAGTAAACTGGTTAAACAGTTTGTTTAATTTCAAATATCACTTTTAACATACAGTAAAATTTTATATCCACCTAGTTTATTTCTGGACTTTCTCTCTCTTTTTAAATGTAGGTATTCTTGAACCGGTACCACGTTTTAAAAATGTATTCCTTCATAATACGATTTTTAATTTGGTAGAATAAGTCTGCACTGATTTTTCTTCTTTTTTTCATTACAAAATAGTCCAACTAGCATTTTATAGCTTGAGAAATAACAAAGTTTAAATGAAACAGCTCTTAACCCAGGAAGTGAAGTTATGGGCTAGTTGGGACTCTGGCCAGGTTATGGTCATTGGTAAAGAAGAGAGGGGATTGACTTGGAAAGTAAGTAAAGTGGACCTCGTAGATGGATGAGACAGTAGCCACAGGTACCTGAGTTGTAGCGACTGTTAACTCTGAGGACTAATTTAGGCAATGTCAGGAAAATTTGTTTTTCTTTTCTTTATTTTTCTAAATACATTTTTTCATTATCTGAAATTATCCTCATGTAGGTTGGAAAATGCTGACACCAGTCAATTCTTAAGGTCTTTTTTATTCTAAACAAAATTGGTAGGATTATGAACCCCATTGTTTTGAGATAACCCAAGTGGTTATTCAGGTGCTCAAAAGTTTTTAGAGAACTGTTAAAATCTCATGTTATTTGGGGGCAGTATTAGCAATTAGAAGTGTTTCATTTCACATGTTTTATCAGGTGAAATTGATTTTGGTTTGGACTTCTTTTCTTGGAGTGAGAAATATTTCAATCAGGTAAAATACATCTAACACATAGTAGGAATTCTGAATATGAAATGGCAATTTAATTGGTATGGAGTTTCTTAGAGAAGGGTTAGTGTAGTAAGATTAAATAGTTTTAGCTAAAAATAGGCTTATTTTGTTTAAAAAGATTAGATTGTGACCTATATTTTAGCCTCTGCGTTTTAGTCCTTGGCAATTTAGGACTACATGGTGTCTTATTAAAGTTATCTTTAATTAATTTTCAAATTTGCCTCTTTCAACACAATGAGAAATTCTCAAGTTCTTCCTTTGCAGCTTGCTTGGGTGTGATACAACTGTTACCAATATGGACATAAAGACTGAGCTGATAACTGAATTATATTAACTCACAGGTGACCTAGTATATTTATACATGTATGCTTTGTTGTGCTATCTTGTTAATATTTTAAAATGTATATTCTCTTACTTTCAGCACTGTTTCAAAAATGAAATGCTTGGGTTCATTCTTGATAAAATGTGAAAATCTTCTTCTACAATTTCTTTTTTTGCTCCTACTTTCCTGTTAAGGTTGGCCTTTGGATGTATGTCTTCCTGACCAGAGTCAAAAAAGTGATTTTAGTTTCACAAGTATGAATCATAGTCCAAAAACTCAGGGCAACAATGATCTCATGTGACGGTTAAGTTTATTGTCAACTTGACCAGCCATGGGGTGCCAAGACGTTTGGTTAAGCATGATTCTGGGTGTGTCTATGAGGGTAGACTGTGCAGTTTGTCCTCCCCATGTGGATAGGTCTCATTGGACTTGGACTGGAACTTATACCATCAGGTCTCCTGGTTCTTAGGCTTTGGGCTCTCTTATTATGTCTCCAGTTGTCTGACTGCAAGTTTTGAAACTTCTCAGCCTCCATATTCACATGAGCCAATTCCTTACAATAAATCTCTTTACATATCTCTATTTCTATTTCTAACTCTTATCTCTGTCTCATCTACATCCTACTGGTTCTGTTTCTCTGGAGAACCCAGACTAATGCATCTAATTTACTTATTTTTCTTATATCACCTTCTACTTTGTGCTTCGCACATCATTGGACAGATGGGAAATTCAACTCCAATTTTCTTGGAGTTGAAACCTAGGGCAGCACAGAGAACTCAGATCTTAAGCCAATGAGTAAGTTGTTTGCCTCTCCCATCGATGATCCTTACTCATCACGAGTCGCTGCTGAGATACCCACGGCCTCTGATTATATGATCTCTTTAGGACCAGGTTTCTGCACTTCTGGAGCCACTATCAATTAGTGCAAGGGCATCTGATGAGGCTTAAAACTGTCAAGTTCCTTTCCCATTCAGGTCTTGCCACCTTCCCAGAGTGCTGCCAGAGATTAAGGCATGGGTCCTCACTGCTTATAGGATCTTCAGATATACATCTCTGACTGGATTTAATGAAATATTGTTGAGAAGTCAGTTCTCCCCAAATTGGTCTATAGAATCAATACAATCCCAATTAAAATTCCAGAAAGAGTTTTGGGAGAAATTCATATACTACCTGATTTCAAGACTTATTATAAGATTGTACATTAGTTCAGTGTGATACTGGAGAAAGGACCCTCATATAGATCAGTGGAATGGCATCAGAAATCGATGCATATATATGTGGTAAAATGATTTTTGATTTAAAAAAAAACATTCTAAGCTGAGGAGACATAACAATGAACAGAACAAGTTCTCTGCCCTCATCTCATGGAGCCAGCTTCAAATGGGCAAGACTAATAATTAATTTTTTTAAATAAACAAATAGTTGAGTAATAAACTTTGACAGTGACTAATCCTATGAAGAAATAAATCAGGATAAAGGTACAGAGAATGACTTGCAGCAAGGGCTACTTGAATATGTCAGATAGAGATGGTTGTTGAGCAGAGATCTGAATAATGAAGTACAAACATGGTGATAGGACCTAGTTTGAAGATGCAATTCTTGGGTTTTTTTGGTTGTTGTTTATTCCTTTTTTTCAATAAATTTTTGTTGAGTACCTGCTATCTACTGAATATTATTCTAGTAGCTGGTGACACAGTAGCAAATGAAACAGACAACTCCCTCTGCCCCCACACAGCTTACTTTTTTCTAAGGAAGTAAAGAATAAACTACATAAATAAGTAAAATGTATGGTATGTCAGTGAAAATGCTGCTAAGGCAAGAAAAAAGAAGAAAGGATGGAGATAGTGTGTGTGTGTGTGTGTGTGTGTGTGTGCGCGCGCGTGTGTGCAGGTGGTAGTGATTTCCATTTAAGATACAGTGGCCAGGAAAGGCTTACTTAGAAGATGGAATTTGAAGGAAGTGAAGGGAGACCTATGCATAGGGAGAGATGATCCAAGAAGAGGAATGAGCAGGTGGAAAGACCCTTTGGTAGAGCATGCCTGGTAACTAGCAAGGAACTCAGGGAGAGAGTGGAGGGAGAGAGTGTGTATAGGGGCTGGATGGATCCTGTGGTCCTGATGTATAGGTTACTCTAAAGACTTTGAGTTTGGCTTAGTGGTACAAAGTCCTTAGAGGGATTTGAGCAGGAGTAGTGATACGACTTAGTTCTTATTAGGATTTCTTTAACTGTGTTTTAATTAAGACTATTTTAGAGAGAAAAAGAGGAAAAAAACAATTTTGCTTTTCCAAATTAACCGTGTTTGTATTTGAAAGAAGGAAAGGAGAGATCAACAAACCACAGAAAACAAATAAATGCATTTTGTTCAGGGACAGACAGCTGAAGCAATAAGGGTGAATCACAGTCAGAGAATCAGTTATGTCCAAAGTACTCAGGAAATGGCTTGGTCTCCAATTAATCATTCCATGTTGTTAAACTCTGTGGAGATAAATTTAGCTGGCAGTAGGTGGAATGAGATGAGTTCTCATGAAAACATGTTTTCAATGAAGTTGGCAAAGAGTGCTGTGTAAATCCAAAATAACCCAAACTATGTCCTAATAGTGTTACGTTTGGTGTGCCACATCCCCAGGAGTGACCAGTTGGGATGTCTGTCCCTGAGGCAGGAAGACAGAGGATGCTAACACTTGCCTTAGCAGAAGGGGTGAGATAGTGAGGTGGGTGAGGGAAAGAGAATCGCCCTGAAACATACAGATGCTTTGGTGTTACCGCCCCCTCATGGTCATTCTAGGAGATGTCTTTAATGTGATTTAGACATATTTGCTGTCAGGGCTCACACTTGGTTAAATTTAAATTATCAATAAAGAGAAAGTGATTTTTAAGTATTAGCCCTTGGACCGTATTTATGTAATTCATTTAATTAGTGTGTGGGGGGGATTGCTATATTTTTTTAAACTTTTATTTATTTAAATGTGTTTTTTCAGGATCCATCAGCTCCGAGTCAAGTAGTTGTTTCAATCTAGTTGTGGAGGGCGCAGCTCACAGTGGCCCATGTGGGGATCGGACTGGCAACCGTGTTGTTAAGAGCACCGCGCTTTAACCAACTGAACTAATTGGTTGCCCCGGAAAGTTGCTATTTTAATGGCTGGCAGCACAATTCTTTTCAGGAGGAAAAGGTGGTTTTTTTTTCAGAAAAATTTCTCTAATAACTTTATTTTTTATTTTTAACTTTTTATTGACATATACACAAAGGAAATCACATATAAATATGTCATTTGTTGAATTACCCAAAACTGAACACACCTGTAAACAGCACTGAATTCCTGTTCCTTTTATCCCCATTTTAAATTATTTTTAAAAAGATTTTTATTAAAAAATAGCTAACACACAATATTATGTTAGTTTCAGGTGTACATAACAGTTATTCAACATTTATTTACCTAAATAAGTGATTGCCATAAGTCCAGCAACCATCTGACGCCGTACTATGCTATCACAATATTATTGACTATATTTCCTATGCTGTACATTGCATCCCATGACTTACTTGTTTTATACCTGGAAATTTGAACCTTTTATTCTCCTTCTGTGTGTTGTGCGTGCCCTCCTGTTATAGTTGAGCTTTGGTTGCTATTGGCACATCAGTAGGGGGGATTGACCCTCAGGCTGATTGGCTTGGGGTTTGGCCACGTCCATAGATTTCAGGCTGCTGTGTGGAGGGCTTACCCTATTGAATGGGATGCACCCCCATTGGCTCTGGTGCCTGTTGAGACTGCCCTTTGTGTGTGCCGCTTGTGGGGCTAATTGGGCGTGTGCTCTGCTGTGTTCTGAGGCCAACCTCCAAGTATGTTGATTCTGGGGCCTTGGCCTCTAGGGCACACCCAGGTGACTGTTTGGGAACTACCTGGTAGGAGCTACAAAGTGATCTGCAGTTGTTTACTAGCCTTTGCTAAACCTGGAGGCATGTCAGAGAGGCCACTTTGCAAACTGAGGACGTCTGCCACCAGTACCAGGCCTGGGGTAACTCTGCAAAATGCTAGGACACTCCAAGGCTTGCTGCCACCTGCCAGCTCCTTTAGGGTTCACCACTGATAAAGCCTCATGTGGTATGCAAGTTAGGGGAGACAAGGTCTTAGGGAGTCACTAGAGTGAGAAGAGTTGTGGTCACTAGGTTAATGTAAATTCTGATTTGGTGCCAGTGCTAAGCCTGAAGCTTCTCAGCAAAAGTCCCACAGCATACTGAGGCCAGTTGCCACCCACCTTTGGTCTATCAGACTGGGATAGTTTTCCAAGACAGAGTGCAATGCAGGTGGGCCTGGCTGCTTGCAGGAAAGTGCCTCCGGCATTTGAGGAGTTGGTTAGGGCGGAGTCCCAGTGAGTTAGCAGATAGGAGCTGGAGAGCTCACCAGACCAATCAAATTCAGATTTGGCCATGTGGGGGTGGGCTTAACACAAGAAAGATGGAGCCCACCTGCTGGCTTCACGGGAAAAGGATCCCACACAGGGAAAATGCTGATTGTCCTCCAGACCTTCTCTCAAAGCCACACAACTCAGTCGGCTCCGTGTATGTCACAGATACCTCAGAAGTGTCCTTCCACTGGAGCACAAGGTGAGTGCCTGGAAGTGAGAGAATCTGTGTGTGGTCTGTTTAAGAGGACGTCTGGTTTCCTGCCACCTTTTGTCCCACCTGGATGGTTGGAATCCCTACTGTTTTTCACAGGCAGATATGGGTGCTCTCTTCCTGGCATGAGTATTCTGGGCTTGAGAGCCTGATGTGGAAACCTCCGCGGCCGATATCCTTCCCAGTTCTCAGCCTCCACACAGAGGTTTGGAGTTAGCCAGTTCCGTGTCTTCACCTCTCCTACAATTCTTGATGAGGCTTTTTCTTTATATCTTTAGTTATAAAACCTGTTTCAGCCAGACTTCAGGTGATTATCCAGGTTGATTGTTCTATAATTTAGTTGTAATTTTAATGTGTTCATGGAAGGAAGGAAGGAAGGAAGGAAGGAAAGAAGGAAGGAAGGAAGGAAGGAAGCCAGCACAGTATTTATCTATTCTGCCATCTTGAATATCAGTCCAATTTGTACTTTATAATCCCTTCAGCTTTTTCACCCTGTCCCCCAACCTTTCTCCCATCTTGCACCCCAATAAATCTAGTACCCATCTGACACCATACATAGTTATTACAATATTATTTACTGTATTCCTTATGATATACCCTACATCCCCATGACTACTTTGTAACAACCAATTTGTGCTTAATCCCTTCACCTTTTTCACTCATTCCTAATAACCCTCCCTCCCATCTAGCAACCATCAAAATGTTCTCTGTGTCTATGAGTTTGTTTCGTTTTGTTTGTTTATTTTGTTCTTTAGATTCCACATATAAGTAAAATCACATTGCATTTGTCTTTCACTGTCTGACATACCCCACTCAACAAAGTACCCTTCAGGTCCATCCATGCCACTGCAGATGGCAAGAACATATTCCCTTCCAGGGCAGAGCAATATTCCACTGTATATATGTACCACCTCCTCTTTATCCATTCAACCATCAACAGTCACCCATGCTTCCTTCACATCTTGGCCATTGTAAACAATGTCGCAATGACTATATGGATGCACACATCCTCTTGAAGTAGCATTTTGAGTTTCTTCAGATAATTACCCAGAAGTGGGATTACTGGGTCCTTCTTTGTCATTGTTATAGCCTTTGTTTTAAAGTCTACTTTGGTATAAGTATTGCTACCCCAGCTTTTTATTATTTATTTATTTATTTATTTATTTATTTATTTATTTATTTATTTATTTCATGAAATATCTATTTCCCATTCCTTTACTTTCAGTCTGTGTGTGTCTTTTGATCTGAAGTGAGCCTCTGGTAGGCAGTCTTGCTTTCTTATCCATTCAACCACCCTATCTTTTGATTGGAGCATTAAATCCATTTAGATTTAAAATAATTTTTGAGATTTTATATATAGATAGCCATTTTATTATTCAGTTTTTGATCTTTTTTCGTCTTAAAGAAGTCCCTCTAATATTCCTTGTAATACTGGTTTGGTGGTGAGGAACTCCTGTAGCTTTTTCTTGTCTGGGAAGCTGTTTATCTAGCCTTTGATTCTAAATGATAGCTTTGCTAGGTAGAGTAATCTTGGTTTTAGGTCCTTGCTTTTCATCACTTTGAATTTGCTGCCAATCCCTTCTAGCCTGTAAAGTTTCTATTGAGAAATCAGCTGATAGACTTATGGAAGCTCCATTTTAGGTAAATAACTGCTTTTTCTCTTGCTCCTTTTAGGATTCTCTGTGTTTAACCTTTGGCATTTTAATTATGATGTGTCTTGGTGTGGGCCTCTTCGAGTTCATCTTGTTTGCGACCCTCTGCACTCCCTCGATTTGTATGTCTATTTCCTTTGCTATGTTAGGGAAATTTTCAGTCATTATTTCTTCAGATAGGTTCTCACACACCTTCTCCTTCTGGTACCCCTATGATGTGAATGTTTTTATATTTGATGTAGTCCCAGAGGTCCCTTAAACTATCCTCATTTTAAAAAATTGTTTTTTTCTTTTTGCTATTCTGATTGGGTGTTTTCTCCTACCTTGTCTTCCAAATCACTGATTCCATCCTCTGCTTCATATAATCTGCTGTTGATTCCTTCTAGTATATTTTTCATTTCAGTTAGTGTATTTCTCATTTCTGAATGGTTCTTTTTTTATGGTCTCTGTGTCCTTTTTTAGGACTACTGTCTCTTTTTTGAAGTTATCACTAAGGCCCATGATCATCCTATAATTAGTGTTTTGAACTCTGTATCTGGTAAGTCACCTGACTCCATTTCATTTAGTTCTTTTTTTCTGGATTTTTTCCCTATTCTTTGGGACATGTGTCTTTGTTTTCTCATTTTGCTGCCTCTCTGTGTCTGTTTTGTTTCTATGTATTAGGTAGTTCTACTACTTCTCCCAGTCTTGGCTGGGTGGCCTTACATAGTAGAAGCCCTGTGGGGCCCACTGGCACTTCCTGATCACCTGTACTGGCAGGAATTCCTTTGTGTGGGTTGTGTGTGCCCTCTTGTAGTTGAGGCTTTCTTGCTGTTGGCATGCCAGTGGGTAGAATTGACCCTCAGGCTGTTTGGCCATACCCACAGTGTACGAGCTTCTGTGTGGGAACTGACACCATGGAGTGGGATTTGTCTCAGTGGGCTCTGGTGTTTGCTGAGACCACCTTTTCAGTGTGCCACTTGTGGGGCTATTTAGTGGTGCTCTGTTGTGGTTTGAAGCCTGCCTCTGGGTATATTGGTTCTGGGGCCTCTTGGGAGGTACTCCTGTTCAGGCTAACATCAGCCACTGCCTGTGATTGACCTGGGGCTACCTGGTAGTTGCAACAAAGTGATCCACAGCTGGTTGCTGCCTGTGCTGGACTTAGAGGCTCATGGGAGAGGCCACACTGGGAACTCAGGCTGGCTGCTACCAGTACTGGGCCTGGGGCAGCTCAGTAAAAGGCCCAGGGCACCCTCAGGCTTGCCTCTGCCTGCTGGCTTCCCGTACAGCTCAACTGCTTAAAGAACCTTTGCTGTATGCAAGTTGGGGTAAGCAGGGTCTCAGGGAGTCACCAGGGTGGGACAAGTGTTGTTCACAAGGTTAATGCAGATTTGGGGTGGGTTCCAGTGCTGAGGGGCCACTCAGCAAAAGGCTCAGAGCACACTGAGCCAACCGCCACCCACATGAGACTTACAGACCCCTGAGAGTTGTCCAAGAAAGACTACATCATGGGTGGGGCTGGCTGCCTGCCAATGAAAGTGCCTCCCGCAGTGTACAAGCTGACACCAGCTGCCTGCTGCTGAAAGAGCCTCCTGTAGTGAGTGGGGCAGGGTTGTCTGCCCACCACTGAAAGTGCCCCTGGCAGTGTGTGAATTAGGTGGCATGAGGTCCCAGGGAGACGCCAGGGTGGAGTGAGTGGTTTTCACGAGGCCAATGCAAATTTAGCTTTGGCTGTGTGCAGGAGGGCTCAACACAGGAAACTTGGTGCCCACCCATAGGCTGCATGGGAGGAGGGCTCAACAGAGGGACACGGCGGCTGTCCCTCCAGACCTTGTCCTGACACCACACAACTTTGTCTCTCCCTGTGTGTCTCTGGCTCCTCCAAAGTTGCTGTCCCTCCACCAGAGCCCAGGGTGAGTGCTTGTGAGTGAGTGAGTCTGTGTGTGGGTCCTATAAGGGACACCTGGGTTTCCAGCAGCCTTCTGTCTCACCCACTCTTTTTCTCCACAGAATCCCCACTGTTCTTCACAGCCATATGTTGTGGGAGCTCCTCTTCTTGGCACTGGTGCTCCAGGCTGGGGAGCACAGTCTGGGGCTGGGGTCCCACCTTCCTCAGGGGGGACCTCTGCAACTGAAATATTCCTTCCAATTTTCAACCATCACGTTTGTGTGGGGCTGCCCATTCTGTATCTCCACCCCTCCTACCAGTATTGGCATGGCTTCTTCTTTATATCTTTAGTTATAGGGTTCTGTTCAGCTAGTCTTCAGTTGGTTCTCCAGGTTGATTGTTCTGTAATTTAGTTGTGTAATTTAGTTCTATAATTTGAATGTGGCCATAGAGTGAGGCAAGCAGTGTTTACATACTCTGTCATCTTGTCCAGGCTCTGGAATGTTCAGTTTCCTGATCTAGTGATGGCTGCACTGCAATTTTAAATCTGTGAAAATTTACTAAGTTGTATACATACAATATGTACACTTATAATTTTCTATGTGTATGTATAAAAGAAACCTCACTTCTCATGTGTTTTTCTGTTGATGATGAACATCCAAATATCCAAAGCTGGAAAGACTTTTTATAACATTTTATTTAAGCCAAAACTGACAACAATTGCCAGGAAGCAAGATCTCAAATGCTTGGGAGAATAACAGTTTTGCAGTTTCTTTTATGCATTTGAAATTAAGGTGGGAATATAAGGAAGATTACACGAATGGGGGAGAAGGCAAGGTGGGGATCAGATTATAGCATAGTTAAGATTATATTCTCTCTTGAGGGTGATTACAGTCTTAGAAGGAGTCTAAAAAGAGGGTAAAGGGGATCCAATATATGGTGATGGAAAGAGAACTAACTCTGGGTGGTGAACACACAATGTGATATATAGATGATGTATTACAGAATTTTACACTTGAAATCTATGTAACTTTACTAACAATTGTCACCCCAATAAACTTTAATTAAAAAAAAAGAGGCATTTCAAAATTGTGTTAACCTAGATGCATAGAAACAATGGACAGGGCTTGCTTAAGGCAAAGATAAGCCTTTTACTAAAGAAGTTATATGCCTGGGGTGTGACTACCCCCCAGGACCTACCCAGTTAGGAATTTATGATTTATTATAGCACCGCTTTTCATTCATAAAACTAAACCTCCATACGTGCAGCACAGGTTAAAAGCCCTTTACCAAGCTACAGAAATTGTAAATGTTTCCCGGGGCTGTGTTTACTATGTGTTTTTTTCTTACGAAAGCCAATAGTAAATAACTTGATAAAGAGCAACTCAGAATTGAAATTTGCTTTGTGTAAAAATAATCTCACTTGTTTAGAGGGGTTAATATGCTGTATGTGGGTCTAGTTGCTGCTGAATATCATTCATCCTTTTGTCCTTCTAGCCCCCAGTGGCATTTCTTGTTCATAAGTCCAATACAGTGTAAATAAGATAACATTGGGAACTGGCTGTAATTTTATCTTCCTTCTTGAAGTCTTTTATAATGTGGAGATAATTAATAGATCTGTGGTTAAACTCATTACCAGGAACAGTCAATATTTGTTTTCCTGTGGAGCGCTTGGTGATTACATTAAGTGAGTAGAGAGTTTCCTTTAACTGCAAATCTTTCAATAGATTAACAATTTTAAGGTTAGAGATCTCTAACCTGTAAAGATGTTAAAATTATTTTTCTTTTAACATTCCATTTCTACAAATAAACGAGAAAATTCCAACTTAAAATAGAAGATTAAATCAATTGCTCAATTACGTGTTTTAAATTAACCAGATAACTCTAACAGGTGAAACTCTCTTAATACTATAAGTACACAAAGTATCAAATATGAAAATTTAATACAAAAACAGTAATATGATGCAGTTGATTCTCTTCAACATTTTATGCTTAATTTAATTTTATTTTATTAATTTTGTTTATTAGTTTCAGGTATACAAAACAATGCAATAGTTAGACATTTCACCCCTCACAAAGTGGTAAGCCCCCTCCCCCAATCTATTGCCCCTCTGACATCATACGTATTTATTACAATTCCATTTACTCTATTCCTTATGCTATACTCCATATCCCATGACTATATATATATATATATATATATATATATATATATATATATAGAATTACATTTTTATGTGTAAAATTATAGTTGACATACAATATTATTCAGCTTCAGCTTCAGGTGTACAGTGCAGTGATCAGGCATCTACACCATCCATGGAGTGGTCTCCCTAATAAGACATGTGCCCATCTGACACCTTACAAAATGTTCACAACATTATTGATTTTGAAGGAAGCTACAGGCCAAACTGTCTTTCATATCCCCATGGCAATATTGTAGTTACCAATTTATGCTGTCTAATCCTTTCCCCTGCTCCCTCATCCCCACCCCCATCCCATCTAGCAACCATCAGTTTTTCCTCTATATCTCTGAGACTATTTCTGTTTACTTAGCTTATTTATTCAGTTCTTTAGATTCCACATATAAGTGAGATCATGTGGTATTTGTCTTTCTCCGACTGACTTATTTCACTTTATGCTTAATTTTAAATATTTCTGAAGATAAAGTTGTTTTCTAACTTAAAAAAAAGATGCCATCTCAAGTAATTTGGGGAGATATTATTTAGCCAAACAAGATTGCATAATGACCAGAGATATTACCGAGGCTCTGACTGTATTCTTGTCTGAGGCACCAATGAATCTTTTTACTTGGTTAAATACTTAGAAGCAAGATTTCTGGGTTGAATGGTAAATGTGTATTTAACTTTGCAATAAACTGCCAATTTATTTTTCAAAGTAGCTGTACCATTTTACATTCCCATCAATGACGTATGAGTGTCTCAGTTCTGCAGCCTCATTAGTACAAGGAATTGTCAGGTTTTAAATTTTAGCCATTCTAGTAGGCATGCAGTGGTTTTAATATGCATTTTCCTAATGAACAATGATGTTGAGAATCTTTTTATATACTTATTTATTATCTCTATATCTTTAGTTCTGTCGGTGTATATTTTTGGCCCATTTCTTCATTAAGTTGTTTGATTTCTTAATATTGAGTTTTGAAAGCTCTTATATATTCTTGATACAAGGCTTTATCATTTATGTGATCTGAAAATATTTTATCTAGTCCATGGCTTGTCTTTTCATTTACTTAACAGAGCCTTTGGAGGAGCAGAAGTTTTAAATTTTGATTAAGTTTAATTTACCAGTTATTTTCTTTGATGGATCATGCTTTTGATATCATCTTAAAAGTCATTGCCTAATCTAAAGTTGTCAGATTGTTCTCTTATGTTTTCTTCTAGAAGTTTGATGGTTTTAGTTTTAGATTTAGGTTTATGGTCCAGTTGAGTTAATTTTTCTCATAGAGTATGAATTATGAATCAAGATTTGTTTTTGCATATGAATATCCAATTGTTCCAGCATTACCAGTTGTAAACACTATCTTTCTTAAATTTTCTTTGCATTTTTATCAAAAGTAAATTTACATATATGTGTAGGTCTGTTTGTATGTGTAGGTCTATTCTATAATCTATTCCCATTGATTTTTTAAGACGACCATTTCTCCAATACTATACTCTCTTGACTAATGTAGCTCTATCTATAATAAGTCTAGAAATCAGATAACATATTGGGTTTCACAAAAAATCCTTCTGGAATTTTGATTGGAATTGCATTGAACCTGTAGATCAGTTTGGGGAGAATTGACATCTTAACAATACTGAGTGTTCCAATCGATGAACAATCCATTCGTTTAGGTCTTTTTTAATTTCTTTCACTAGTGTTTTGTTGCTTTCAGCACTCAAAACTTGCACATATTATATTTATTCCTAAGATTTTGTATTTTTTATACTCTTATAATTAAAAAATATCAATTTCTAATTGTTCATTGCTGGTATATAGAAATAGAATTGATTTTTAAAATTTTTTTTTGACTTTCATGAGTTTGATTATACTCTATGAGTCCATTGTAGTATTCCCCATGTCTCCATGATTATACTCAGGTTTAATAATTCACTAGAAGGACTTAGAGAACTCAGCAGTGTTCACAGTTATGTTTTACTATAACAAAAGGATACAGATTAAATTCAGTAATGGTAAAAGGAACGTAGGGCAGGGTCTAGAGATCACACTGAACTTCAAGTTGTCCTCTCCCACTGCAGCTGTGTGGAGAGAATTTATTTTTCCCCAGACACAATGTGTGAAAATATGCAGAGTATTGCCAACCAGGGAAGATCACCCAAGCCTTGGCATTCAGAGTTTTTATTAGAAATTGGCCACAAATCCACAGCTGACCATCTGTGTGGCAGACTTTAGTCTCTAGCCCCTCCAGAGGTTGAGCTGAATATTGTGTGGCCCAAGGCTCCCGTCATACATCACATTGTTAACACAGACCCCCAGGTATGGCTACGTAATAGGTTCCCACCCTGAGTGACACGATTAGCCTAGACTATCTGGCTACTTCTTCAACCTTATTGGTCTGCTACTCCGCCCACTTTCCACAGCTCCAGCTGTTCTGTTACATGAACACTTCAAGCTCATCTTACCTTAGAGCCTTTGTTATATCCCATACTTGGAGCAATCTCCCCTTATATTTTGGTATAACTTGGTCTCTATTACCATGTTTTCCCGAAAATAAGACCTAACCAGAAAATAAGCCCTAGCATGATTTTTCAGGATGACAGTCCCTGGACATAAGCCCTAATGTGTCTTTTGGAGCAAAAATTAATATATGACCCAGTCTTATTTTCAAGGAAGCACGGTAATATTTGGGCTTTGTTAAATGCCACCTCCTCATCTGGGTTTTCTCGACCACATAATCTACAGTAGAACTCAAATGTCTCTAATACACTCTGCTGTTTTTCTGTTTAGTTTCTTCATAGTACTTACCACTGTTATGTTATTTTTTCTTTACTATGTTCCTTTGTCCCGTGACCACATAATATAAGCCAAATGAGAGTAGGACCCTGATCCATATTACATACCAGCATTGTGTGCCTGGCATGTAGTAAGTGCTCAAAAAATATTTGTTGAATGAATGAGTGACCTTCATAGCTGAAACACTGAGGCTCAAAGAGATAAAGTGACTTCCCCAAAAACACATCCAACAAATGCCAGAGTCAGGATTCATCTCATGTTTGCCTGATAGGATCTTGAGAACAGAAAAAGAACATTAGGTAAAAGCTGAAAAATCTGAATAAAATGTGGATTTTAGTTAATAATCATATATTAATATGGTTTGTAATCGTCACAAACGAACTATAGTATTGTAAGATGTTAATAACAGAGAAAATTGAATATGGGGTATATGGGAACAATCTTAGCAAATTTTCTGTGAATCTATAACTATTCTAAAATAAAAGACTTGCTAAAGTAATGGGTGGCTGAATGGGAGTAAATAGTCTGGTCTTGCAACCTTGGAAAAAAGAGCAAAATTCACATAGGCCTAAGACCTGTATTCCTCTCTGGTATGGGAGGAAGGACATGGCATTTGGTAGGGAGAAGGGCTGAGCCAAGTAAGGGTGTCCAGCTTGTTCCTGCCCTACTGTCTCATGGCTCTTCCTGGAAAGAGCTATGGCTCTGTAGAGCCATGTGTACTAGAAGATAAGATTTGACATTTCCTTGGTGTGGGGAAAGGGGTGGTGCGCAAACTCAAATGACCACAGCATCCAGTCATGTGGTCTAAATGAGTAAAACAAGTTGGGTGTAAGAAACACGGGAGCTCTGGGAACGATAGCAAATGGCAGAGACCATCCTCAGGTGAAAGAACAGCTACTACTGAGTGCTGGATGATTTTTGCTACACAGGAATGTAAGCTCAGATGCCGTATTTTCTGATATTTCAAAAGAAACTAGAAATACAGATTTTAAAAAGTAATATGGACTAGTCTACTTTTTAAACATTGGCAATTATTTCAGAAAGTTTTTGTTAAACATTAAGCATAGCCAAACTGAATCAAAGGAGATACTTATGTGGACATGTTCCTTACACTGCCAGGTTGCAACTACTCTCTATAAACCTGGGCTCTGCCAAGAAGGTGAGCCAATCTCGGGGAACCAGACCTTTGTGTAAAGCATGGGGTTACTCAGTGTGCCCTGGTCTATGACAGCTTCAATCTGTGAGAATAAATGTCTGAGCTTCTTCTAGAAAGTCCTGGACAATGTAGAGAAGAGAGAGGGAATCAGTGGTGAGTAGCATGAGCAAAGGTTGAGAGTTAGAACATCCCAGGGTGTGTTTAGGTGACTGGATGATTGAAGTAAGGATTCACAAAGAGGAGAATTTGTTGGGCTAGAAAGTTAGGTTGGAGCTAGATTATGATGGGCCTGGGCGTTTGGACTTTATATGGTTTGTAGCAGATGACTAGTCCCCAGGTTCTCTTGAAGGAACATAGAGAAGAAGTCAGGAGCTGTACTGAGAAATTTGGCATTAATCCTGGACTTACAGCCAGAAAGAGAGAAGCAGAATAAATTAATATACTGAGCCTAGTTAGAATAATTGGGTTCAGGTGAGAGTGACCATTAATAATTAGCCAAAGAGTATGTATGCATATACCTTTGTGTAGTTATTTGATGCATATGTAACCTTTCTAACTGGCCTAGGTTGACTTATCTGGCCCCAGTCAAAACAGCTCCCACTGGCACCCCAGATTTATACCAGTAAGCAAACACTATACTCTTTCTCATTCTCATTCCTGTCTTAGTATCTCTTGACTCCCAAGGATTATAGCACTGACCCAGAGCTGCTGAAATGGAGAGACCCATGCCTGACCAGTGCACACAGCATACAACAGTGATATTTGATGTGAGATTAGGTCACAGCCAGCTAGGAAGCTTTCTTAATTGTGGCATACAGCCAACAAAACAAAGCCTATTTGGTGTGTGTGGAGGGTTCTTCCATCTCTTTCTGGCTATCCCTTCTTACCCTCCTTCAGTCATCCTTTCCCCTAAATTCTAGTTCATAATTTTTATTTGAAACTTTTCTAATTCCTTTGGGCCACTAGCTAGCTGAGCATATACCTCCCTAAACAATAGCATTATATTTCATACTCTTATTGTTGTAATGCTGGTATTTTAATAGCCCAAGAGAGACTGAGATAACTACCCCCATCTCACCACCATCACCAAGGAGATCAAATATCATTTTTAGCATTTCTGATAAGTCCCTTGTGGTGAAAACATAAAAACTAGAGACCAAAAAACTGGCAGCTACATATTTTCAGTAAGATATTGCTAATGGTTGGCTGGTCCTTTCTAATAATGAATTAAAATTGGTGTTTGGAAGGTTCTCTTATATTAACTGCCTAAGAGTCCTGCTTTAAGAAGCAACTTCTCGTCTTCCTCTCAGCCATCTGCCCAGCAGCTGCAAAGCAGCGACCATGCAGAAGTGCATCTCCACACACATTGGCCAGGCTGGTGTCCAGATTGGCAATGCCTGCTGGGAGCTCTTCTGCCTGGAACACTGGCATTCAGCCCCATGGCTAGCTGCCAAGTGACAAGACGATTGGGGGAGGAGATGACTCCTTCAACACCTTCTTCACTGAGACAGGCACTGGCAAGCATGTGTCCAGGGCAGTGTTTGTAGAGCTAGAACCCACGGTCACTAATGAAGTTTGCACTGGCACCTACCACCCTCTATTCTACCGTGAGCAGCTCATCACAGACAAGGAAGATGCTGCCAATAACTATGCCCCCAAGGGCACTGCAGCATGGGCAAGGAGATTACTGACCTTGTCTTGGACCGAATTTGGAAACTGGCCTACCAGTGCACAGGTCTTCAGGGCTTCATGGTTTCCCACAGTTTTGGTGGGGGAACTGGTTTATCTCCCTGCTGATGGAATATCTCTCTGTTGATTATGGCAAGAAGTCCAAGCTGGACTTCTCCATTTACCCAGCCCGCCTGGGTTTCCACAGCTGCAGTTGAGCCCTACAGCTCCATCCTCACCACCCACGCCACCCTGGAGCACTCTGATTGTGCCTTCATGGTTGACAATGAGGCCATCTATGACATCTGTCATAGAAACCTCAATATGGAGCACCCAACCTATACTAACCTGAATAGGTTCATAGGTCAAATTGCGTCCTCTATCACTGCTTCGCTCAGATTTGATGGAATGTTGACCTGACCAAATTCCAGACCAACCAGGCACCCTATCTTCACATCCACTTCCCTCTGGCGACATATACCACTGTCATCTCTGCTGAGAAAGCCTACCACAAGCAGCTTTCTGTAGCAGAGACCACCACTGCGTGCTTTGAGCCAGCCAACCAGATGGTGAATGTGACCCTCACCATGGGAAATATGTGGCTTACTGCCTGTGGTACCATGGTGACGTGGTTCCCAAAGATGTCAATGCCTTCATTGCCACCATCAAGACCAAGCTTACCATCCAGTTTGTGGACTGGTGCCCCTCTGGCTTCAAAGTTGGCATTAATTACCAGCCTCCCACTATGGTACGTGGTGGAGACTTGGCCAAAGTACAGAGAGCTGTGTGTGTGCAGAGCAGCACCACAGCTATTGTGAGCTTGTCTGGGCCTCAAGTACCACCTGATGTGTGCCAAGCATGCCTTTGTTCACTGGTATGTGGATGAGGGAATGGAGGCAGGAGTGTTTTTTGAGGCCCGTGAGGACATGGCTGACCTTGAGATGTATTATGAAGAGGTTGGTGTGAATTATGTTGAAGGAGAGGGTGAGGAAGAAGGAGAGGACTACTAAAGTTAACATGTCACAAAAGTGCTGCTTTTACAGGGAAGCTTATTCTGTTTTAAACATTGGAAAGTTGTGGTCTGATCAGTTAATTTGTATGTAGCAGTGTATATACTCTCGTATATAATTACTGGCCTATGCCTTAAAGCATGACACTTGGTTATAGACCCAACCTGTCCATTTCAATGAAGGGTTTGAATAAAGTATTCCCTGTCTTAAAAAATAAATAAAGTTGGTGTATTTATTGCTTCCTCCCATTGATTCTACCGTGTTTAACCGAAAATAAGACCTAGCTGGGCAATCAGCTCTAATGTGTCTTTTGGAGCAAAAATTAATGTAAGACCCGGTCTTATTTTACTATAATATAAGACCGGGTCTTTAATATAATATAATATAATATAATATAATATAATATAATATAATATAATATAATATAATATAATATAATATAATATAATATAATATAATATAATCGGGCCTTATATTAATTATTGCTCCAAAAAGACATTAGAGCTGATTGTCCAGCTAGGTCTTATTTTCAGGAAAACAGGGTCGTTCTGCCTAGTGAGGCAACTCAGAGCAGTTCTAATCTCATTTCCATTCTATGAAAGAACATTTATTAATAACAGCAACTATTAGCAAACTTGATAAAGTTGTAAATGAATAGTGTAAATCCCACTGGGGTCTTTTCCAATCACTTGCTCACTTCCCAAATAAGTAAACTGAGGGAGATGTCTGATTTTAATCATGATGATGTACCACTGATAACCCAAAGTTACTTATGACTTTGCCATTAGGATTTACAATGGAAACTGTTTTTTAAAAAAGAGGTTAAAATTATCTTTTATTTTTATAACCTTGAATTTAAAAAAAAATTAGTTTCAGGTGTACAAAGCAACATAATATTTAGACATTTACACCCCTCAAAAAGTGGTAACCTCCTCCCTCACAATGAAACTCTTTTATGTATGTATGATAGGAATTAAACTTTATGTGAAAATTTACATAATGAACATTTTTGATACCCAAATGAGTGTTTTCTCTAACCAAGGCACAGCATGGGAAAAGGGTCCTACCCTTATTTCAAAACTGTCCAAAATATTTTGTGATAGTTAAATAATTTTAAATACTTACAGAGGACTATTTGAAGTCATATGGTGAATAAAGTAGATGATAGAGACATCTGATGATCACTTCGGGGCAGTAAGCAAGGTACCAGTAAAAATCGAGACAGTTTTTCTTTTTTTTAATATAACATTGTTTTTTTAACTAGTTTCAGGTGCACAAAACAATGTAATAGTTAGACATTTATCATTTATATCCCTCACAGAGTGACAACCCCTCTCCCCCATCCACTACCCCTTTGACATCTCACACAGCCATTACATTTCCACTGTTTCTATTCCTAATGCTGTACTCCGCTTCTTGTAAATATATATATAATTGTAGTTGACATTCATTTTTGTTCAGCTTCAGCTTCAGGTATACAATGCAGTGATCAGGCATCTACATCATCCCTGAGGTGATCTCCCTAATGAGACAAGGAGAGAGTTTTTCTTAACGTGACTCAAAAGGTGCTTCAGAAGGCAATTCACACAGAGGAGTGTAAGTGGCAGTAAAGACAATACTCATGATGATTGGTAACCAAGAAATGCTGGATTAAAAGTAACCTAGTTTACAATCAAACTTCCCCTGCTGATATAAAACTTTCTATTTATTTATTGTTTTGATCACCCTTACTTTGCCTCTGCAAAGAGAACCATACTTTCAGTAGGATCCATCATTTTACTCAATAATTGTTTATTGAGCACCTTCTCTGTGCCAGGCATGAAGAGCAAGATGAACACGTGGACTTCATCCCTGCCCTAACTGATTTATGGTAACAGTGGGGTTATGAGGTCAGAGTATGGGAAAAACAAAAAGCAAATCTTTGACGGAAACTGATTGGAAACTGCTGGTATTAGTTAAATATGCCCACATTTTGAGTTAAAGTTTTACTTTTTCCCCAAACATTATCTTGACAACATTATAGTCCCAGGAGGTATTAGGACATGTGGTAATGAAAATATAGCAGGCCTTGTGCCTTTATTAATGTTTACATTGCTCATGACCTTTGTGCATAAATGCTTTTTGCACACTTGGCCACTCAAAACATGATCTGGTTGACCTGTTTTTCCACAAGAACTTGGACAGAATCTTTGACGGACAAACAGAGAGTCATGCCTTCATGAAGGATCTACTTACAAATGAAATGCTATAGTGTCATACTTTTAAAGCAAGAAATGTGAACCAAAGTTGAAAAAAAAAGCAGTAATGAGGGACTAAGTTAAGCTTTTAACTTATAGAGGAAACTGACCATATTAGGAATTTAACATTGAATTATTTTTCTTTGATGTAATGTCATAAAAAGTTAGAATGCACTCATTCATTCAACAAGTATTTATTGACTACCTACCATATGCCAACCACTTGCTAAGTGTTGAGGTGCAATAGAAAACAAGACAGAACTGGAATGTTACAATGCAATAAGTAACTACAAATTTTGAGCTACAGAAGAAAAATGGAAGAGTGCTGTGAAAGCAGGGGACATAGAACAACACTAATGCAAAGTAGACAGGGAAGGCTCTATGAGGAAGTGATTTCTTTAAACAGAGACCTAAAGGATGAGTAGAAAATGGTACGATCAAGATTGGGGAAGAGATTTCCAGGCAGGAGGAGCAGTGTGTGGGACAGAATATATTTTGACTTTAATAAATTTCATATTGTGAAAATTTTCCAAAGCCCAAAATAGAAATTCAGCATCCTGTGATATTTAAAAAACCTCATCACTTTACTTTAGACTGGCCAGAAGTGTGTCAAGAAGAAAACTTGAAAGAGATAGATTTCATTTCTCTGGCTTGTAAACAAAATGCACAAAACACTTGAGGTCAGTTTGTAATTGCCCTTTTTCATCATCCCAGATGAATGTCCAGACTTTAGTAACCTAGTAAAACTTTTTTTCTGGCTTTGTAAATAAATATGCTACTGTGAAATCTGGTTCAAAAGATCAAGCAAAGAGCAACTCTGGTCTTTAAAACATCATGTAATATGAGGTATTACCAAACATTCATTTTAAAAAAAGAAAAGAATAAAATCAATTCACCAATGGCATGCTAGTGTGAGGTAGTAAAATGAAGCAACTCAGCCCAGATGCTGCAATTCATAAACAGGGCTGTTATTTGGGAGAAAGGGCAAAGGAAGGCAGTAACAAAAGAAGTTAAAATGGATGGGGTCATGCAGTCTTTCCTTTTCCATTTTCCTCCATTCAACTATAATAACTATGCTGCTGGGTCATTTGGCTGTGGCAAAATTGACGCCAAAGTCATCTACTTAATGATATGAAGAGTACCCATCAACCTGGGATTACAAATAGTCCTTTACCTTGTCAGACTTTTGGAAAGGCTGCACCCTGGAGCCCAGTGGGGAGTGGGTGAGATGGTGAGGGTGTCTCTGTACACTCTCGACTCACTGCTGGTCGGTCAGCATGTTTTGTAGATGGAAGAAAGCACATTTGTTCTTATTCAAAATCTCAATTCTGAAAGATATTTAATCCCAAAACTCATCTAAGGCAGTGCAATATTCTCCGAAAGGAAATACATAAATAGATTAAGTGCCCCTAAGGACAGATGTTCACTATCTCCTGAGGCAGCCAATTCTCTTTCTGATAGCTGCCATTTAAAAAAGTTCTTGCTCTCCTTCCATCAACATATATTTGATCCCTTTTACCCTCATCTACCATCCCTTTCCCTCTTACCCTCTGGTAACCACTAAACTATTGTCTGTGTCTATGAGTTTTTGTTTTTTTTTCATTTGTTTGTCTTGTTCCTTTGTTGCTTTCAGTTTTATATACCAGATATCAGTGAAATCATATGGTTCTCGACGTTTTCTGTCTGATTTATTTCACTTAGCATAATAATCTGAAGATCCATCCATGTTGTTGCAAATGGCACTATTTCATCTTTATGGCAGAATAGTATTCCATTGTGTACATATACCACAACTTCTTTATCCATTCATCTATCAAAGGACACTTTGGTTGTTTCCATGTCTTGGCCAGTTAAATAAAGCTGCAGTGAACATTGGAGCACATCTATCTTTACAGATAAATGTTTTTAGATTTTTGGGGTAGATACCCAGGAGAGGGATTGCTGGGTAATATGGTAATTTCATTCTTAATTTTTTGAGGAACCTCCACACTACCTTCCATAGCAGCTGCACCAATCTGCATTCCCAACAACAGTATATGAAGGTTCCTTTTTCTCCACAGCCTCTCCAACACTTGTTATTATTTGCTTGTTGGTGA
This sequence comes from Rhinolophus sinicus, assembly GCF_036562045.2. Lineage (NCBI taxonomy): Eukaryota > Metazoa > Chordata > Mammalia > Chiroptera > Rhinolophidae > Rhinolophus > Rhinolophus sinicus. The sequence goes on from NC_133756.1 coordinate 32,645,846, forward strand.
TGGCCATTCTAACTGGGATGAGGTGATATCTCTAGGTGGTGAACACACAATGTGATACATAGATGATATATTATAGAATTCTACACCTGAAACCTATGTAACTCTACTATGAGTTGGCACCCCAATAAACTTTAATTTAAAAAAAGCCTATTATGCATAAGATTCTTCCTGTACATCATCTTATTTAATCCCTCCAATAACCCCATTAAATAAACATTATCATCTCTATTAAAACAAAAAAAAGTTCTCACTCATATCAAGATCAAGTTCATTTTTCTTTAATTTCCACAAAAAGCAATAATAAAACTATCTCTTGAGCACTTCTATGTACTAGAGCTATGCCAAGGAGCTTCACATGGATGGTTTGTAGTGCTCCCAACAATAGTGCCAGGAAAGGATCATTGTGTGCATTTTAAGAACAAAGAAACTGATTCAAGGTCACACTGCTAAGAGGCGTGGATCCAGTCTGGCTAAATCTAACATCTAGGCCTCAACACCATGCATAATTCTTCTTTGAAATTTGTGTATTTGAAGGCATCTCTTAAACTCTTTCTCTCAGTTTCCTCACTCATATCTCATATGTCATGCTTTCCAATGCTCTCAGGATAAACTGTGACCATATTTCTATAAAAGGTATCTATAGATCAATATAAAGGTTATTGATCCCCAGAAAACTGCATACAGTATTCCAATTGGGATGTGAGCATTGCTAATAGACTTCCTTAAGTTTTTTATTGATGGTATTTGTTTTTAAACAACAACAGTAGCGTAATCAGTTAAGATATGGGTTTAGGTAGATTTCAACCCTGACAAGCTGTTGACTGTGGGTATTTTACTTGCCAAATTATTAGATTTCTCACCTATAACACGGGATGATGATGATAATGCCTACTTTTTAAAACTTTTGTGAGAATTGACATGATACATGTAAAGAAAGAACTTAGAGCACTATTTTCAATAAATGGGATATATATATATATATATATATATATATATATATATATATATATATATATATATATAATTCAGCCATAAAAAACAAGGAACTATTGCTATTTGTGACAACATTGATGAATCTTGATGGCATTATGCTAGGTGAAATAAGTCACACAGAGAAAGACAAATACTGTATGATCTCACTTATGTGTGGAATCTACAAAGGAAAAACCCAAACTCATAGGAAATGATTTGTAGTTAGCAGAGGCAGAGGGTGGGGGTGGGAAAGGGAACTGGACGAAGGTGGTCAAAAAGTACAAACTTCAGGTATAAGATAAGTACTAAGGATGTAATGTACAACACGATGGCTGTAGCTAACACTGCTGTGTGATATACGGGAAAGCTGTTAGGGGAGTAAATCCAAAGAGTTCTTCTCACAAGGATAAAATTATTTAATTATTTTCCTCTTTTCGTTTTTCTTTATTTTCTTTTTATTATATATACACACATATATATATGAAGATGAATATTAGCTGAACCTCTTATAATCATTCTACAATATGTATAAATCAAGGTATCATACTGTACACCTTAAACTTATAGTGATGTTTGTCAATTATTCTCAATAAAACTGTAAAAAAAATAATTATAAAAGAACACTGTGTTCTTAAAAAATTGCAGCATACCATTTACAGAGAAATTCTTCATTTAGTCACTATCTAATGAGCTAAACAACTAAACATTAGCAAGCGAAGTCTGTGAGCAGCAATGTAGATGACACCAAGTCTATGCATTTGTCACCTGAATTCTACTCATAGACCCATACTCATTTAAAGCCTTATTATATACATATGTCTATAAGCTTGGTTCTTTCATTACTGAGTCCATAGGCAAGTACAGGAGGTAGATCAACCGAAAATAGCAAGATAGGTAAATTGAAAAGACCAAAGGTAGGCAAATTGAAAGTAGCAAGAAACAAATGATTATTTTAAAGGAAAAAGAGAGACTAAAGAATTACAAAAATTAGAAACTCAAAAGGTATAGAAGTCTGAGACACCAACTAGCCTTGAATAGCCGAGTAGATTCCAAGAATATCACTGGATTATAACCTAGCACTATAATTGAGCAGCTTTCATCCTGCGCTCTTTTGGAAGGAGCACTGTGATTTTCCTTTGAAAAACCATCCTTCCCAAATTGTACTTAGTTCCAGTGGAACCATCACTTAAAGTGTCCTTTCCTCTCCTGAACAAGGTTAACACATGGTACAAACCAGCTCAGTTGCTTTCTTGTAGAAATTTGCATGTTGAGCAGAATGACACAAAGCTGATGGGGCTTCTTCATCCTGGTGGTGGTACCCTGAATAGATATTCCATTCTTTCCTTCTATATAGACCCTTGGAACTGCATGGTCCCTAACCTTTTCAAGATTGGTTGTCCAATTTTCCTTCACTTGGGGGACTTCTCTAAAACACTCCAATAAAATACTTTATTTGTTTACTTAAGTTATCCAAAGGTGTTTTGGGCTGTTCACAACCTGTGATCTATAACTGACACGGATTCAATAGAGGAAAGCCTTTTTTTTTTTTTTTTGGTTCTTTTTTTTTTTTTTTTTTTTTTTTATATGCAGGGTTTAAAAAGGTATTTTTAATAAAAATTTAAAATAGTTCCATCTAATTTTGTTAAAATAAAATTGAAAAATTTTAGCATTACAAGGATATTTCCATTCTAAAGAATATATTAATTTTTCTAACCACCTTAGATAAATGAGTTGTTACTGCGTACAAATCCAACAAATGATTGCATTTTACTTTTATAGCTTGAATGTGTCTTGGTTAGCTCCTTTTCCCAGCATGGCTCTGGTTAGCTCCTTATGAAAGTGATGAGTGATTTTGTAGAACCTGTTCAAGGACACATCTGAAAGAGATACCTTTTAGCTGTGGTCAATACACTTTGTACATTCTACAAATATCTACATCTCTTTTGTGTATCATGCTGAGCAAAGTTTTGGGATAAAGCAGTGTGATGGATGCAGTCCCAGCACTCCTGGAGCTCGTGGTCTAATAGCCCAGTACATGTGCACGGAATGGAAGGTAAAGTTGCCCTTGCTCATGATGAGATAATTCCCCATGACCTTGACCGTGCAGATCCTTTGCTTAGAAAATCCAGTGTCTGACCTTTATCCACATCCTTTACCTATATTCCATTTCTTTTTCATGGTTCAGGTCAGATATCTTGTTCTCCGTTAAGCGTCTCACAATAATAGCATTTTTGGGAGCAGGATGCTTTAGTTGGATTACATCTTTTATTTCTCACAAGGCACTATGAAGTATTTATGTAAGACTCAAATAATCTAATTGATGGGACTTTCAGGAAGATTGACAATATTTATAATTTGAAATATTGAATTCAACATGACCAGAATAATTGGGATCTTTTTGACCATAGAATCTAAAATATAAGTTGGGAAAGCAACAGTTTTAAAGCTGACTGTGCATCAGAATTGCCTGGGGGAGCTTTTCAAAAAATAGAGTACATTCTCAAAAATTCCAATTAATTAAAAACATACAAGTACACACATATAGAACACAGCACACAAAAAATGACCCCAAATCATATCTTCTAAAGATAATCACAAATAGCACTTGGTGAGTTTCCATTCAGTCTTTCTTGTTTTGTAGCTATACACTTTTAAACATAATTTTGGCATAAATGTGGCCTTTTCATCGAGATCTTCCCTGACCATCTAATTTAAAACTATAACCTACCTCCATTCCCTGTCCCTGTTATTGCTTAAGTTTTTCCCATAGAATTTCTCACCTTTTATTTATTAAAAATTACATTTTAATTAATTTATTTTCCTCCCCCAGGTAAACTTGCCTTCCTCTTCACCTTCCTGCACCACTCACTAGACTGTCAGCTTCAAAAGGGCAGAGCTTTTTGTCTGCTTTGTTCACTGAAGCGTGCTTAGCTCCAAGAAGATTGTGTGATACAGAGAGGTGGCATAATACTTCTTTGCTGAATGATGAATAAATAAATGAATGAGATTGCCCAAATGTCCTTCAGATATACTGAATTAATCCCACTCCTACAAGAAGTGAAAGTCAGTATCCATGTCAGAGAAGTGTTTTTGATGAGTAGGACTTTGAGACATTGCTCGAATGCTTCCTAGGTTCTCTGTTGAGGGCACTGAGAGTCAGGAGCCTAGCAATAGTAAAGCAGCTCCCTGAGGTCATTTGGCTAATAGCAGGTGCTACACCTGAGGGCAATGCCATACTGAAGAGACCACCTGCCCTCTAACAGGTTCAATAGGAATATTTTTAAAAACGTGCCCAGCTCCTAGTTCTGGAACTTGAGCACATAACTTGTCCTCGTTATAAATTCTGGGACTTGTTCAGAGCTATGTCCTCTGGTGCACATATTTCTACTGCCTAGATTGCCTAATTTTTGAACTTTTTAACAGCTGAGTACTGCTTTCAGTGCTATTTAGTCATTTCCCACAGCACTCTGTACCTTTAGAGTAGCTTTTGAAGTTACTTGGGCCATTTGGGGTAGAGGACATTGGATGACTATTTTTGTGCCACTAGATAAATGGAAAGCTTCTTGGTATTATTAATGTTCAAAACATGCAACCCACACTCGTATGTTATTCAACTAGAGATTGCTTTGAAGTCATTCTTTAATTATAGAATTTCCAAATCAGAAAGTATATCTGAAAATAGAAATTTAGAACTAAATACATGGAAGGGCATGAAGGGCTTTTTATAAAAATTAAGAGGATAGTAAAATGTAGTGGAGAAGCTCCAGGGCTAGGACTCAGGAGATTTGGATCCCAGCTGCGTCTCTGCCCATTATTAGCCCTGCAAATCCCCCATTTGGTTGGGAAATGGGGCTGCTCATCCTAACTCACAAGCTTTGTTGTGTAGAACTATAAATATGTGAATCACAATGAAAACTGTAAAATTGTATCAGATTGATAAAGCTGCACTAATTTTCTTAAACATTGGTGAATGACGGCAGGTTGGTAGAAAGAGGGATTTCAAAGGACTCTAGAGCTTGTATACACATAATACATCGTTATACATAAACATGTAGTGTGGGTACCTGGCAAAAATTATCTAAGTAGTGTCAGAATATACCGTATTTCTACAAATCAATAAGACAAAGACAAACAAAACCATGAAAATGTACTCAAACTCATTAGTAATCTTGGAAATACAAACTAAAACCACAGTGAGAGATCATTTCAGACAGAAGCTTAATATTAAAGATGCCAGACAGAGAGAGTACACTTGAAGTGGAACTATATTCAGTAGTTAGAAACTACTGGGGCTTAAATTCTTGATTTAAAACTGCTGTGGTTGAAATTTCAGCTCTGCCACTTGCTGTTTAACTTTGAACAATTAATTCCTCTAAGTCTCAATTTTCTTGTCTATAAAATAGGGAAGAGTAATGAGAAAATCCATGGAAAGCAGTCAGCACGTTGCCTGGCACGTAAGAGAACACTCACTGCATTGTTCATTGTCATGTAAATTTTTATAACTAGTGAATGTTGCCTGCTCATTATGGGCCAGGCACTGCACTGGGCTGAGTGCCTTATGGGTATTATTAATTCTAATCTTATGTGTTGTGATTATATCCATTGTACAAATGAGGACACAGGTATCAGAGATGAGGGGGCCAGGACTCAAAGCTACGTCAGGTGGACTCTGTAGTCTGTATGTAAAACTCCTGGTTTTATTGCCTCCCACTGTTGCCATGGAGAGCATTGCATCTTAGAAAGACACAGATGATCTTCAAGGTCACTTACATAAGTCCTTTATCTCCATCACATGCACGCACGCATAAGCACACGCACATGCACACATATTCAGAGAGACTAGCCTATTTCCCTTTCTGGTTAGAAGTGTGTCATTTTTCAGTATTGTTCCGAAAACAAATTAGTAATGATAGAGTCTGTCATGCTTCTATTACCAATTTTTACAGTCAGCCTATAACATTACTTATAAAAATGTTCTTTTGGAGCCCCTGTGGGTCTCTTTGAACATTTCTGCAGCATCATCTGTACAGAGAGTACATCTGGGAAGATTGAGGATGGGGAATAATGTAATCAAGCCTGTTAAGAAGCCCTCTCTCTGAAGTAAACTGGAAGGTCAGATGTGCATATGATGTTTCTGAACTCCATTCTCTGCAGCTCCATTCTGGAATTTTAGAATTAAAAGAGACTTTAGCAATTACCCTAGTTTAACTTTCTCTCCCCTGCCAGATTCACTTTGACAATATTCCTTACCACTTGCCATAGCTGGGGAGGGAAGGATTTTTCATTTAATTTCTGGACTCCACTAATGGTTACATAGTTCATTCATTCTTTCTGTAACGTTCACTCTCTGATGTGTGTTCTGCCTCCTAAAGCAGCATAGACTAAATATATATTTTACACATGAAAAATCTTTGAAATTTGAAGACAGCAATTGGGTTTCCTTTGTAAGACAGGTTTCTCTCGTGAGAAAACTGGGTCTCATTTTGTGCTCCATGATAACCATAGCCTCTAGAAAAGCGTACAGTACAGTCTCATGAAATTTCTTGGTGGGTGATTGAGTTTTCTCTTTTCTACAGTTACAGCTTCAGTGTCCTGGTCAATTCTTCATGAGACATGGTTTCTGAATTTCTCGTGCACTGAGTGATCCTTCTGTGAACACGGTCTAGTTTCTTCATATCTTTCATAAAGTGTCTGAAACAAAATATTTTATTCCTTTACATGTGAAACGTGAAATGTGACCATTAACTCATCTCAGATGTGCGCCCCATGTAGTCAGGGCCCACATATTATACGTAAATGGATAAATGAGTGGCTGTATGAATATATGCTTAAGGGTTGCTCTGGGCAGTTATGGGTGTAACATTTGACCCTGCTGTGCTTGGCTACAACTGGTTGAACTTAGGGTAAATATCTGATTTTGGGGGGCCAATCAGAATCCTGTCCTGGGAATTTGGAATTAAGACCTATCTCTAGGGCAAAAGGAGCTTAAAGGTCCGGCACAGAGGCTAGAAGTAGAGATTTGACTTGTTACAGCTTCATGGAGCAGAACTAAGAGGAACAGGGTAGTGACAGAGAGAAACAGGAGACACACAGCCCTCAAGAGGAAAGGAGATAGACTACTTGGCTGCCTACGGACCCCATGGCTTCCCAGCGCCTGGCTCCAGTTTCCATGGGGGTCCAGCCGGTCTTCATTTTGTTAGCGCTCTGAATCCTTGCAATAATCACTGTCCCGCCAGGCCAGATGGACAGACACACAGACATGCACACATATGCCTGTTCTGAAGCTTGCTTAGGTTAGTTCTATTTCTTGCAATCACACTATCTCTGTATAGAATAATTTATCCAACCTAAGATAACACTAATGCTTGACTCATAGTCTACACATAGATAAGTAAACTATCCAAGACTTTTCACCTGAACTGCTGTTAAACCAACCTTGTCACAGGTTTTTTTGTAAGTTTTCTCATTCAAACATTCATTCAACAACAGTATATTAAGCAACTACTATACGTGAAAGTACTTTTTATAAACTATTTGCCTGTCAGCTGTTGCTTTTTGTTGCTAAAAGGACCATTGTCTCAATAATCTTGCGTTTCCATTTACTTCTTATCAGCAGTGGAATGAAAAACAAATGGGTTACCAAATACTGAGCTCGTGAGCAATAAGGAGTAAAATGAAAGTTCTTAAGCTCTGAGTGTGGGCATGTGCAGGGATGATGCAGTGCATGCTGTTTGCTACATCTACTTCGGGTGCTTTGAGAACATTTTGCCTACTCTGCTTTACTCTTAGATTCTGGGTTGTTGAAGGTATAGTAAATACATTTTGGATAACTGAAATGTTATTGTGGTTTTATGCATGCATATATGCACACGTATGTCATACAAATTTCTATCTAAATATATATACCACGTTTCCCCCAAAATAAGACCTAGCCGGACTATCAGCTCTAATGTGTCTTTTGGAGCAAAAATTAATATAAGACCTGGTCTCGTATTATATTATGTTACATTATATAAGACTCGGTCTTATAGCAAAATAAGACTGCATCTTATATTAATTTTTGCTTCAAAAGGCGCATTAGAGATGATGGTCCGGCTAGGTCTTATTTTCAGGGAAACACAGGACATAGCTAGTGGAAAAACAGTAAGGTTTTTACCAGAATGCAAGCAACAGTGAGGAAGATTCAATCACAATTAAATAAATAAAACTGGTTGCATTTATAGACCATCAGATGTGCTTGGGACTTTTTCCTTCTGGTTATACATCTTGAATAAAACTGAAGGTTAAACTTGGCCATTCGTTGGGCCTTTTAATTTATCTCCTTCATCTTACTATTTACTTCAACAAATCAACCAACATTTAAATACCCATTTCCAAGCCGCTTTTCTGCAATCCCAATTTGTATGGGATCCCCCCGAACCCTCATCACTTGTGAGTTCAGCTTTAGGGATGAAAGGGAATATGAGAAAGAAGACACATTTATTTTTTCATAGTCCAAATGCCAATGCACTAGTCAAGTTTATACTTGCTCTATCCTCCATTTACACTAGCAATAAAAGCAGAATGGCACAAAGAAAAAGGGATTTGAATTCTGGCTCTGCTACCTCTCAACCGTACAACCTTTTTGCAATTCTCATTATTTCTTTGTATCTAAAATGAGGTTAATACTACCAACTTATAGGAATTGCTGTGAAGGTTAAGAGACTTAATGTCTGTAAAATACTTAGCATAGTACCTGGCACCTGGTAAGTGTTCAACTGATAAGAGCTTTTATTGTTATTTTTATTACTGTGAGATTCTTCTGTTCATGCCTCCAAAGAGAAATATAGAAAACAACATGCAAGGTAGAGGAGGGAGGAAGCATATTGTAAGAACAAAGTACATTTTCTGGTAGTCCTGATATTAGTTATAAATACCTTAAAAATTTGTTAGTGGTAACACAATTGTTTAGAGGTCTGTCCTGGGGATAATATGAATTTTCCTATGAGGATTATTCCAGGCTTCATTTTCTATGAGAAGGAATTCCCTTATGCTTCTTAAATTTCTATTTTCTTGGTAGAGAGTCTGTTTTCCCTAATCTACTGTGGGTTTTCTCAACTTTTCCCCTTTCAATCCTAGTAGGTTCAATCTGTGCTGTGGCAAGAATGGTATTTAGAAGAAAGAGACATGAGAAAGGGCCATTCTTCACAATGAATACTATGTTTTAATACCCCCAGATAATTCTACAATAATTTTCATCCCTACTTAGACATTTTATGGAAAATGGCCTATCCTGTGTATTTTTAATCTTTGGATCTAAGAAAAAGTTCCTACTAGCCAGCTCTACGTCTTTGAAGGCTGAAGTGCGGGTGTTTTGTTCTCCACCCTCTTGGATGACTTGTGGAAGTATCTTCTAACTTCCTTCCTGAGGGAGTTTCCTCAGACTTAAACTAAGGTTAGAAAGGACTGTGACCACGTAGTTGATTCAAGAAATGTAATTGATCGAGTTCATGGAACACGGGACCAAACTTGCAGGGGAGGCTGAAGAGTCCGAATGCCAGTTGATTTTAATAATAGGATAGAATACTATTTGGAAATCAAGGGATTGGATTGACCAAATGACCACAACGTAATGACTCCAAGATAAAAAACTGTTAGCTGAGCAATATACAATTGTACATATTGTTGTATAATGTACTTTCATTTCCTTACCCTAAAAAGCCCCTGTTGCTGGCAGGTAGATTGGCCTGGTCTGAAAATTTTACTGCTGTCAGTTCCGATGTGAAGTCATTAATATTTGTCACATATTTAAACTCTCTTTATGGTAAATGGTAGAGGCAATTATTTTCCTATATACACAGGATGTATTGAGGGAGTCAAAGCACTCTAAGAAGAGGCTCCATTTCAAGGTAACAGATTTGTGTCTATTTGTGCTTAGATTACAAAACTTAGAAAAATCTCAACTACTTATGTTACTCTGAAGAAAGAAATGAATAACTCAGTAACTCACTATTGCTAAGAAACAAATTACTAAGCTAACCAAATATCATCCTTTCCCTGTGTTTCAGTTTAAAATTTCAGAGAGAGGTGTGGTCAGATTTATCAATATGATTCACTCTCTACCATTTTTCTCTTCTAGGAGAGAGCCCCTTTCTGCTATGATTGATTGCCTAGGGGAGCCTCAGGATATCTCTGGTGTAAAGAGCAAACATCCTTTTTAGCAAATAGCCAGACATTACAGTAGGGGGGATGTAGATTATCTTGCTTATTTTGCCATCTCTCAGTGCAGAGATGGAAACATTGTGAACTGGGAACATTGAGTTTCGTTCTACCAGTATCCTTGCCTTTTAGAAGGTACCTGTTACGAACAGTAAAAGTAAAGTGGATTGCTTCTGAAATTGTGAGATGAGCTAAGGGCAGCATTTCTATTTCATTAGCTGTTTTTTCTTTTTATATTTTCTGCTGAGAGAAAGAGTGGAACCTAAGCTCTTCATTCATTGAAGCATCCAGGTTGCTTAGAATCCTTTTAGGTAGCTACGAACACCTTACGGCCATTCCAAAAAGTATAGCTAGATAATTTGTAAATTCAATTTCGTGTCAATTATAATCCATTTATTGTGCTCCTTTCTGTACTGTGGGTTTTTACCAAGCTCAGCTGTAGTTTATAGCTCTAATGAGAAAGATTAACAATAAAAAATCTTTTCTATGCACAGGTGGGGGTGGAAGACTTATTATCTTCTCCCTCCACTTCCAAATCACCCAGGCTTCAAGCTTCAAAATCATATATTTTTCTTCTTCTTCTAATCTAATATTAAATCATATTGATTTTGTCTTAATATTTGTTTCTATTCCCCATTTTTGCATTATGATTGTTTTTATTTTATCCCAGGCTTTCTTATTTCATTCATTAAGTGTTTCTTTGTTATGCATTAATTCATTCATTCAAAAAGCATTTATTATTCACCTACTATGTACTAGGTATTAGCAGCTGGGAGTTTACACTCCACTCCTAATAATAATTAATATGTAATAATAAAGATGAAACCTCATGTTGGGTACAATCTTGCCTGTCACTACGAAAGCCTCTAATAAGTCTTTTATATAGTCTCTCTTCCTATATCACATTAAAATTACTATTGCCAGGCTAATTTTGTTTAATGCTTCATTTTGGCTTCTGTGACCCTAGTTGTGTGGCTCTAGTCTTTTTCCTAGGGTTATCTCACATTATTCTCTTAATTTTCCAATATTTTAGATAAATTCATCTGCTAGGTGTGCTACCATGATCCCTGGCCTTTCCCAGCTTCAGTGGTTATGTTGTTCTTTTCATGTGGAAATGCCTTTTCCCCCCACCATCTCATATGACAAAAATCCATCCATCTTCGAAAGCTCACTTTAATGGTCACTTTTTTCAGGAAGATTTTCCTAATCTCCTTCCTCCTTCTTCTTTGGCAGTTCCTTGGCATTTGTTCTCCAGCATTATCCCTTACTATCCAGCTATCCAGACTCTGTCCCTACACATTCTGAATTACTTGCCTAACAATCTTGAAATGCCTAAAGCAGTTGTTAGCAATTGCTCCAGTATTTTTTCTATTTCTGGTACGCTCTCCTACGTACGTGTCAGTTCTTGGATTCTGCCAGTCCTTTGCCCTTCTTTGGTCTCTTTTCTCTGCACCTCTACATCAATTTTTAAAAAATACATGTATATTTTTATTGTTCTCTTAGCATTTGATCATTGATTCTCTAAAGTGGATTTTGAACTTACTTGTGTGGTTTTTTTCTGAAGTGGATATTCTTGGATCAGATCTTGCTTTTGTTCCATTCTCTAAAGAATTCAGTCTTGCCTGGGGCCAAACTAATGCCAGCCGGTCCCTTTCTATTCTCCCAAGGGATGGGGGGAGTGGCCAACCAATTATCTTTATTTATATTTAAAATTCTTTTTAAAATTAAAAAAATGTGATTGTAGGAAAATACACATAAGAAAATTTACCATCTTAACCATTTGAAGTGGTCAGGTCAGTAGTGTTACATATTTTCACATGATTGTGCAACCAATCTCCAGAAGTTTTTGAAGCGTGCAGTCTGTTCTTACATTTTTAAATGGTCATTTATTTGCTTGCTTTACCTTGCCTATTAGACAGAAAGTTTCTTGAGGACAGGGCTGTGTTACTGATTTTTGTATCCTAATGAAACTGGTATAATCCATTAACAATTGCTTCATGAAGTTGAATTGGCCCTAGTTTTCCCTATATTCTCATTTAATGTGTTCTCCACAGGATCCCTACTTTGTTAACAGACCGAGAACCTGTTATCAATGAAATAGTGTGCATCTTGAAAACATTTCCACTTACTTAAGCGAGGAAGATGAATGTCTATGGGGTTGATTGCAGCTACTTTGGAGGTTTGGATTTTTGGTTTATTACATGGTGCTTGCTGGTTTTTTGTTGTTGGGAGGTGGGACAGTGCTGTTGTATTTATTTTAAGAAGGCCGAAAGCCAGGGAAACATAATTGAAAGGAAGTTTCAGTGCTGGCACATTATGATTCTAACTGGAATGGTAACAAATGAATTGCAACTTCCTTTTATTTGAAGTGGTCCATGTGAACTGGAGGTTAACATTTTACACTCATGATATTGCCAACTGCCAAATACTTTCATGATTCTTGTTTTAATATAGGCCTATAAATTTACACTGTACTGGTAATTTGTATCTTTACATAATAGCTTCACAGAATTACACTGTACACGTTCTCCAGATTTAGGGGAAACCAATTATCTCCCCCACCCTCATATTTCTGAAGGTTCTCAGAGGGCTTACAAAGGTTTGGGTAAGTACACTTTGATATTTGCACAACAATGAAAGCGCCCAATGACGCATTTCTCCGAACATATCTTCGTCATTAAGTGGTACATGCCTGTACCTATGTCATTTCCTTTTTTTCCTGAAGAACTTCAACATTTCTTGCACCTCCAGTTCTGCTGAAATAAATTCATTCAGTTTTGTTTGTTGGAGAAAGTCTTTATTGCTCTTTCACTTTTGAAGACTAATTCCACAGGACATAGAATTCTAGGAATTCTAGTGTTTTCTTTTTCTTTCAACAATGAAATACTGCATTCCACTCTTTAATGGCTTGCACTGTTTCTGATTAGAAGTGCTTTGCAATTTTTGTCCTTGTTCCTCTATAGTTGGTTGTTATTTTTCCCCTTTGGCTTTTTTTTTTTTTATTCAAGATGTTATCTTTTTTCTTTTGGTGGCCTGCAGTTTGAATATGATATGCTTAAATTTAAAAAAATATATTTGGATTCTCTGAACTTCCATGATTTGTGGTTCAATGTCTTTCATTGATTTTCAAAAATTTTCATTCTTTATTACTTCAAATATTTATTCTGCTACATTATCTTTCTGTTCCTGCTTCCATTATAATTACACATATATTACCTTTTAGAAATTGTCCCACAGATCTTAGATGTTCTGCTTTCTTTTTTCATTCTTTTAGTTCTTTGAATTTCAAATTCAGGAATTTCTCTTGACCTTTCTTCCAGCTTATTCTTTTCCTGGCTTTTTCTAGTGTCTACTGATATACGCTTTGAAGACAATCTTTATTTCTGTTACAGTTTTTTTTTATTTCTAGTCTCTTTTTGATTCTTCAAGTTTCCGTATCTCTAATTGTATTGCCAATCTCTTATGTGTTGTCTGTTTTTTCCATTATAGTCCTTAATGTATTATTCAGAGTTATTTTAAATTCCCTGTCTGATAATTTTGACATTTGTGTCATATTTGAATCTAGTTCTGCTCATTGCTTTCTCTTTTTAGACTGTGTTTTTTCTTGCTATTTGTCATGTCTTATAGTTTTTTGTTGAAAGCTGGACATGTTATATAGAGCATAAGAACTGAAGTAAATAGGCTTTCAGTGTGAAACTTTATATTAATTTGACTAAGGGTTGGGCTGTTTTTAGTATATGCTGTAGCAATATGTATCAGAGACTTCAAATTTCTATAGTATTCTTGTTTTTGTTTCCTTTCCTGACTTTGGGCTTTCTTAACTCCTCTTCCTCATAAAGAATGTGTTTTGCAGCCATGTGTCTGGGAGACTAACCAGTCACCTGAAGGCAAGTTGATTATATTGAACTTCTTTTACCCTGGAAGAAAGGAAAACAATTATATATTTACAGCAATTGACTCATCATCCAGGTATTGGTTTGCTTACCCTACCCATAGTGTGCCAATCAGCACCATTCTATGAGAGCTTACAGAGTATTTGATCTACTGACACAACATTTGATAAAATATTGCATTGGATTAAGGTACCCACTCTACAGCAAAGAAGATGTGGCTGTGGGTACATGACCATGGGATTATTGATTCTTTGACCTATTGTACCATCCAGAAGCTGCTGGCCTGATGGACTGATGAAATGACCTGTGAGAGGGCAACTGTGGTGACAGGTTAGAGATGGTGTCCTGAAAGAATGGAATGCTAGCCTCCAAGAGGCAGCACATACCCTAAACCAATGACCATTATATAGTCCTGTGCCCCAATCACAGATAGAAGTACGGATTTCCCTCTTCACTATCACTCCCAGTGATCCATTTTGTGCTTTTATAGGGCTAGAATTCCTGGATTGTAAAAGGGGAACAATTTCTTAGCTAGAGTCCCATTAAGCCTTATGTTTCATTTAACACCAGTCACTTTAGGCTCCTCATACAAAAAGACAAACAGCAAAAAGGAGATGCCATCTTGGCATGGAAGTGGTACGGCTGCTGTTACATGGTGACATCAGGGAAAAATACATTTAGCATGCAGATAATCCACTGGGTTTTCTTTTTGATACTTACCTGCCTAAGTCGATAGTAAATGTACAAGTAAAGTAGCCATGGCCTGAGAAGAAGGGCATGGTAATCAGGGACTCATACATCTCAAGAATGTAAGTGTAGATCACCTACCAGTTAAGCTATGTAGATTAGCAGAGATGCTAGCTGAGTAAAGGGAATTTAGAATAAGTAGAGGACAGTGATGGTGGAATCAACTATGATCCAGAGACCAGCCATCGTGGTGGAAGCTATAGTTTGCCTCACCAACTTTCATCTTAAAAGTTTTTCCAAGAGAAAAGACCAACCAGAATTCTGGAAGAACACTTCCCATATGAGGTGAATTTATTATACGAAGAAAACAGATTCAAGAAGCTCAAGAGGTGGATTGTAGGAGATGCTGTAATATGCTACTCAAATTATGCCTTATGAATTGAGAATCTTCATTTCTTTAGCTCCCACGAGTGCTGACATCTCATAGTCCAACCCTAAAAGTAACCATGGGAGAAAGAGAGTCAACTCATTCAGGAGTTTACCTCTACTCCAGGAGCAACCCACATCCCATGGTTGATCATTATAGGTAGTATAAACCCCTCTTCCCTAGCCTCACTTAGGGAGATCTCATAAGGGTCATCGCAGCTTTAGAGTTCCTTGTGAAGTTGTCTTAAGCATCTGCAGAAGCTGTATTGCCTTTCTTCTTTCCCACTCTTTCCCTCACTCCCTTGCAGCTGGTGTTCTATGGATCACTCCTCAATAAATGACCTGCATGCAAAGCTCCATCTCAGAAAACCCAACATTTGACACACAATGAGGAAACTTTAGAACATATAAAGCTACTTCAGCTTGTCTCAATTTTCTCTCTGATATATGAGCTTAAACTTTAAATAGGAAGAATGGTGGGTTGAGTTGAAGGAAAGAAAATAAAGATAGTATAGAGAAATGATTAAAAGATTGGAACCTTATATATAGTAACAGAGACAAAAGTCAAAGGACATTAGTTCATATTGGGCTTAGTAGTACACTGAGTTGTAGAAAGACATAAAATATGATGGAGACCATCCATGGAATTATTGAAGGGTTTGAAAGAAAGTAATAGTGAGGTGGTGTATGGACTTCATTGTTGAGGAAAGAAAGAAGTTCTTGGGTTAACTTTACACCAAAACTGAACACACAAGTGCTAATCAGCCTGCGATATCTTGGTGGATTTTTATTCCTGCTGATGTTTCAGCCTGACTTTTTTGCAATATAAAGGATTCTAAAAGGTCTAAAAAGAGCTGTTCTCTCCCATCCTCCAAAGTTGGGGTTGGGAAGGGTAGACTATTTGGCAGTGAAGTGAGTAGATGAAATTTTCAGAGTTTTTGTTTTGTTTGTAGGTTAAGATGATTTAACCTTTATCAATATCATACTTTCTTGGAGTAAGGTAAAAAGTTGTCTTGTCAAAGTGCTAGAGTCATGCTGTCCATCCTAAAGCAGTGCTTTTCTCTGGCACATAACACTTCAAATGATAGATTCTCTTTCTCTGGGTCTTGCTATCATTGTAATCAGTTTTTCCTAATCCTTGAGTCTTTGACAATACAGTGTGCTAATAACAAATGAGGTTTATCACAAAGGTATGTTGTATGCTATTCAGGTAGACTGTGATGTTTGGAGGACAGGAACCATGTCTGTTTTGCTCATTGCTGAATGTCCAGCCCTGTGTGAGGTCTTGGCTAAGAGTAGGTGCTCAATAAATTCATTGTATGACACAGTGAATTTGGGGCAAGTCACTTAATATCTAAAATCTTCTGTTTCCATATCTATTGAAATAGAAAGAAAAGTCTCACTCTACTTTCTTCATTACCTATGTGCTGGTATTTTAATACTTCAAAGAAGCCATCCCATGTAAAATTAATTGTCTTCTAAAAAACCCTAACTCAAACCATGTAGATTTGAAAGGGAGCATCTAGACTTTTCTCACATGCAGTACAGAAATCCTTTCTGTTGCATTCCTGATGAATAGTTATTGAGCTTCTGCTTAAGTAGTGACTGGCAACCCAGTATATCCTCGTGAGCCTATTGTCAGATAACTCAAGAGCAGTGATACAGGAGATGTAGTCTGAGGACCAATAGCATCAGCACAACCTGGGGTCTTGTTAGAAATGAAGCAGCCCAGGCACCATACAGAACTTGAATCAGAATCTGCTTTTAACAAGACAACAAGATCCCCCAGTAATTCATATGCTTGTTAGTGTTGCTCTAGAGTTTTTTTTTTTTTGAAAGCTTATTCTTTATAGTATCCAGTCATTAGTCTTAATTCAATTTCTTGCAACTTTATATAAGTCTAGTCTATTCCTTGTTCCACACGAGACTTTTCAAATATTTGAAGGCAGAATCCACGTTGTTCGTTGGCTTGACTCTTCCTAGATTGTTCCAGGTGGGAACCCTTCCTGTTCTGAGCTTTCCCATAATACCTTTGTCCTGTAGGATTGTTTTAACAAGAATATCAGAGTCTGCAACTCAAGGATTTATGAAAGGAAAGGCTACCTCATCTCTTTGCCCCCATGATTGGTGGAATGGCAATAAAAGAAAGGACATTTGAGCTGATTGTTTATACACTGAAGCCTTAGGGCATATAAACAGGATGAAATCACTTATCTCACCCTTACTAATTGTTTCCTACAGATTGTGGCATTTTCCTGCATTTGCCATCTTTTCAGGGACAGTTCTCCAAACTCAGCCTTCTCTTTTCTATACTAAAAGCACCCTGTCCATTTAACCGTTTGGCATGGTTGGAATGTGAATTTTTTTAGAGAAGAGGATAAAGTTTTACTTATGTTTGTTTTTAACTTCAAGTTAAATCAGTGCTTAGCACATAGCATGCTCTTAATAAGTATTTTTGCATATACAAATGAATTAATGAGTAGAGAAACATGGTTTCAAGACCTAGGTTTCCATCTTTTGAAAACACATTAGTGTGTTACTATCCTGACAAAATGTGGTATCATAAAAGGGGCAGAATACTCCATAGGTTGTATGACCATTTTAGATCAGTGGTATTATGAGTTGCCCTAATTGAGACTTGATGCTTTGAGGAGCTCAGCCTAATAAAGACAAAAGAGAATATGACTGCTATTATTATGGTTGTCTGTGTTTATAAAGTCAACATAGACCTTTACAAAGTTGATTTAGCTTATCAACAAGGTGGAATTTGTTTTAAGTGGCATTTTTAAGGTTTTTATTTTATTTTATTTTGGATCTGAGGGTCTTTCCAAGATTAGAAAGGCTCACTTGGCTGAACTTCTGAGGTCTTTCCCCCTCATCTCCTTTCTGTCATTCTTTGCTTCCTTATTCCTCTAACTATATCTGAAGCCATTTCCCTCATCTGAAATTACCTTTTCTTTAAGTATTACTATGAAAAAGACTGTGGGGAGAATAGTAAATGCAGAGTAGATGGAAAATCATAATGATTCAAGAAAGATGGTGGTAAAATATGACATTTTCTGGTGTTGGATATAATAATGGGTAGAAACGGAGGAATGGGAAAAACAGACTGGCTTCTTTGCCATGACAACATTAAGTGCATTTATTATATAAACAGAAGGAGGAAAAGCAATTATTTGGTCCCTGTGCTTTTTTCCCTAGTCCTCTGGGTCTCTTGTTTTTAGTTCAGTTTAAAGTCTCAAAAGACGGCAGCCAGTTACCTTGTAATGACATAGATCATTTTCTTAAATGCCCAAGATTGCAGGTATACAGTTGACTTCACAATATTTTACTATTGAAAAATAAATACATCAAAGATTTCTTTAAAAGTTAACACTAGCTTGTGTCCTTTTTCATCAAGCACAGAAGAGTGCCCCCTGTAAAAGTTCATATCTTTATTTTGATACAATAAACTTATGAGCAGAAATCAAGGTACCATTTTCTTTACAATTCAGTATCATTAGAAAATTGATTCATTCATGTATGTCTCAAGGGTAAATGGTCATCATCGAATGTCTGACAGAAAAACACTAAGTGATTCTAGTTTAAAAGGAAAACCAACGTGCGCTGAGTAACAGCACTTCATAGATAGTTTGAAAGGGTACTTTCCTTCACTACGTCAAAATGCACCTGATGTCCTTGGGTACCAGTGAGAAAGGAAAGCTATTAACTGCTAATGGTAGTGACATATTGTATTTTAAGAGAGGAAAGGTAGGGGAAAATATATGGCAAACCAATTGTAAGTCAAGAACACAGTAGGTTTCCCAAAGAGAATTTCTGTGTTTTCATGATATTCTGCCCATTTTCGATGGGATAGTGCAAAATTAAAAAGTGTCTAGGATCATTTAATAAATTTTCCAAATAATCCAAAATTACAATGTAAGCTGTAAGATGGGTTGGGGTAAGTTGATGAGGCAAGAGCTTATTCATATACCAAATTTCTGGGTACATGCATTAGCCCCACTCTTTATTAGCTCTGTGACTTTGGGCAAGATACCTAATGTCTCTGAGTTGTAGTTTCTACAAGTGCACAATCAGGATAACAGATTCTACCACAGAGAGAGGTTGTCAGGTTTAGTGCAGTAACATGTAGAATGCAGCCAGTAGGGGACTTGGCATATGGTTGGGCTTCAAAAATAGGAACTACATTTCCATTCTCTCTGTCACTTTAGTTCAGATCTTAAGAATCTCTCCTGTGGGCACAAATAGCTTCCAGTTTTCCTTGTCTGTAGTCTCCCAATGTGTGTCCATTTTGTTTACTTACCAGTATTTATACAACATCTTTCACACAATCTTCCTAACTTAATATTGTACCATTTTCAAACTTCTTATCATAGCATTTAAGGACATCCACCATCTGACCCCAAATAACATCTCCTTTATAAAGACCTTGTTTACTGTTCTCATTTCCTCAATGTGCCCTTTTTTTCTTTCCATAATTTCACTCAATTCTTCCCTGCCTCTAAGTGCAATACTTTCCATTTCTGCATATTGAAATCCTACTTATGCTCTATTTTTTCTTTATGTAAATTTTTAATGTAAGCATCTTTAAAGACTTTTATTAAAAATATAGCTAACATACAACATTATATTAGTTTCAGGTGTACACCATAGTTGTTCAAAATTTATATACCTAAAGAAGTGACCACCATGATAAGTCCAGTAACCATCTGACGCTGTACCATGCTCCCACAATATTATTGACTATATTCCCCATGCTGTATGTTACATTCCCATTATTTGTTTTATACCTGGAAATTAGGGCCACTTATTGCCCTTTACCTTTTCCCCACATTTTTTATTTTTCAATTACAGTAACATTCAATATTATTTTGTATTAATTTCAGGTGTACAGCATAGTGGTTAGACATTTGTGTATTTAAGAGGTGATCCCCCTGACTAGTCTAGTACCCACCTGGCTCTATACATAGTTATTACCATATTATTGACTACATTCCCTGTGCTTTATTTTATATCCCTATGATGATTTTGTAACTACCAATTTGTAGTTCTTAATCCCTTCACCTTTTCACCCTGTCCCACAAACTGCCTCCCATCTATCACCCTGATAAGTCTAGTTTCCATCTGACACCATACATAGTTATTACAATGTCATTGACTGTATTTCTTATGATATAACCCACATCCCCATAACTAATTTGTAATGACCAATTTGTACTTCTTAATCCCTTCCCCCTTTTCACTGACCGCCTTATTCCCCTTCCATCTAGCAACCATCAAAATGTTCTCTGTATCTATGAGTTTGTTTCTCTTTTGTTTGTTTGTTTATTTTGTTCTTTAGATTCCACATATGAGCAAAATCACATTGCATTTGTCTTTCACTGTCTGACATACTCCATTCAGCACAATACCCTTCAGGTCCATCCATGCCACTGCAGAGGGTAAGAAACCATTCCATTGTATATAGGAACCACCTACTCTTTATCTGTTCATCCATCGGTGGACACCCAGGCTGCCTCCACATCTTGGCCATTGTAAACAATGCTGCAATGAACATATGCATACACATGTCCCCTCAAAGTAGCAATTTGGATTTCTGTGGATAAATACTGGCAGTGTGATTACTGGGTCCTTTTTTGTCACTTGTTATAGCCTTTGTTTTAAAGTCTATTTTGTCTAGTATATGTATTACTACCCCAGCTTTTTCCGTTTGTTTCAATTTTCCATCTCTGTACTTTCACTTTGTGTGTGTCTTTCAATCTGAAGTGAATCTCTTGTAGGCAGCATATGTAAGAATTTTGTTTTCTTATCCATTCAGCCACCCTAATGTTTTTTATTGTAGCATTTAATATATTTACATTGAAAGTAATTGTTGATAGATATGTAGTTATTTCCATTTTATTATTTATATTTTGATCTTTTTTCATCTTAAAGAAGTCCCTCTGAGATTCCTTTAATACTAGCTTGGTGGTGATGAACTCCTTTAGCTTTTTCTTGTCAGAGAAGCTCTTTATCTGTCCTTCAATTTTAAATGACAGTCTTGCTGGTTCCTTCCTTTTCATCACTTTGAATATTTTTGTGCCAATCCTTTCTGGCAGGCAAAGCTTTTGTTGAGAAATCAGTTGAAAGTCTTATTGGAGCTCCCTTATACGTTACTATTTGCTTTTCTCTTGCTGCTTTTAGGATTCTCTCTTTGTCTTTAACCTTTGCCATTTTAATTATAATGTGTCTAGGTGTGGACCTGTTTGGGTTCATCTTGTTTGGAATTCTCTGCACTTCCTGGGCTTGTATGTCTATTTCCTTTTCCAGGTTAGGAAAATTTTCAGTTATTATTTCTTAAAATAGGTTCTCAGTCCCTCAGTCTCTTCTTCTTCTGGTACTCCTATGATGTGAATATTGTTATGCTTGATGTTGTTCCAGAGGTCTCTTAAACTATTCTTATTTTTTTGTATTCTTTTTTCTTTCTGCTGGATGTTTTCTGCTACCTGTCTTACAAATTGCTGATTTGGTTCTTTGCTTTATCTAGTCTGCTGGTGATTCCTTCTAGTGCATTCTTCATTTCAGTTATTGTATTGTTCAGTTCTGACTGGTTCTTTTTATGGTTTCTATGTCCTTTTTTATGCTTGCTATCTCTTTGTTGAAGTTCTCAGTAAGTTCCCTGAGCATCCTTATAACTAGTGTTTTGAATTCTGTCTCTGGTAGGTTGATTGACTCCATTTTATTTAGTTCTTTTTGTGGAGTTTTCTCCTATTCTTTCACTTGGGATGTGTATCTTTGTTTCCTCTTTTTGGCTGCCTCTCTGCGTTTGTTTCTATGTATTAGGTAGATCTGCTATGTTTCCCAGTCTTCGCTGGGTAGCCTTATGTAGTAGGTGCCCTGTGGGGTCCTGGCACAGTCTCCCTGGTCATCTGTGTTGGGCGCTCCAGGAGTGTCCCTTGTGTGAGTAGTATGTGCCCTCCTGTTATATTTGAATGCTGATTGCTATTGGCACGTCATTGGGTGCAATTTACCCCCAAGCTGACTAGTTGTGGAGTTTGGCCATGTGCACAGCTTAGAGGCTGCTTTTTTTTTTTTTTAATCCTTACATATCTGCTTTATTAGTTTCTGAGTGGGATATGTTAAAATTTCCCCTCTACGAGTAAGGATTTGCCAATTTTTTTTCTTGTTCTTATGTCAAATTGCTTCATCTTTCAGAGTCACAGTTTCTTTGTCTTGTCTTTCACAACATTGGCCTCTATCTTTTTGTGGGCTCCAAATCAGACCTCACTGATGGAGTCACTTGCTCTGAGCTCCAGTACTGAGGAAGCAGCTCAAAAGCCACCAGGGACATATGGAGGGCTTACATATGGAGGGCATATAGAGGACATAAGGAGTGGGATTCACCCCATTGGGCTCTGATGCCTGTTGAGACTGACGTTCAGGTGTGCCACTTATGGGGCTAATTGGGTGGTGCTCTGCTGTGATCTGAAGCCAACCTCCAAGTATCTTGGTTCTGGGGCCTCTTGGGAGGAGCTCCAGTGCAGGCCTACATCAGCAACTGCCTGTGACTCTCCAGGGACTACATGGTAGGTGCTACAAGGTGATCCGTGGTTGATTGCTGCCTGTTTTGGACATGGAGGTGTGTCGGAGAGGCCACACTGGGAAATGAGGACAGTGGCCACCATTCCTGGGTCTGGAGTAGCTCTGCAAAAAGCCAGGACACTCTGAGGCATGCTGCCAGCTATGTGCTCGTGTAAAGTTCATCCACTGATAAAGCCTCCTGTGGTACACCAGGGTAGAGTAAGCAGAGCTCACTAGACCAATTCAGATTCAGATTTGGCCATGGGCATGGGGGAGGGTTCAACACAGGAAAGATGGCACCCACCCACTGGCTGCATAGGAGAAGGACCCCACACAGGGAAAATGGCAATTGTCCCTCTAGTCCTTTCCTTGAAGCCACACAACTCAGACTTTCCCCATGTGTCCCTGATGCTTCCTGAGTCACTCTCCCTCTGCTGGAGCCCAGGGTGAGTGCCTGTGACTGAGTGAGTCTGTGTGTGGACATCTGGGTTTACTGCAGCCTATCCAGATGGCCGGTATCCTCACTGTTTTTCACAGCCAGATGTGGGGACTCCTCTTCCTGGCACCAGTACTCCAGGCTGGGGATCTTGGTGTGGGGCTAGCGTCCCTCACTCCTCCATGGAGAACCTCTGTGGCTGAGATACCCCTTCAAATTTTCAACCACCTCACAGAGGTTCAGGGCCAACCTGTTTCGTGTCTCCACCCATCCTATGAGTCTCATAACTATATCTTTAGTTATGAAACTTCTGTTCAGCTAGGCTTTAGATGGTTCTCCATGTTGATTGTTCTATAATTTAATTTTAATTTTGATGTGTTCATGGGATGAGGCAAGCACAGTGTTTGTCTACTCTGCCATCTTGGATCTCTCCCGTACTAATGCTTTAAATTCCAGCTTCAACACCATGCTATCCATGAAATATTCCTTAATCCTTTAGACAGAAGTGATCTCTACTTCTGAACTGCCTAACAATTCCTTACAATGTTGATAATACATACTGATGCATTTGTATAATGCTAAACTCAAGGATAAGGATACAGTTTGGATATTACCTAACTTGTCTAGAGTAGTTGGCAATACAGAAATCTCTGCATCCATTTTCTCTCTCTGACTTGTGAAACTCTGGACTTCTTACTACCTATCTGGCTTTCCCTTCTCAGTCTTCTCAATGGGTGTATTAATTTCCTAGGGTTGCCTTAAAAATGTATGACAAACTGGATGGCTTCAAACAACTTAATTTTACTGCCTCAAAAACCTGCGTGTGAAAGCTTTGCTCGTAATCACCAAAAGTCTGGAAACAACTAATATGTCTTCCAGTAGGTGAGTGGATAATCAAACTGTGGTACATGCATACAATGAAATAGTATTTAGCAGTAAAACAAAACAAAACAAAACAAAAAAACCCACCACCACCACCACTAACAACAACAAAGAGCTATCAAGTCACAAAAGATATGGATGAATGGTAAATTTATATTTCTAGGTGGAAGAAGCCAGTCTAAAAAGACTACCTACTGTATGACTGTATTTACAGGATATTCTGGAAAAATCAAATTATAGAGACAATAAATAGATCAGTCATTTCTGGAGTTTGAGGAGGGGGGAAGGTTGAATAGGTGAAATACAGAGGATAACGATTATGAAAAAATTCTGTAATGGTAGGCACCTGACCGTATGCATTTGTCAAAACCCATTAAACTCCACAGCACAAAGAATAAGTCTTAATGTATGCAAATAAAAAATCATTTAGGAGGTATAAGGATTCCAGGGTGGAACACAATTTGACAAAACAATCTAACTATGTTATAAATGTATGAAAACCAAACAAAACAGTGCAGGGATTAGGGGAAAATTTGACTGACCAAAATAATTGGAAATGAGTGGAACCTGTGAGACTTAAGGAAAAAGGAATTGTACATAAACACTGTATTCTAGTTGGTAACATCTTCCATGGGGGAATGGACGAACTATTCTGAAATCACAATACATGTATACTGGAATTAAACAAATAAGTAAGTGAATGTCAGATAGTGGGAGCCAGGGTTCTTACTGTTGAAGTGGGAGCTTACAGGTAAGCAAGTGGAGGATGCTGGCATGATCCCTATGGTTATGGATTAGAGTTTGAGACATCAGTATGAACTCATGTTTGCAGCAGGTGTTTACATATAAAAATATTTATAGATATGTGTATATATAGGTATTCATTATGTACCTGTTTTGTATTCTGGATTAATGATATAAATAAATTATTGAATTAGTAAACAATTTTGGGAGAAGAGACGAATTTCTCATGCAGAACAATTTAAAATAATTTGTGTAGATCCTCATTCTCAAGGAAGTGGAACATAACTCTCCACTCCCTACATGTGGGCTGTGCATAATAACTTCCTTCCAAAGAGTACAGTGTGGAAAGGGGAAAAAAAGAGCAACTCTACAGGGGAAAAACCTGATAAATGTTACCTCAGCCAGGAGATCAAGGCCAATATTATAGTGATGTCACATTGATAGTATGTACATAGTGTGATACGATGTGATGGGAGTAGCACTTTAACTCTGTGGTCTTCCTCTGCGCATAACATATAACCACAGACTAATCATGAGGAAAACATTAGACAGACTCCAGTTGAGGGATGGTGTATGAAATACTCAACCAGTACTCCTCAGTACAGTCAAGGCCATCAAAAACAAAAACAATTCTGAGAAACGATCACAGCCAAGAGGAGCCTAAGGAAATGTGCTGACGAAATGTAATGTGGTATTCTGGATGGGATACTGGAACAGAAAAAGGACCTGAGGTAAAAACTAATGAAATCTGAATAAGTTATGGAATTTAGTTAAAAAGTATATATCAATATTGGTTCATTGATTGTGATCAATTAAGCATACTGATGTAAAATGTTAATGATAGGGAGACTGGGTATATGGTGTACGATGGGAACGCCACTATCTTTATAACGTTTCTTTAAATCGAAAACTTCTAAAATAAAAAGTTTATCAAACAGTTTCTACTCCAAGTTTTACCCATACCAATTAAATCAGATGTCTCGAGTGTGAGGTAGGCATCATTATTTTTTTAAACGTCCCAGATGATGTCTTTACGCAGCAAAATTTGGGAACCTCTGGGGTAGGAAAAGTCTCCGAGGCATGGAGGCTGTTATATTTTGGCATTCCTTACTTCACTCAAAATGTTCCAAACTAATCGAATATGTTGAGTGTTGCTTCTATTTTATACCTGTGTGAAGTTGAAGGCTTAATAATGAGTGTGATAAAAATAAAGTACTGGAACAAGTTGCCCGTTTGAGCACCACTTGATGTTACATTATTGAATATTGAGCCACTGACAAATATATCAAGCATATAATTACAAACAATATTACATCTTAAAATTTCTCTTGTAATTTTCCCTCGATTGAAATGAAAAAACACATTTATGTGCACACTCTTTCCTTTGGTCCCAGCCCCCCTCACCAGAGTATATCAATATGCTCTCGTAGACTCCCACCCTGGGTTCATTTTTCACCCTTTTTTGATTTTTTCTGTGCTGTAGAAGGCTGACTCTATGGGCTGCAACACTCCACCCCTTTTGCCCTCTGATTTCCAATTGGGTTCAGGCAGGATGGAAGAGATAGATACGATATTTTTAGCCCCACTGTTGCCCTTCCTCGTCATGGTTCTGGCAGTGGCTGCATTTGTCCCAGCTCCAGCTTCTGTCAGCTCCAGCTTTCGCTTGGCTCTAGAAACACTGTTCCCTTTCCTCACCCCTTCAGGCCCAGGAGAAGTAATGGCTTCCTGTTGTGGCTAGTCTCCGGTAACTCACCATCCTTTGTTGGAGTTTTAAAAATTTTAACTGTACCTCTATAAATAGTCTCCTCACTGAAATATTTTGTAGTTTAACCCTTGAGGGTACCATCTGTTCCCTGTCAGAATTCTGACTGATACAATCAGTGTATAGTTGTCTGCTCTCTGTTCTTGGGAATCATGACCTCCCCCTCTTTTTTAAAACTTGAGATAATGTCCTGCCTACTTCTTTGGCTTTAAAAATGTCCTCTATTTGGTGAAATGATGCTGAAAGTAGAGAACATTATTTTCCCTAAATGTTTACTTGGCAAAAGAAAATGTTGGCAAACCTATGCTGGTTCACCCCACATTTTTTTAAATTTCACTTTTGAAATCCAGAGTCTGGAAACCATTGATCTAAATGAGTATTTGACTTTGAAACATCAAGGGAATTCAGCTGTAATTCATTTTACCACAAGAATCTTACAAATTTGGTGAAAGTTGCCACTGTGAAAGTTGTCACAGCAGGCACTCAAGTTACTAGGGTTCACTTGTTTGCTTAACTTATTGTCCCACTCCTGGTAAGGAGGCAAATAGTATCAGGGAAAATAGAAGGAACTATAAAAATTGAAGTGGTATTTTTTGCACTCTTCAGTATTACACTTCCAGAGAAGAAGATGTTATAGCAGACTGTGTTTTAAGTATCAAAAACACAGACCAAAAGTGAATTCAATCTTTGAAGACAAACAGAGCCATCTCAAGTTAGGGGGAAAATAAGAAAGCCCCAAGAGAAACAAAGAGAGCTAAGTTGGTGTATCATTGATAAAGAGGTCCTGTATCCAGTAGGTAACTCCATCTCTGAGCAACAAACAGGGGACATCTGTGTTTAAAGTGGTGTTTTAAATTGAATGTGTTTCATAATATCAAGTGTAGTAGTCCCTCCTTATCTGCTATTTTGTGTTCTGTCATTTTGGTTACCCCTGGCCAACTATGGTCCAAAAATGTTAAATGGAAAATTCCAGAAATAAACAATTTTTAACTTTTAAAATGAGCACAATTCTGAGTAGCATGATGAAATCTTGCATCATCGCACTCTGTCCTGCCTGGGCATGAGTCAGCCCTTTGCCCGGTATAGCCATGCTGTATCCGCTATCTGACCATTAACTATGGTCAGCATATTAACTATGAGACTGATCATTAGTCACTTAGTAGTGGTCTTCGTTATCAAATGGATTGTCATGATATCACAGTGCATGTGTTCAAGTAACCTTCACAGTAGCCTAATGCTATATGGCATAGGCCAACATCATTCGCCTCACTTCATCTCATCACGCAGGCATTGTATCATCTCACATCATCACAAGAAGACTGAATAGAGTACAATAAGCTGTTTTGAGAGAGAGAGAGAGAGACATTCACATAACTCTAATTACAGTATATTGTTATAATAGTTTTATTTTATTAATGATTGTTGTTAATATCTTACTGTGCTTAATTTATAAATTAAACTTTATCATAGGTATGCATATGTGGAAAAAATATGAGGTCTGATGACAATTAAGTTCGTGAACTTGTTGCAACACTGTTGCTAACCTTTTTTGATATCAGAGGGATTATTCATTATGAATTTGTACCAACTGGACAAACAGTTAACCAAGTTTACTATTTGGAAGTGCTGAAAAGGCTGTGTGAAAAAGTTAGACGACCTGAACTTTCCACCAACAATTCATGGCTCTTGCATCACGACAATGCACCAGCTCACACGGCACTGTCTGTGAGGGAGTTTTTAGCCAGTAAACAAGTAACTGTATTGGAACATCCTTCCTACTCACCTGATCTGGCCCCCAATGGCTTCTTTCTTTACCCGAAGATAAAGGAAATATTGAAAGGAAGACATTTTGTTGACATTCAGGACATCAAAGGTAATACGACAACAGCTCTGATGGCCATTCCAGAGAAACAGTTCCCAAATTGCTTTGATGGGTGGACTAGGCACTGGCATCGGTGCATAGCTTCCTAAGGGAAGTACTTGGAGGGTAACCATAGTGATATTGAGCATTGAGGTGTTGTAGCACTTTTTCTAGGATGAGTTCGCAAACTTAATTTGCAGACCTTGTATATAGGGTTTGGTACTATCCACAGTTTCTGGCATCTACTGGGGCGGGGGGTCTTAGAATGTATCCCCACAGATAAGGATGGACTACTGTACAACTAATCTATAATTGAAACAACAGTTTTGATGTATGCTATGAAGTTTATATCTGAGAACTGAATGTTATAGGAGATCAGCCACAGACACTCCTGAAGAGTTTGGGAGGAATCCAAGAGCTGAGAGAATCACAGAGTAGAAAGAGCCATTGTCCCTTACCCTAGAGCTAGGGGTGGAGAGAAGACCCTAGTGTTCTGGACAATCTGGGGTAGCATGGGGCAGTATGTAGGAATGGCTCTTTGATGAAGGCAGTCAAATCTGAACCAGCTTCAGAGTTCCAGCTTGACTCAGTAAGATGAAGAAGCAGTACGATAATTCCTGAGAGTAGCATAGATATGGTTCTGGGTGTTGGAAAGCCTTGCCAAGCTGCCTGTAGCTCAGAGTGGTATTTGGAGAACATTCTTGCATTTCAGAAAAGAATCAGGAGCAAGCAAGGGGATTCATTGATCTTGAAGTGACCTTTGACATGGACCTATGTAGATCAACACCTGAAAAACAGACACGATGAAGAGTCAGATGACAAATTCAACAGATGACCAAGGGTCAGAAACTTTGCTTATCATGGGTCCTGCCTGCCTTCTTGTCCCACTGACACCTGCTTAGAAGTTAGGAGTGAACTTAAGGAAAGAAATACAAGTCTGAATTCATTGAGGTTTTGTTTCTATGCATTGGTAAAACAGGATCTCACTGAAGAAATTAAGTTCAGTTGCATAAAAACATTGTCATGTTTTCTGAAGACCTGCTTATATGGACTGAAGTTCAAATTCTGTTTTCTACTATAGACTATGTTCTTCCATGTGACAGAGAACCTGACTGCTGGCAGCTGCAGCTCACAACTTCATATATTCACCATCTGAGGGGGGAAAACTCTTTATTCCTTTTCCTTCCGCCCCTTGGTCCCTCCACCCCAATTCCTGTTTGAAAAGACTCAGAAAACAATCTTGCCTGGCCTTCTAGTCATGTTCCCACCCCATGGACCAATTACAGAGCCAGAAGTATGAGATATTATGGTAGATCCAGCTTGGACCATGTGCTATGTGGCCTCTGAAGCCAGGATGCTGTAACTAACTGGCTGTCTCCACTAGACTCATGTGCTTGGTTTTGGAGGAGGAGCAGTTTCTCTGCCAAAAGGAAATACTTTTATTTATTTATTTATTTACTTTTTTAATTAGTTTCAGGTGCACAAGACAAAGCAAAACTTAGGCGTTTATCATTTATATCCCTCACACTGTGTGAACCCCCCTCCCCCCATCCACTATCCCTCTGTACGTTCTCCAAATTAATTTTCAAAACCCCGTGGTCATCTTGTGGTTACCGACTATTTTTTTAAACCTCTCACCTTCCCCTTATCCCCACCCCCCCGCCCCTCTAGCAACCCTGAGTTTTTCCTCCATGTTTCCAAAACTGTCTCTGATTAGTTCATTCACTTATTCTTTTCTTTAGATCAAAAGGAAATACTTTGACCAGAGGAAGAAGAGAAGAAAAGTGACTGAGAAAATAATAGTGTCCTTCACAATCTGTTTGAATTAGGTATCTATCTAGTAGGACCACTACGAATAAATGTTTCCTTAATGTCACATTGATATGATCAAAGCAAGTAACTAAAATAATTAGCAGGATATTCACTATGTCTTATATGACCCATTAGAACTAGAACCCAGACTCTGAAAAGAAAAAAACCCACAAAAAACAAAACCAACACAAAAAACACTTAGCCTTTACATTGTTCGTTTGTAAATTTTGCAGCATATTAACTATGAGACTTGGCTTAAAGGCCAGTGAATAGCCCGGTGCTTTTTGCTCTCAAATCCCATTGTACTCCTGCTGAGAACAAAGTGTTTTGTGCTATGTGAAAATTTGTTTATGGTGTATGTGGACCAATCATCAGGATTATTATTGGCCACTTTCCTTTAAGGTCCATTGGGACTTAAATCTGAAATGCATTTCTGTGAAAACTTCACTTAGCTGCATAATTCTGAAATGATTCTTACCAACTGTTTATTCATAGCAGGCTTCTCTGTAAACAAACAATTCAATTGGCTTGCCTTTCAACTCCAAGCAGCTTTATGATCTCAGTTTAAATAGCTGCTTTGAGTTTCATTGCTGTTATACAGCTTTTTATGCCGTCAGAATAATACATGTCTCCCACATTCATGCCAGTAGCACTCTACAGAGCAAGAAAAGACAGTCCCGCAGATTTGGATCCTAAATGAGTTGCGATGGGGCAGGTCGCAAGTGGCAAGTGAGCCCAGCTCAATAGTAACCAGGCTGCCCCAGGCCTTAAGGAGCATCAGAATGGCTCTAGTTTCCAGGAATAGTTTCCAAAGAATGCATGATATCACATAGATATTTTCAATTAACTCTTTTTATTTTCTGACTATAAAAGTAACATGGTCATTGTAGGTAACTTGGAAAGGTAAAAATGAATGACTAAACAATTCCCCAAACCAAAGATAGCCACTGTTAACATTTTGGTGTATTTCTTATCATTGTTTTTTTTGTGTATATATTTTTAAAATCCGTTGAGATTATGTTACATATAGAATTCCTATAATATATATTCTATGGAAATTTAGAATAAAAATATCTCTTTGATATGTAAATTTTAAACAGTGCTATAGGTAAGTAATCACTGTAATTATTCATAAAATAAAGCATTTTTGTTTTTGTTCTTTTGAATTATACAAATGGAATACTACAAGATTTGCCTTTTATACTTCAGTCCAATGCACATTAACTGAGCAATGTCTACATCCAAGATACTGTGATAAACACTTTAGGGGATTAGAAAAAAGTTGATAAGACACCACTTTTGTCCCCAGGGTATTTATATAGGTATATATACACAACTAACCACTAGATGACTGAGAAAGTGTTTTATGATAAAATGGTTACAAAACAAATTTCCAAATGATCATAGCCTATAGGTAGCGTAGCTCCAATTTGGCAGATTACGAAAAAGGGTCAATTTAGTTATCTTAGCATTTTGGCATGGAATTCGACCATTAGATGGTGATGGGTGATGGTTGAAGGAGGGGTGTTGTGGAATGGAGGCAGAATTGAATTGAATAGCATGCTGAACAGCACTGAACGAAAACAAGAAGTGAAAAAGAAAAAAAAGCAAAGGTGTGTTTAGGTAACTACAAGTTACCCTTTGCATTGAAAGAACACACTTGGTAAAGTAACTCTCAGATAATCTACTGCGAATGAATCTGAATGTCAGACTGATTTAAATTTTATTTTGTAGGCAGTGGAGAAACATAGATACTTTTGAGTAGCAGCATAAAATGATCAGGGCTGTACCTTAAGGGTATTATAAGAGACCTAAAATTCTTAAAAGGAATGAGATGCCCATTTGTATGTAGGTGGGTGTTCATATAACTGTTTTCTAAATATACTTTTTAAATAGAAATGGTAGATATATTTTCATTTTTTTTCCGTACTCCAAGAATAATTTTTTAGAACTTTTTAGAAGAACATAAAAATTTCATGAAATATTTTAATGTCTAACCTTCCTTGTCGTTGGTATTTTAAAAATGATTTGTAACTTGACAATGAAGTAAGTATTCACTTGTTGTATATATATTTGTTTCTTTTGTGTTTCTTTCATAACATGCTTCATTCACTCAAAAAGGATTTATGGAGCAACTATATGAATAAAATTTTATATAATGAGTATTATAGGAACTATGTCTCTTGGATAATTTGGATTAAATTCTGGGCCTGGAGATAGAATTTTAGTAAGAAGAGTTTTGAATAAAATTCTTAGCATTTAAGAAAAACTATTAGTACTTAAGATAGTCAGACATTCTATTGATAGTAATAATCTTGCTCTTAAATATTTGGAAACTCAGATTTTCTACATTTGTTCTTCAATTTCTTTTCCAAATTTTCAAAGTGTTTTTCTTTCACTGCTTTTTGACTACTACATTAACTTTGAATTACTGAAAACCTTTTGAAAAAATGAAATGCGTTTTAAGGGTACTGTTTGTGTTCAATGTAGAAAATTGATTTTAGGCTTTCATTAAATCAGCTTTTACACTATCTGCTCTAAACTTTTTATTGATAAATATATTTCTCGTGTTGACAGTCGTACTGGCTACGATTTAGTCAAATAAGTTGGTCTACTAATTATCTAGAAATGGCACGTTAAGTGACTCCAAAGTTCAAACATCCTTATGTAAAAGGCTTTCTCTTCCAATGTTTACTTTGGTTTCAGAATTCATTACTTAACTAAGCACTATATTCTTTATAATGCAGTTCAGTACAATTAAATATAAGAAGACATTTACTCAAATCTAAGAATATACTTGAATATTTATGGTAATTAATTGTATTAATGAATTATTATTATTTTTTTTACCATAGCATCTTTTAAGTTTGCAAATACAGCTCTTATTTTAGATCCAAATGCCTTTGTATCCATTTCACAAAGCCTCATGACATATTCTGAGATTCCACTTTTGCTACTCTGCCACTCTTTTCCCTTCCAAAGGAAAGAATAAATTAGAGCAATTGTAGCAACACAGAAGTCACAAAATGAAGGCCAACTTTAGTGATGCTTTTTAGGATCAGGATAAATAAATAGTCTCAAATTACTCTCATGAAATTTTAACATTTGGGGAATCTCCCATAGTTGGTGCCCCAGACTTAAAGAATTAATACATAATCAATCTGGAAGTCACAGCAGAGCATATGCATATAAACTGTCAAATTACTTAGCGGTTCTTTGGCTGCTTGACTGAATTGGTTAAAATCAAAGCCTGTGTATGTATGTTTAAATAAAAGCCCTTGCCAATTAATTTTCCTGTTTCAGATGTACTGATTCACCCCAACCCTCTTGAAAATAAAATGTGTGTATGTTGTAACACATACACACAGACACACGCACACATACACACATTTTATTTATTTATTTATTTATTTATTATAATGGAGAATAGAGGCAAGGAAAGTAAGTAAAGCAATCATAACCTTTGGAGGGATGAAATTGTTCATGCTTTATGAATGGTGAATACACCGCACTGTGAATAATAGGTAACATTTTTACTATAGAACTTGTCATTTGCACCCCAAAACTTGATCATATAAACACTGAAGCTGCAGCTCCAAATCATAGATTCTTTGATGCAGTGGGGACATTAATTACCATCATTCTAGTCTAACCTCTTTTCTACCCAATGTTGTCCTACAATATCCCTGAAGGACAGTCGTTCAGTCTCTAATTAAAAATATCTAGTGCTAAAGAGCTCATTTTGTCTCACCAGGTAGCCCATTCCACTTCTAATGGCTGTGAGAACTAGAAAGTTATTCTTTTGATTTGGTTTAAATTTGGCTACCTATGTTTTCTGCTTGCTGATTTTAGTTTGGTTTACAGGAGCTATCCAGAAAAATCTGCCACTTCTTTATGATTGTCTTTTCAGTGTTTGAAATAAAATATCATTCTTGCCTTCCACCAAAACTAATTTTCTCCAATTACATTTGGCATGCCTATTAAAATACAGATTTCTCTTTCCTCACTGCCAGGGGCCTTTATTCATTAGATGTATGATGGGCCCCAGGATTTTTGTCTGTTTTGTAGTGTGAGTTGTGTTTGCTGCTATGTATTTTTATCAGCCTGTTTTCTGTAGGTAGAATTTTGGGGGTCCAATGATTTTCTTCCATTTTGTACTCTATCTCTTTTATTCCAAGCTTGCAGTGTTTCTACTGATATAAAATTCTCAGAACCTTGTAGGTGTCCTGTGTATGTTAAAGAAATTCACTCCGGAAGAAAAGAGGCTTGCTGTGGATCTTCCCTATATAAATTCCCATCTCTATTTTGGGGCTCTGAGAAGATCTGTGAGTTACATACTTAATCTCTTCAAAAAACCTTTTGTGTGACTGTATACTCTGATTTTTTAGTCTTCCTGAAGTATTAGCAAAAGATTGACCAGCTACGTGCTTGGCTTTTTCTCTACAGCATGCTTTCCTGGCAGTGAATTGCTTACTTTCTGCATCTTTTGGAAACTGGATAAGCTGAAAATTTCCCAAATCATTAAGTCCTGGTTCCCTTGTGTTTAAGAATTCTTTCCTCAATTTATCTCTCTCTCCTTGTGTTTTACTCTAGGCAGCAAGCAGCCAGGATGCATCTTCAACACTTTGCTTGGAAATCTCCTCAGCTGTGTATCCAATTTCATTATACAGTATACAAGTTCTGCTTTCTGTATAATTGCAGGACACAATTCTACTAAGCTTTCTGCCACTATATATAACAAAGATCCTCCTCCCTCAAATTTCCAATATCATGTTCCTCACTTACTTCTATCCTCACCATCAGTCACTTTAATGTCCATGTTTCTACCAACAGTCTCTTCATAATGATTTAAATATTCTCTAAGGTGATGTATGTTTTTCTACCATGTTCCGCACTTCCTTCTGAGTCCTCACTAGCAGCATGAACAGTCTGTTTAAGGCAAAATAGGCTTTTTCCATCATGCTCCATAAACATTCTTCCAGTTTCTGCCCACTGCCCAATTCCAGAGCCATTCCCACCCACATTTTCAGGTCTTTGTTATAGCAGTACTTCATTTTCACTTACAAAAAAATATTAGGGTTCAACCACAGAAGCAGAACCAGTAGGAGACACATAGTAAGATACTTATTGCAAGGCTTAGGTGATTGTAGGGACTGGCTAGGCTAGTTCCTACATAGAGCAGACTGTCAAGAAAGGCAAGCTGGGAATTCTTCGGTCATGGACGGAAGGTTCTGTGGAGTTTCTTTTTCTTGAGGGAAGCCTCAGCTCTACTTTTACCGCCTTTCAACTTACTGAACCAGGCCCACCCTGATTATTTAGGATAATTTCTCTCACTTGCAGTCTACTGATGATGGACTTTAATCACGTCTACAAAATCTCTTCATAGCCACGCTTACATTAGTGTTTGATTGCATAACTGGGGGACTATAGCTTAGCTAAGTTAGCACACCAAGACCATTAGTGTGTCCTATATTATACTTCTTCTACTACCCACAGCTGCGTCCTCACACATAACCTAGTTATTTTCATTTGAATGTTCAGGGTTTAAAGGGATTTATTCTCAGAGATGTCTTCAGAATCAAGATAAGATGTTTTCATCTTATTGGCTTGTTGTACACAATAGTTCTTCAATTAGCAGTTACACCTTCACAGGGGGCAAATTATTTCTCCATGAGGATTTAGAAGATTGATGTACATTAAATATCAATTTCTTTTGGTTGGAAATGGCACTGATAGTATTTAAATAATCTATTTCCTTGCTGGGGACCAACAGCATTGGTATCACCTGGGAGCTTATTAGAAATGCAGACACCAGGGCCCTACCCCAGGACTCCTGAAGCAGAATCTGTACTTTCAATATCCCTAGTTTGATTCAGTTGCACCTTGAAGTTTGACAAGCACTGGTCTACTACAATTGCCTAATTTCTTCTGTTACCCTTGCTCGAGGCTCATCTTTTTCTTTTTCTGCCATACTTTATATATGCAGGATGTACTTCTCTTCCTCCAAATTTGAAAACACAATTCTTGAGTCTAAAAGTTTGCAACATTTCATCATGAATAAAGGTTAAAATCCAAATCACCTTCAAAATCCCATATAACTTTTGATGTTCTTCCCAGTAGGTCTCTATGTATTTTTCCAGGTACATTTTTCTGAACATATCACGAGCTCGAGCTACACAACTTGCTGTCCCCTAGGGTACCGTGCCTTTTTCCCTCTGTGCCTTTCCTTCCACACTCTGTTTCTCTGCGGGGAGTGCCCTACACGACCTGGTTGAACTATGAGAACCCTCGCTTGACTCCTCTTGGATAAAAAGGACCTGTGCTGTTTGTCTTGGTCATCATGCCTGATATGTAATTGCTACTGATTATCTATTAAGGGAGCAATAAATGAGCAAAATAAGGGAGCAAAATATGACTACCCAAAATGGTTTCCAGAGATGTGAAGAGTAAATGAGATGATAATAAGCAAACATAATTGAGTACTAGGTAAAAGTACTATTGTAAAGGCATTATCTCATTACTTTTTATGACATTTCAGAGAGGTCATTATTACTATCACCTCTATTTTACACAAAAAGAAACAGACATGACCTGGTTGAACTATGAGAACTCATACAAGATCTTATCATAAGTTGCATAAAAACTCAGCAATATGGCCTCTGATAGATATCAAAGCATCTGGCAAAGTCCTTCACAAATGCAAAATTTGAGATTTGTGTGGTAATTAGACATATAATCAATAGTTATAATTATCATGTTATTTTAAAAGACTTTCGAGAAAACATTTAGAACACCACAGACAGGGTGAAGTGCTGTTTTAATTAAACTGTATTCCAACAAACCTTTCTGAGCATCTACGTGTATTGTAGTGGATATCTGTGCTTTTTTGTTGACTTCTTCAGTAAGAGCATCCTAATTTTATTTTGGGGTACCACTTTTCCCCTGCTAAGTTATTTGGTTAGGGTGAGATCAACTCTCCTCCCTTTCTCTGTTTTCATGGAGTGTACAGGTTACTCACACCTGGATAGTCATCGTATTCCAACTCTTTGGCCATCATGACCCAAGTAAGTTAATAAATAAGACTTGGTTTGGTAGTTGTTAACATATTGGTTAATTGTTTCAAATTGTAAGAGTGGAAGAGTGAGAAGGAAAGTCAAAGAGAGAAGAGGTGAACCAGGAGAGAGTCATGAAAATCGTTGTAAAGAGTTTCAAGCAGTGCTATATCAATGTTATGAAATTAATAGTTGAATAAGGTTTATGTATTTTGAAACTAACAACCAAAATATGTGGACAACCTATTTTATTCATTGTAAGTAGCTGTAACTTCAGTCATGATTGATTGCTCTTCGCGGGATCTGTATCTGTGTAAATAGGCATATTATTGATTTTTTTTTAAAAAAAGAGAAGATAGGCGATCTCATTATTTTCTTTTTTAAATCAAATGTTTCCTTTTAGTGATTTTTTTTTCCTCACTCAGGAATGAGTTAAGGTGTTAATCCTTTCTTGTTATCATGGAGAAGTTTTTCAATGTGGTAATAATTGCCTAATTGGTAGTGATTTATTTTTACTCATCTAATCAGTCAATAGCTCTTTATTGGCCTTCAGCTAGGCAGCAGGCTTTGTGCCAGAGGGAATGAAATTCAAAGGTGTCCCTTAGCCTAGAATGTAACCTCCACAGGAGTTCCTGACTCAGAGCCTGATGCCTAGCAGACATTCAAGATTTGATCATGGTATCAGAAATCCATACACGTGGATGTGGGGGTGTATTTCTGTATTAATTTAACAATGGTAGCTTTGAGGAGCCATGCTTGGTCTTTAAGTATTGCCTGTGACTCAAACATGAATTGAAGGCTTGGGCCTTTGTAATTCTTTACCTTATGGCAGTTATTCCTCATAATACTCAGGTTTAATGATCCTTATTTTCAGTAGTTCACAATGAAATAATTTATGACAATGATGCTGGAATGACACCCTGATACCATAGTAGGTAATTTTAGTCCCTAATAGTTTACTAGCTTTAGTGAATTGAATGGTGGCTCCCCCTGCCACCCCCCCCCCCAAAAAAAAAAAAAAAAACACAAACAAAACTGTCCACATCCTAAACTCCAGACTCTGTGAATGGGATGTTATTTGGGTCTTTGCAGATGTAATTAAGTAAGAATCTCCAGTTGAGATCCTCCTGGATTATCTGGATGGTCCCTACATCCAATGACAAGTGTCTTTATAAGAGACAGAAGAGAAGAAGACACAGACATAGAGAAGGCCATGTGAAGATGGAGGCAGAAATTGGAGTGATGCAACCACCAGCCAATGAATTCCTGGAGCTACTAAAAACTGGGAGGAGCAAGGAAGGATTCTCCACTTAGAGCCTTGGGAGGGAATACAGACCTGACTACACCTTGAGGTTGGACTTCTGGTCTCCAAAATAGTGAAAGAATAAATTTCAGTTATAAATGTTAAGTTTGTGGTCATTTGTTAAAGCAACCTTAGGAAATGAATATGCTAGTTTATACCAATTATCTAATTAAGGATTCTGCTGTGTTGTTTTATTTCATAATAATTTGGGAAAGTCAGTATCTCTATTCCAATTCCTGTCTCCGCCCAATGGAGACATTGGTCTGTTTTTTGAGGTTTGAATGAAAACTCAAAGGTTAGTGCTTCTGGGTTATTTTTGCCTTTCAAAGATGCCCCAGAAAGTCCATTCAGTGCACAAATATGAAATTTCTGCATGAAGTGACCTCAACAGGTGGTCTGGAGATCCAAATGCTATTCAGAAAAGTGACACTGGACCTGGGAGGAAATTTCTATAGGGGAAAAGTTCCATTTACAAAGCCCCACAAGTTGGCAGAGTGGCTGGGTCAGGGAGCTAGGAGACCTTGCTTACTACCATACCCATCTCTGGGTTACTTTCTCTCTGTGCCTCTGATGCCTCTTCTTATGAGGGTGTTAGGCAAGTTATTTCTAGAGACTTTTTAAAATTAACCATTCATCCAACCTAGAGTATGTCCACTCCCCTTTATTCATTCTTCCTCACGCTGTTTCCTTCATCTCACCCATCACAGTTGGTAGTTATATGAATACTTGCGTGTCTGACTATTACAACTCCAAGTTCAAGGAACATAATAACTGCCCCTAGCATATTGTCTGGCACACAGTATGTCCTCAACAAATCCATGAGTGAACATTTTGAGTGGAGAGCAAGAAAATGTCTAATTACTTTGGGTTTGGAATCAGGCTGTTGAAGGATTTTTGTTTCCCTACATTAAAAGCCATTGAATTTCAAGATTGAAAAATAAATGGTCATTTAGTCCAACCCCCTACTTGGTGCATGAGTGGCCTCGTCAGCCTTCCTGACAGCATGACCAAAATGCTTGGCTGAAACATCCTTGGTGATAGGAAGCTCGCTACCTCCCTACTTCGGGTCTCTCCCATTCGTTCTCCTTTCCCACTCCTCCCGATCATTGCAATCTTTATGGTATCATTTTCCACACCTGATGGAGCAGAGGCATGGAAGTCCGCAGGTGGGAGGAACAGAGGGAACCCTAGCCTAACTCCGAGTCTGAGAACCACTGGCTCAAGGTGTGTGCGCTGTAGCTGACTGCAGGATGCAGTAGCGGTGCCCCCTTCCTGCTGGGTTCGTCTCTGCTCTCGGACTCCGGGAGCGGGTGTGGGGGCGGGCAGGGGGTCCTCCTTCTCAACATCTCCGCTTCTCCTCCTCCCCGCCCGCGGCCACGCGCCTCGGCGCTCCCTGCCCTCGCCGCTCGGGTTCCCTTCTGTCGCTCCCGAGCTGTCGCGCAGGGCGCGGGCACGCGGGCGGCCACCCGACTCTCTCTCCCTTCTCCCCAGCCCACAGGCCACCCCCACCCCCCGCCCCAACCTCCCGCCAGCTCCTCCTCCGCACACACTCTGCTACCCTTCTCTCTCCTGAGAGTTGCCTGGCATCTTCCGCGAGGAGTTTGGAGCGCCCCACCGCAGAGACCACGCCGGCTGAGCGCGAGCCACGCTGGTGCCATCTCTGCCTTCCATCTGGGTTGGATCCTGGCATCCAGGTGGGACCCGCTTCTCTCTCCTCCACTCCCTAACGCCACCTCTTCCCGCTCCCGGCAATTCCAGGAGTGGGGCGCTGGGCCGCCCGCAGCCTGTGGGCCACTTGGGGACCAGGAGTTAGGGCCGGCCTGGAGGCGCCACTGGAGGGGCGCCGGGGATCTCTCGGCTTCCCCGGGGCTGGGAATCGGGGGGACCCGGGGCAAGGGGGTCGGCGAGCACAGCTAAGTGCAGCCAGCCGAGTCTGGGCTCGCACCTGCCGGGCACGTCCCGAAAGGACGTGCCACCCGGCCAACTTCTTTTCCAGGTCTCCTTCCTACTGTGGAAACTGAAAGGACTCGTAAACCAGTAAGTCCTGGGGCCCGGAGGAGGGATTTATGGGTTTGGATGCAAAAGAAAAAAAATTGTTGTACACCCGAGCCTCTGTTTTCCACTCTCTCTTGCTCTCCTAAAGCACATTAACAAACAAACAAAGAAGAAAACCCAATTCTAGCCAAAGCACTTATTTAAAGGGATTTATAGAGACGAGAAAAAGAGACCTAACTGAAGAATCACTTTGGAAACCCCAGGTACGGCGAGGCAGCCTAAGAAAATGGTTATTGTGGGTGCCATTTCTAGGACTTGTGTTTGTAAACGGAAGATGGCACTGGCTCTTGTAAGCCTGACGGAGTTCCTTATAGTGAGGGTGGTTCGGAGTGTCTTCTATTAACGTTTATTTCCATAAGTATTAAAGTACCTTGAAACAAGTACTCTTTCAGAGCTTTGGACGTGGAGTCAGAATTTTGGTATGATTGCCATTTATCTGTGACTTTGCTGTTAGCTTGACTTCTCTGGGCCTCAGTTTCCTCATCTGTCAAATTAGAGGGTTGAATTAAGATTCTGAGGGCCTTTTAATAATATCTAAGATGTTTCCCAACTTAAAAATTTATAATTCTTTAACATGCTACAAACATTGCTAGATTCATAATTTCACGACATTTAAAAAATCTATATTGATCTTGGCATTTTGTTTGTATGCACTTAGGAATTGTGCTTTTAGGGTATTCCAACCAAAAATTAAAGAGAAAAACACTTATAAAAGGATTCAGAAATACATAGTTTATATGTAAATATTTAGATCATCTCTCCCTCTTCCTCAAAGAATCCTGTTCAACTTTAAGTTAGTATTTACAACACTGCAACAAAAACATGTGACTTTAGCAAAGTACTTATTCTCTTTCAGTATTGTATAGTTGGAGGACATAAAAATCGTTTTGGAGGAAAACAAAAATTGCACCTTTCCTAGCAATTACTGCTCTTGAAAAGTGTTTGCTACTTTTTAGCATAAAGTTGTGTGCAAAATATTAAAAAAAAATGGTTTCAGGCCACGTCAGAGCCTCTCAGAAATGAGCTCAGGAGCAGAGATGCCAATTTTAGTAAAGCATTTTTGTTGTCTTGGATTGAATCCCAGAAAATAGCAGAGGTTAACCAAACAGGTAAATAAGAAATTAGGTTTTGACACACACACAAAGTTTTATAAGAAGTGGGCACTATAAGTGTCAGCTAACCTTTCATTTCCTTTTGATAAAAAAATGACAACAAACAGCTTTTGGCTGAAGGAGATAGAGAATGTTAGAATGGCTTTTGTTGTTACTTGTAATTCAAAATTATTTGAGACTTAGTCATCAGACTTAGTCATCAGTCATTAGGATAGGTTTAGAAGTGTTTTGGCTCTTTTTGGTGGCTTTGATCTAAAGTAATGGGTTTGTACCAGCATGTACTTTGTATGCAGTTTGGGATAATGGAGTGGATTTGAAATACTCTTTTATGAACACATTTTAACTTAGTTTCAGTGCCTTTTCACTTTGGGGCTGACAGTGTCATGAATCATTCAGGCATTTGTCTTCCCTCATCTTCTCTGGTGAAGTAGATGGTCATCTCCTTAGAAACAGAGGCTCAAAACGTTCAGCAAATTGGTTTTTGAATGAACAGAGAGTAGTAGTAGAACTTAAATACCCTGGCTTCTCATTGCTGGTTGGAAAACAACTGAAAACAGTGGCTGGGTCTGACTGCTCAAAGGTCCACAGCCAACTCATTCATGGCTTAGAAGCCGTGGTTGGCAGAAGCTCTATTTCTCTTTTGTAATATGGGGACTTTACTCTCATGAATTTACCAAGAAAAAACAGGCATGTCTTCACACTTAGATCATTATTATATAACTAAATGATTTGTATTTGTGAAGTACAATATCTCAGGGGGTCCTGGAATAAAACTAAAATGTCCAGGGAAAAAAAAAAGAATTGTCTTGGCCATACTGTACTGCATTTTTCATATTGAGAGCCAAACACACATGCGGTACTAAAACACATGTCCTGTGGAGTTAAAAATGAAGAAAAGGGCTTATAGTCTGCTCTAATTCTTAAGATCTTTGGAGATTTACAAATTCTGCATTTAATTAAAT
Organism: Rhinolophus sinicus; assembly: GCF_036562045.2. Taxonomy (NCBI): domain Eukaryota; kingdom Metazoa; phylum Chordata; class Mammalia; order Chiroptera; family Rhinolophidae; genus Rhinolophus; species Rhinolophus sinicus. Next base: position 32,688,563 of record NC_133756.1, read on the forward strand.
CAGAAAGTCACAAATGTTCACCTCCTGGCCCACTTTAGTACATATAACCTTTTAGTTTAAATTCAAATTTGGTCTGCTTATTATTTGGAATATTCCTTCTCAAATACTACCTAAAACTTTTGTGACAACGGTGACATTATCTGTTGTCTTTTCCCACACACGATCTTATTAATTAAAATTTTTTTAACACTTTGAAATATAATATTTATAGGGAGAAGTACGTAAAATAAATGTACTGGTCAACAAATAGTATAATAAATCATTATAGCAGATAATTGTAAGGCAAATACCCGACTATTCATCTAAAAAACAGAACATTGTTAATACTCTGAAATCTCTTACTTGTTCCTTCCTCCTCACAAGTTTAGTTTCAACTATTTTTTTGGAATTTTATATGACGACAGGAGGCATTCTTTCATGGATTCTTTTGCTTAACATTATGTTTATAAGATTAAGCCATTTCTTTGTTCCCCTTTAAAGCAAAAACTTTTAAAAAGAGATGTTTATATTCCCTGTCTCAAATTCATTTCTTTACATTCTCTCTTAAACCCATTCCTATCAATCTTTTGTTTTTAGTACCCAGCCAAAACTACTCTTGTGATAGTCACCAACGAAATCACCTTTCCTAAATCCAGTAGTCAGTTGTCAGTGTTGATTTTACTTCACCCATTGGTACGTTGTCACAGTTATCACCCTCCGCTCCCTGTAATATTTCCTGATTGATTTTCAGGGTACTGTGTGCTCTTGATGTTCCTCCATCACTGGCCACTCCTTTCTATTTACTTTGCTGGTCTCTCCTCTCAGAGGTTTCAACCTTAGAATGCCTTAAGGTTTAGTTCTTGGGAGCTCTTTTTTCTATAGTCTTTGATGAGTTCATGCAATCTCTCTCTCTCTTTTTTTTCCTGCAATGTCTATGTCTGTATACTGATGACTCCAAAATGATAGCTGAAGCCTTGACTTCTCCCCCCAAACTTCCGACCCCTGTGACCTCTATCCAGCTGCCTACTCAGCATTTCCATTAGGATGTCTAGTAGACATCTCCAGCCCAACATACTCCAAATGGAATCTTCATCTTGCCCAAGTCTACTCTACCTGCAGTCTTCCCCATCTCCATCTTTCAAATTGCTTCGTCCCCAACCTTGGAGTCATCTTTGATTTTTCCCATTCCCTCAGACCTCAGATGTAATGTGACAGGAGATCTTTTTGCTCTGTCTTCAAAGTAAATCCAGAATATAATTGCTTCTTATCATCTCCACACTGCCACCTTGGTCTGAGCTGCCATAATGCCTAACATGGATTATTGCGAGGCCCTCCTAACTGGTCTCCATGCTTTTACCCTTTGCTTTCCAGAATCCGTTTTCAGAATTGCAATTAGAGCTCTTGTTTTTACAACATATGTTTGATCATGTCATCTTTCTGCTCCAAACTCTCCAATGGCTTTCCAGTGTATATGGAGTAGGAACCAAAGTCCTTAAGATGACCTACAAAGCCCTGCCTGATCTTTCCTCCGCCCCTTTACCTGTCTGATCTCATTTCCTACTGTTTTTCTCACTCAGTTCCAGCCACACTGGTCTCCTGCTGTTCCTTGGCTATACTGGAGATCATCTTTGCACTTTAACTTCCTCTGCTCTGGGGGAATGCTCTTACCCCAGACATCCACATGGCTTACTACTTTGTTACCATCACTTCCTTTACATCTTTGCTCAGTGGTCTCCTTTTCAGTGAGGCTTATCCGGAATATCATATTTAAAATTGCATATCTTCTTACCTTGCAATACACTCTTTCCATAGTACTTACCACCTTTTAAAATACTGTATGACTTCTTATTTATCGTTTTTTGTCCTGTTTATTTCTAGTAGAATTTAAACCCCAGGAAGGCAGATTTTTTTTTTCTGTTTTGTTCACTATTGTATTCCTAGTACCTGAAATAGGCTGAGCCTATAAGAGATGCTCAGTAATTTTTTTTTTTTGATTGAATGCTGTTATTGACAGTGGCTATTACTTGTTTATTTTCATTGCTGGATATAGTTCATTGTATGAATACAATATCTTTATTGTTTACTGATTCCGATTACAGATAATTGGATCACCTCCCTTCCTCTCTTGCTCCTTCTTTCCCTCCACCTCTCCCTGCTGTAGTGTGGATCAGTACTCCAATCCTTTTTATGGTCAGATAATATTCCATTGTATGGATATACCACTTTTTGTTTATTCATTCATCGGTTGGTGGACATTTATGTAGTTTCCATTTGTAGGCTATTTTGAATAATATTGTCACTAACATTTGTGAACAAGTTTTTGTGTGAATGTATATATCACTCTTGGGTACATACCTAGTGTTGGAATTACTGAGTCATAAGGTAACACTGTGTTTAACATTTGAAAATCTGCCAAACTGCTTTCCAAAGCAGCTTCCGTCATTTTACATTCCCACCAGCAATGTACAAGGGTTCCAGTTTCTCCACATCCTTCTTAACACTTGTTATTGTTCGTACTTTTGAATATAGTTGTTCTAGTGGATGTGAAGTGGTATTACGTTACGGTTTTGATTACATTTCCTGATGACTAATGATGTGGAGAATCTTTTCACGTGTTTATTGGCCATTTGTATATCTTTTTTTGGAGAAATGTTCTTTGCCGATTTTTAATTGGGTTATTTGTCATTTTACTATTGTGTTGTAAGAGTTCTTTATATACAGATACAAATCTGTTGTAAGGTATATGATTTGCAAATATTTTCACCTTCTGTGAATTAACAAATGTCTTCTTCTTTTCCAATGTCTAGGCATCTTGTCAAAAATCAATTTGTGAAAAATGTAAGGGTTTATTTCTGGAATCTCAATTCTAATCCATTGATATATATTTCTATCCTTGTACCAATACCACACCATCTTTACTACTGGAGCTTGGAAGCACGTTTTGAAATCAGAAGTGTGAATCCCCTAACTTTGTTCTTTTTCAATATTGTTTTGGCTATTTCCTCCATATCCTTATGAATTTCAGAATCAGCTTGTCAAGTTCTGCACAAAATGTAGCTAGGATTTTGAGGGGATTGCACTGAATCTGAGATCAGTTTGGGGAATACCCTGTTTCCCCGAAAATAAGACCTAGCTGGACAATTAGCTCTAATGCGTCTTTTGGAGCAAAAATTAATATAAGACCCGGTAATTTTTGCTCCAAAAGACGCATTAGAGCTAATTGTCCGGCTAGGTCTTATTTTCGGGGAAACACAGTAGTATCATATTAATAAAATCAAGTCTTTTAATCCATGAACATGGGATGTTTTTCCATTAATATAGATATTCTTTAATTTCTTTCAGTGATGTTTTATAGTATTCAATATACAAATCTTGCACTTCTTTTCTTGAATTTATTACTAAGTATTTTATTCTTTCTGATGCTATTGAAAATGAAACTACTTTTGAAATTTTATTTTGTTCATTGATAGTGTGTAGAAATACAAATGATTTTCATATGTTGTATTCTGCACACTTGCTGAACTTATTTCTTAATTGTAATATGTTTTTCGTTACTTCTTAGTATTTTCTATATACAAGATCATATCACCTGAGAACAGAGATAGTTTTACTTCTTTCTTTCTAATCTGGATAACTTTTATATCTTTTTCTTGCCTAATTGCCCTAGATAGAATCTCCAGTTCAATACTGAATAAGAAGTGAAAGTGAGTATCTTTGTGTTATTCCTGATCTCAGCAGGGAAATATCTAGTCTTGAACCATTACATATTATCTCGGTTGTGGGTCATTCATATGTAGCTGTTATGAGGTTGAGGAAGTTCTCTTTTATTTCAGTTTGTTGAATGTTTTTATCATTAAGTGATGTTGGAGTTTGTCAATTGCTTTTTCCATTGATATAATCATGTCTTTTACTATTATGATTCATTAATTCCTACATTGATTGATTTTCATATTTTATACCAAACTTGCATTCCTGAGATAAATCATATTTGGTCATAGTGTATTACTTTTATTTTTTAGAATTAATTAATTAACTAATTAACTAATTAATTAATTAATTAGTTTCAGATGTACAAAACAATGTAATAGTTAGACATTTCACCCCTCACAAAGTGATAACCCCCCTCCCCAATCTCTTGCCCCTCTGACATCATATATATCTGTTACAATTCCATTGACTATTCCTTATGCTGTACTCCATATCCCGTGACTATATATATATTAAATTATAGTTGAAATACAATATTATTCAGCTTCAGCTTCAGGTGTACAGTGCAGTGGTCAGGTAGGTTGGATAATACTTTTTATACATAGTTGGATTTGGTTTGCTAGTATATTTGCATCCATATTCATAAGGGATGTTGGTCTGTAGTTTTTGTACTGTGACGTTTTTCTCTGGTTTTGGTATCAATAATACTGCCCTCAGAATAAGTTGAGAAGTATTTAAAATTCTTGGTTTTATATTTTTCGCCAGCAACCTTGCTAAATTTTATAATTAAGTCAAACAAATTACAAATAGGTACTTTTGGATTTTCTTCTTTTCCTGTCACTTATGAATAATGACTGTTTTGTTTCTTCCTTCATAATCTTTAAACTCCCCCACCCCTTCTCTTACTGCACTGACTAGGACCTCAAGTATAATGTTAATTTGAAGTACTGACAGAGGGAATCAGTTCACCATTGAGAATGGTGTTTGCTTTGGGTTTTGGTAGGTAGCCTTTTTCAGACTTAATAAATTCCTTCTATTTCTAGCTTGCAAATAGTTTTGTTTTTGTTTTTTTGTTGTTTTTGGTCATGAATAGATGCTGACTATTATCAAATGCTTTTTTTATAATTGCTGATATAATCTGATGCTTTTTCTCCTCCAATTTATTAATGGGGTAAATTATACCAATTTTTAAAATACTAAATCATAGTAGGCCCCTGTTCCACTACCATACTCTTGCTATATGAGCTTTTTATGCATTGCAGAATTCCATTTGCTAATACATTGCCAAGGATTTTAAAAAGTCTGTATTCATGTATAAGATTGGCTATAATCTTTTTCAAATTGTTCTTGTGTTTTGGTATTAAGGTTATGTTAACTATAAATTTGAGTTATTAGTGTTGACCTCTTTTTAGTCTCTGGAAGAGTTTTTGCTGATTTAAAATTATTTTTTCCACTGTAAAAATCTTTGGTGAAACCAGAGTTTCTACCATGGATTGGACTTTTAATTGATTACAGGAACATTCTCCTCCCTTCCTTCCTTCCTTCCTTCCTTCCTTCCTTCCTTCCTTCCTTCCTTCCTTCCTTCCCCATTTTTTTCTTTCTCCTTTTGTGTCAGCTTTGGTAAATTATATATTCTAAGAGTTTGTCCATTTCATCTAAAATTTCAAAGTTAACTGGCATAAAGTTTGTCTAATTAATTCTGTGTTTATGTCCCCCTTTCATTGCTAACATTGGTTATTTGTACCTCATTTCTTCAGTCTCATCACAAAATTTTATTAGTTTTACTTGTCTTTTAAAACACCAGTTTTATGTTTGTTGATTCTTATTTTTGCATGTTTGCTTTCTATTTCACCAATTTCAGCTCTTATCTTTATTATTTCCTCCATTTTACTTTTTTTGATATTCCCTTTTGCTGTTCTAACTCCCTAAAATGAATGATAGCTCATTAATTTTCAGTTTTTCTTTGTTTTGAAATGTTATTTATGACTCTGAATTTCCCTCTAAGTACCCTTTTGTCTGCATGAAGTAAGTTTTGAGATGCTTTATACACTATCATCTGTTAAAAATATATTTTGATTTTCATTACACTTTTTTTTACCCAGTGGTTTGCTCAAAAATATTTTTCTTAATGTCCTAATATATAGCATTTGTACAACTATATTTTTGCTATTTATTTCTGCCTTAAAAACTCTATGGTCCGAGAATGTGGTTTAGTCCTTTGGGTTTGTTTGTAACATGCTTTATGTCTTTGTGCATGGTCAGTTTTTATAAATGTACCATTAGTGCTTGAAAATAATGTGTAATCTGCATTTTTGGGGAGCAGAGTTTAATGTATGTCAAATTGGTTAATGTTGTTCCAATGTCATTTGTTAATGTTCCAGTCTCACATATCCTCATGTATTTTGTATTTGCTTATTCTATCATTCTTTTGGAGAGTGGGTTAAAATCTTCCGCCATATATGTAGATTTCTTTTTCTTAGTACTCTGAATTTTCACTTTATATATTTTGAAGCTACATTTTAATATGCATATGTTATTTTGAAGTTATGTTGTATATTGTATATATATATACGTATATATGTATATACACACGCACATTTAAAATTATTATATATTCCTGGAAGCTTTTATCAATTTGGAGTGACTTTCTTGAGTTATAGTTCTGCTTTTGTAGGGTTTTATTGGGGGATATTATATATCTATATCTATATCTATATCTATATCTATATCTATATCTATATCTATATCTATATCTATATCTATATATCTATATATCTATATATCTATATCTATATCTATATCTATATCTATATCTATATCTAATCTATCTATCTATCTATCAACTTTTTTCAGTAGTTCTGAGTTATGATTATCTTCATACTTCCTGGTGGCTTCAACATGAAAACCATATATCTGTATTCTTGGATCCACATTGAACCCTTGAATCTACATTGCTGACGTGCCAAGCTTAAAGATGTGACTAATGTCATTATAATACTTTCAAGTGAATTTTAGTAAATATTCATAAAAATATCATACAGAGAAATGCTGGATATATAGTAAAAATCATTGTCAAACTTAAGTGCCATGAACTTGGAATTTTAAAATCTTTTTCAGAATTGTCAATACTTCATATGTTTCAAGTAGGCTCTCTGAAATTTTGGGGAATATTGATTCTCACCAAATGAAAGCCAGCAAGTCACTTATTCTTTCAAAAACTTAGTAGGCTACATTCTTCCCTCTTACACAATTTTATGGTACCAAATAAAATCTCTCAAATGTAAATACAGTCCACTTTCAGTTAGTGGCCGTTGAAATGATTAGGTAATCTACCGAGCTGGGTCCCAGTTGTGGCTCTGCTTTGCAATGCATGGAGACTTGCTGAGGAAGAATACAGCTGCGGGGAGCCATTGCCTGGTGCACTGTAAATGATTTGGAAGGAGAGAGTCATGCATTTGAGAACTATTTGAGAAAAATTTTATGGTACCCTATGGATCTCTTTAAATCCAACTAGAGCACTATGGACTAGCCACTGAAAATGACCGCACTGGAGACTCTTACGGGGCATTATGGTAGTAATATTAGTTTTAAAGTCTTTGCCAATTAGTGGGGAAAAATCCAGAACTGATATAGATTTACAAACATGTATATATATGTGTGTATAACAGTGAATGAGAAAGAGAGAAAGAGGAAGGGAGAGGCTCTACTTTTGTGCCAATAATTTCTATAAAGTTTGTGGGTGCATATAAGTATTTTATCTTGTTGGTACTAGATAATAGCTAAAAGTTTGAGCCAAATAGATTCTCAAGAGCTTCTATAATGGTATTACAATAAGCTTTAAAAATGTGGACTCATGTTGAAGAACAGCTTTTACCGAATATCTGTCTTGCGAAGGCGTAGAACAATTTTGTCAGAATTATATTTTCCCATTTCACTTTAACTAGCAGCTGTTATTTGGGTGTTTAAACCTATGAAAATTAAGAAACTATACACATGAGGTAATCAAACAATTAATTTTCTGTAAGCACCAACAACATTTCTGAACCAAACTGGCCAATGTTTAAGAGATGAAAAAGAAAATAAGTTATAAACACAGATAAACCCACACACATTTAGTAAACAGAGAAAATAAATTCTAAACACATGGAAAGAGAAAATAAGCTATAAACACACATAGATAAACAGAAAGCATACTGGCACGTACATAATAAGCACCCCATAACTGTAGTTGCTGTTATATTACTAAGATGTTACCTCTTAGAGTTATGACGTACTTATCATATTAGACCTACCTAGGAGGTAGCTGGGTGACCTGGGTGTCTGGCAATAACACTGCTAGTCACAGGTTTGATTTGGGGGAGAAAAGGTTTTTATACAGAACAAACAGGACGTAAATTGTTCTTTCTATAAAAAGCAGTCATCTGGGCAAGTGGCTTCTTGGTATTTTGATTCTAAGTTTGCAAATCAGTTCTCTCACAGGAGTTCCTTTCATCTTTATTGATATCCTTTGGTTGATCTTTGTTTTCACTGACCATAAGTTCTGTGGGAATGTCTCTTGTAATACTTGCAATGCTAGTGTAATGCTTCATATCTTCCTCATTTTTCAAAGGGGCAGTTAAATTTTCACTCCTCGCTGGGATATGTTATGATTCCCCCAAACTAGAAGTAACTCTGATTTCTACTAGTTACCACTCTTTCTAGGTAGTTGTGATTCTTTTAATCTAGACATCATGGATATTTAAGATAAGCCACCATTTTTGTACTAATAAGAAAGAAAAAGCTCTGCCTATTTAACTATTTTACAATGCTTTCTCATCCTTTAGAATTTTTGTTTTGTACCTACTAAGAGAGGCTTTTAAGAATTATTTAAATAAAGCTTTTGTTGAACGCATATCCCCCTCATAAGGAAAGTATAAATCAAAGAAATTGGTTAAGAAATTCTTTTCCATATTCAGAATCTGGTTTTTCTTGAATCATTCTTCAACTCAATGCTGTTGATGTCAGTATTTTCCCAAACAATAACATACTATGGTTATCAAGAATATTGTGACGTAACACTTAATAAAAGACCGCTTCACTATTGTTCTTGAGATCTTGTAGGTTGGCCGATTTTGCACATTTGATTAAAGCTGGCTGTTTATTGACCTTACCGTAAGATATCAACATAAGGTTTCTAGACAACCCTCAGGGCTCATATTCCTTCATCAAATGTTCTTTAAATAGTTTGTTGACCAAAATATTGATGGGTTAAAATGTTACAGTCTGTCATGAGGAAAGTGCCCCAGTTTGTATGTATGCAATCAATGACTACTAGATCGCAGCCGCTACCAGGCCGCTGGTAATTGTCAGATGGCATCGATTTTAACAAAGATCCTGATGTCAGAGGTGTTAAAATATTGTGAACCTTAAAATAGAAGAAATAAAACACTATTCTCTTCCTTTATATTTCCTTAGAGTTCAACTAAAATTTCACTTCTATGAACCTTTTGTTGTTCTCTATGATTTTGTTAGTACGTCGCTATGTTTTTCTGAAAACGCATAGCACTTGAATTGAAAGGACGGAATAATAATTTTGCATGAAAATAATCAATGTACATGGTTACAAAAACCTACTGTCATAAAAGAAAACTGTAGTCCCCTGACCTACTACCTTCACTATGTCAGTCCCGACTGTGGGAACAACTAACGAACCATTTCTGGTCTTGGTTCTTAGACCTGTGGCTATCCGTCTAGGGCTAAATCATATGCTTACACCGATTCCTTTCTCACTTCTCTTCTCTTCTCTTCTTTATTTAACAACTGTAAACAGACACTGTGGTAGAAGAGAAATTAGCTTACTGATTTAGCCTTCTTTTTCCCTTTTCCACATATAATTATATTAAATTTCTAAGCTCTTTTATTGGTTACCTTTGTAATGCCCACCACTATTTCTTATTCTATTCACTACAGTTTCTCTTGGCCCCTTACTTTATAAGGTTGGTATATTTTAACTTTTGACTTCTCACTATCTCTCCTTATATAATTATACTACCCCAATTTTGACAACTATATAGTGGAGAATGTTGATAACATTTTATATTTAGTATTTTGATTAATTAAATCTTTCATTTTGTCTATTGGTTGAGCCCAAAAGTTGAAAAAATCAGTAAATTGGGATGTGTTGCAAATAAGTCATTTTTTTTTGTTGTTGTTAAATAATAGATTTTCTTTCAACTGGATTCTTTAGTTCCAGCATTTGCTCAGAATTATTCCATATTTTATTTTTGTTCATATTTAGATCAGGACTTTTTGTAGAGCTTTTTTCAATTAATTTTATTTCTTCTTACTGGGAGAAAATATGTGGGCCTTCCTCTTTATATCTTTAATTTCCATTTTTTTTAAACTTGTTCTCTTTACTTTTTGGAATCTATTTCATTCTTCTTTTTGAAGACCACTGAATTCATATTCATATTTGGACTTGTGGCTTCAATTTTGAACTATAACTTCCTTTTCTCGTTTGTGCTGTTCTGGGTTTTGTTTTATTTTCTGCAGCTTCAGAATCATATTATGTCTCATGTTGACTCCATTCCCACCTTCCTCCTAGCTATTTCTTTTCGCGAACCTCTGTATTCCAGCTGCTATCTGGACTGGTCATTCTCAAGTCTGCAGAGCAATCAGCTAGGCTGCAGTCATGCTTTCCTGAATCCATGTTTTCCTTTTTCTTGGTTTACTCATTTTGCTGGAATTTCTTGTTAATGTAGTTCTGAGAAAGAGATTCATAAGATATAAATTTCCTAAGTCACTGTGTTATTGAAGATATATTTGTTTTGCTCTAATACTTGCTTGACTGGCTAATAGAATTTTAAACTGTAGATAATTTTCCATCAGGAATTACTGGATTGTCCTCTAGCATTCAGTGTTTTGGTATGAAACTCTTATTTCCATTGTTTCTCATTTCTTTAGTGATTTTTCCCCCTTGGGAGAATTTTTCTATCTTCTCTTCTTTTTTGCACTTCTCAATTTCTTAATGATATGTTTGGAAATGAATTGGATTTTTCCCTATTCCTCCTCCTTGGAAATTGGTAGACTTCTATTTTTTCCAGTTTAAAGACTTATGTCTCTTATTAGCTCTGGGAAATTTTCTCATTATTTCACTGATCATTTTTTCTTTATTCTCTTTTTTTGGAAGTACTATTGGTTGGACATGGCTCTCTTGACCTTTTTTTTTTAAAGCATCTTTTCTCAGTTGGTCCCCCCACCCCGCCCCCCGGCCTTTGGGAGGAATTAATTATGCAAATGTGCTTTCTAAACTTTCCATTGAAAATTTTTTTATAACTATGCATTTAATTTTCCAAAGCTCTTTCTTCCTCTGATTATTCCTTTGTTAGAACAATCTTTGAATTTATGGATTCAAAGTCTTCTGAAATGTCTCTGAAGATACCACTAACATTTGTTAAAGATATTTTTTCTTCTCTGATTTATCTTTATGTTCCTTGTGACAGGTTTTCTTTTTTCTCATAAAATTTTCCATTATATTGAAGACTTTCTTCAAGTTTTAGTTAATATCTCCATTCAGCCAGGCTGTTAGTGAAGAAATAGGAAGACTGTGAATTCTGTGCATATCGGCAGTGTTTGCCTGAACCTTCATTTCAGGCACTTAGTCAGGAGCTGCCATTTATGCTGAAGGTCTATCCTCCTAAATGTCTGAAAGTGTAAGGTCTTTACCATGTTGGTGCTATGTATATACTTAAAGCCCCAATTCTCCTCCAACAACAGTCTACATTTTACTCCTTAACATATAGGAGTATATAGGACAATTTTTTATTGTCTTTGGCTATTTGACATCTTTGAATATTTTGCTTATGTTTGGGGAATTCACCACTTTATAAATCAGTGGCTTCTCAAGTTTCCTGGCTGCTTGCATGTAGACTGTGAACCAGGCTTTACGAATTAGAGGCATTCATGCCAGGTTTTAGATCAGAAATGTGGGATATGAAAGAGCAGATGTGCTCACAGGAACTCAAAGGTAATAGGCGTTGAGGTTTCAGTCATAACATGCAGTGTCTTGGGCAGGGCTGTCTTTTCTAGACCAATCTACGTGGAATTTTGGGTGTTGTTTTCAGCTGTTGCTTTATTAGTCAAGTTCTCTAGTCCTTGCTGAGGTAACCCCAAATCTTTAGTGAATTCCTTTGTACTTAAACTAGCTAGAGTTATTTTCAGTTGTTTGTAAACCACTTGCCTGACTGTTACAGGGAGCTGGGTTTGGCTGCTGTGAATTGTCTGTAAGTCAGATATTACATACAGAGAGCAAAACGTCCTCTTCTTTCAGCTGCACCGCACACCGCCCTTCTGCCCTTTACCATTCAGAACATCTCCAAAGGTTTGCCAGGTAAATTTGTTTTCTCATTGATGACAGTTCCTTCCCCAAATATTCTAAGTAGTTACTTCCTTAATTCTATTTCATTAGTCTTTGCTTCATCTTTCAGAAATTTCTTTAAATCTCTCTTTTGCTGCTGGTTCCCTCTCATTCTCTCTGTTCTAATGGATTGATATGATTTATTTTAATTCTCAGTGCATCTCAGAAGGAAGAGAAGATCCATTTATTCATTCAGTTTGCCATGTTGAATATGAAGAGTCATGGCACTTTATTCATATTGGTATTGTAGTACTATGCAATGTAAAAGTCATGAAATAATGTTACTTCTTAAAGTAAATTATGATTAAGTAAATTATTAATTTGTGTATTTCTAGCACCCTGTGTGGTAACTTACATTTTACTAAATACTCAGTTAATATTTAAATGAATTGATTTATGTACCTAGTTTTAAATTACTTTGTAGGTAAGATGCCTATTCTGACCCAACTTTCTTGCTTTATGGCACCCAAATTTATGAATCATAGTTTATCCCTCTGCATTTTTAAGCAGTTAATTTGTGACAAGGTCACACAATTAGAGTCATATCAGGAATTAAAGTACTTGAAACTATGTTTTCAAAGAGACAAATGCTTATGACAGGATGGTGGGAAAAATATATATTTTTTTAATTTCAAAAATAATTTAGGTCTTTAACAAGCACTTGATGGGAAAAACAAAACCAATTTCTATCCTAAGTGAAGAAATAAAAGTAAACATACTTAAAATAACATGGTTACTAGAGATAGACCAGGCTATATTTATTTTGTTAAATTTTCCACACTTGAAGAAATAGTGTTTTTCATTTATATTTAAACAAAATGCTTAAATGTTGCTATGTAAGTGAAAGACAGATGGCTATTTCTCCAGCAGAAAGGAAAAGCAAAAATTAGTGGCAGATGGAGCTTATTGAGTTTATTGGTCAAGGCAACAGAACTGTCAGAATTGCTTTTCTTACAAACCTTTCTACAAACCTAGAGACCTTTTGTTATCATTGGAGCAAGTTGTAAATAATTTCCTTCTTGCCTAATCACTCATTCAAACACTGAGACTATTCTGTTTTATATTTAAGTAGAATTTGATACATAAAAATAACACAAAGAATTCTCTCTGATAGAAATTAAACAGTCTGGTTTTCTTCTGAAAACCCACAGTATAATTCAGTAGAATATAGATTTTGATTTTCCTATTGTTTAAAGTTTATAGTAATAACGAAAGAGTTAGTGATATGTTGAATGTGATTTGAAGAGTTAGTGATACCGTGTTTGGTGTGTTATGCAAATGAAATTATTGCCTGCACATCCAGGTATCATGGATGCATCATTTAGATCAGACTGTGGATGAGTCTTTGTATATTTCATAAAGATTTCTTTAAATATTTCAAATAAGACACATTTCTTCTTTTAACTGTCAGCATAGAATGACTACATTCCAGGGGAATGTAAGGCAGTATTATCTCAAATTCCTCAAGGCTTGGTGTGCATCAATTCAGGGAGCTATACTTGTGGAGGGTTGCCTGAGGAATGAGCACTCCATTTGTTTATCTACATCAGGAATTCTTAATCTGGGAGTTTTGGATAAATTTCAGAGAGTTTGTCAATCCCCTGAAATAATAGCCCTAATTTTGGGTGTATGTGCCTCTTCCTGGCAGTTGGTACATTGCTCTCCCCAAATTCTCAACAAGGTCCATATCCAAAAATGGTTAAAAATCACAATTTTGAAATTCTGTCTGGTGTTAAGCCAGATTCCCAAAGAGCTGTATATGGATGATATTAGAAAGCCTCTTTTAAAGATTGCTTTTATTCAATTTTGTCTTGGTGTGATGCCACCAGCCTATTTTGAAGAATATTTTAAGAAAGAGTCATATTTGCCATTCATTCATTCATTCAGTTAATATATATGGAGTATCTATTATGTAACAGGCAGGCTAATATGTGTGAAGGATATAATGATGAAAAGGAAATAGTCAAAAAATCCCTGGGTCTGGTGTAGTTTACATTCCAGTGGAGAGAATTAGACAATAAGCAAGAAAATTAACAAATCATATTCACGTTAGTGTACAGTAATAAGCAGAAAAAAATTAAGCAGAAGAGCAGATATGACATGTTGGGGTCGGGCAGGTGTTGAAATTTTAAATAGGCTGGATAGGGAAAGCTCCTCTGAGAAAGTGACTTGAGCAAAAGGGAGAGCAGTGGTTGATGAGGTCAGAGAGGCCTGGAACAGAGATCCAGGACCTTGTAGTTCTGCAGAGGCCTTGGACTTTTAGTCCGAGTGAAAACGGGAGTACTGCCGTGTTTTGGGAATGTGAGACAAGATCACTTGTCTGTATGTTATCCAGATAACACTGTGTGTTATCAAGATCACTCTCGTTGTTGCATTGGGAATAGACTGAATTAGGGTCGCAGTAGGGAGATCAGTTAGGAGGCTCTTCTGATCTTCCATGGAAGAGATAATGGTGGCTTAGAATGGGGTATTGGCAAAGCAGGGGTTGAGAAGTTATTGTATTTTGAAATTCCCATGAAACTCTACTACTCTTAGGATGTTCATGAGAATGGTACCTGTTATCTTATAGAGTTAGTAAGGCAAAGTTTCTTTCTGTTCTTAGTGTTAAGATTATTTGTACATTTCCCTTAAGGAGTTGGTTTTAAGTACTCTGAATTTATAATTGGATAATTTCACCATGAGAAAGCTTAAAGCAAATTAATAGCTCATCCTTAGGAAGTGAATTCAAATTAATGGCATTTTGAATATTAGACCATTTTGGTCACCTTACCATTACTTTCCACTTCACATGATTTTTTTTTTCCCCTCACAGTTTAAAATTTTCTGTCATGTTTTTTCTGTATTATTTCTGTTTTTGTAAACCTCCTTATGTTCTTTTCTGGTACAAGTCAGGGTGCATATAAATATTTCTCTCTTTGAAGCTATGGGAAGTACCACCTTTCACATTCTCCTCAAGGTTGCATCTATGCCCTTTTCATACTTGTGGTTGTGTTTTTGTTATACAGAACAAAACCTGAATGCAAGATTTCAAACCATAAAAATAGTTTGTGTTTTTCATGGAGCATTAAATAAAAGAATGGTTGTCTTATGTAAGGAAAAACAACTGATCTATTTTGTCACTTAGCTAAGTGGATAATCATTTGAGTTAAAAGTGAGTCAAATCAATTGTTGGATTAAATGAGTAGTCACTAGTCAGTTCATTTGAAACACTTAGTCTACGAATATGTTGTATCTATGACACATCTTGATTATGAAACTTGCCCTTGGGTTTATTTCATGAGAAAATTTTGTATCAGAAACAGGTAACATAAAAAGCTAGAAGAAATTTGTACACATTTCATATGATTAGATACTGAGGATTCCAAACTAAACCAATTTTTAAAAATCCTAAAGAAACATTGCGATGTCAGTATTAAAGAACCCAAATTCTGCTGAAAAACTGATAGTCTCAAAAACAAATTTACCAGACTACACAATGTTTATACACACCCATTTTCTTCCCAAGAGTTATTAAGTTGTGAAATAAACAAACACGTTTTTCTGTTTGCTGATCACGTGCTACCAATTCTCAGATGAGACATATTTTGTACTTAATATTTTATAACATTCTTTGTCGTAAAGATGTGACTTCTATTTTCAAATAAAATCACCCAGAATTATGGGCAGTTCTGAAAGGGATGGGAGAGATCATCCATCAGTCTGACTTGTAGATGAGGAACCTGAGGTCTAGAATGTTGATGTCCCAAGGCATACAGTGATTAGTAAAAAAGTCTAGATTGGCACCCCGACTCCTGACACCTAATTCAGGGTCTTTTTTTTTTTTTTTTTAGCCTCAGATGAACTTGCATGTAGTGAACCTAATCCCCAATTTGAGATAATAAAAACGCTTGGACTATAAAAAGCCTTTAGTGTTTCATTATAAACCTAAGCCCAAATATATTAAAATAATAGTAGCATTCTAATTCATGACATATTGGTACAAATAATCTTGTTCATGATGTGTTTCGAATTGAATAGAATTCATGGGAAAGCTTGTCTCCAAAATCACCCTATCGTTTGGCTATATTACACCATTGAACTTTTCTTAAATTACTCTGATAACTCTCCTAAGTGAATATTGTCTCATCTGCAAATGAACAGTGGGTTTCCAAAAGCATATTGGGAAATTTCCTCCTTTTTATTGGAAATAAATATGCAGTCATTACCTATGTTCTAACCATTTGGCTTTGTAGTATCATAGGAAGGACAGACAATTTTTTGATTATGTCATATGAATATATGACTGATTTTAACTATGTAAGAAAACATGTGCACAAGAATAAGTCTATAACATAATTATACTTTAATGTGAGATACTTCTCTGATATTGATCCAGAGTGTTATAGGTAATCCAAATTTAAGAACTGATTTATAATCCTTTTCCTTTTATATTTTCTATGGACAGCTTGTATATATGTCAGGGTTTTTAGTTTTTTAGATTTACTGTTTTTCAGGTGTACTTCTCCGAAGTAAGATGACGTGTCAAAAATTTTTTGTGGCTTTGTTACACTGGGGTAAGTCATTTGCCTTTTATCTGTCTATAAATAAGGTAGAAATTTTTCCCTTGGAGTTGCTGTTTACTTTATTGGCTAACAGAATTTCTCATCTCCAGTTAGGAATTCTCATGCTCATGCTCACTAAACAAAAATTTAAGAGTGAAAATCCCCTCTAACCCTTTGAAAAAGTGAGAATGAAAATCCTTCTAACCCTTTGAAAAAGTGAAAATGAAAACCATTTCCAACCTCCTGGAAACAACCTGATGTGTGTCCTTCCAGAACTATAACACTAACACACACACAGACACACACACACACACACACACACACACACACACTTCAGCTTTTCAATGTGTCATGACAACTTTTTTCAGTATTTACTGATGTACTTATTTGTTTAATGATTACACGGCAGTTAACTGTATGAATGGACCTTAATTTATTAATTTATTTGATGTTTCCCATTGGTAGATATTTCTTTTTCTGTAACAAATCATGCTGCATTGAAATCCACATACATATATCTTTGTATATTTGGGAGAATATTTCTGTAGATTAATTCCTAAAGAGAGATTCTTATGTAGAATATATGCACATTTTTGAATTTGATAGGTACTGTGAAATCTTTTCCGTAAAGCTTTGTACCATTTGCAGTCTGAACGTAAGTATATGAGTGCTATTCCATTGCATTTCTGATGCATACGCCTTTAAGATACATATGATTATTCTTTTACCTTTTTGACCTGTCAGGTACGCAAAATATGGAATCTCATTTCAGTTTTATTCATTTGATTATTTGTGAGGTTGAACCCTGTTTATTGACCATTTACATTTATTATATGATTTTCTAATTCATATACTTTGACCAGTTTTCTTGTTGGATTTTATTGGTCTTAGTTGATTTTTAGAAATGTCTAAAATGTAATAGATATTTAGCTTTGCAGTATCAGTCAGTGTTCTCCACAGAAACAGAATATATATATGTGTGTGTATATATATATATATATGAAGACATTTTAAATTTATTATAAGGAATTGTCACATAACTTTATGGAGGCTGAGATGTCCCCAAGATATGCAGTTGGCAAGCTGGAGACCCAGGAGAGCTGATAGTATAAATTCCAACCTGAACACTGGCAGGTTTGAGACTCAAGAAGGATGGATGTTTCAGTTTGAGTCTAAAGGAAGGAAAAGACTGATGTTAGTCAGGCAATAGGAGTTCCCTGTGACTCAGACTTTTTGTTCTCTTCAGCTCTCCAATTGATGGGATGAGGCCCACCCACATTAGGGAAGGCAATCAGCTTTACTTGGTCTGCTGATTCAAATGTTAAATTAATCTAGAAGCATCCTCACAGATATACCCAGCAGAATATTTGACCAAATGTCTGAGTACCCTGTGGGCCTTGACAAGTTGCCTCATAACATTAACCATCATAGCCCTAACAATTTCTTATGTTTTGCACATTTTTCCTTTTTGCCCATCATTTTCTTTTAACTTTGTTTTCTTTTACAGTACAGGAAATTTATATATACACATTAACACCCTTATACATACTTAGAAACAAGATACAATGACCCTTGAATATTTTAATTTTATTTAGCAAATGTAGCACTATTAAGTTACACATATATGTATATATGTACATACGTACATATACATGGTGCCAAAAAGTTGTGTACACATTTTCAGAAAGGAAAGAACTATTAAAATTGTAATACTCAATATATACTGATAACAACAGATGAATACAAGTCATGTTTGACTTCTGCAATTACAAGAGGTGCTCGAAGTGGTTACCATCAGCATCCAGACACTTCTGATTACGGCAAACCACTGCTTGAGCAACGTTGACCAAAGTGTCCACTTGTATACACTTTTTTGGCACCCTCAGTGTATATCTATCTGTCTGCCTATCTATCTATCTATCTATCTATCTATCTATCTATCTATCTATCTATCTATCTATCTATCTCTATGTCTATATAGATATAGCTCTCTCTATATGTAGACCTATATATAGATATACAGCATATATAGGTCTATATATATATCAGATTGACACTAATCCAAAGTGCATGTGCCCAATGCTTCGAAAGGCCAAAACTCAAAACTTCAGAGTTTGGAGTAAGGAAAGTTTTATTGATTGAGAAGGAGCCAACAGAGAAGACAGGAGACCTAATCCTCAAATCCACCTTAAGAAAGTACAGAGTTCAGGCTTCTTTTATGTCAAGGGAAGGAGAAATGGGAGGGGCTGTTTTAGTAAAACTCAAGCTGCAAGCAGAATTCCTCTAATGATTGGCATGTATATATGCAAGACTAAGCAGGAGCTATGATCCTGAAGGCCCTGGGAACAACCCAGGCTTGAACAAGATGGAGTCAGAGAGACCGAATATTTCACTCTGTTACAAGATAATAGTCAAATCTTTAATTCTCTGTGTCAAGGAGCAATTTACTTGGTGATCATATTTAAAATAAATGACTATGACACAAAATGATGGGTTTATTCTCATATGGAAAGGAGATGTCATTTGAAATGCTATTTTGCATTATAACTCTGATAAACAATAACAAATATGTTATAAGGAACTATTATCAAGGGATGGTGTATACTTTGGAAATTTCCATCTTGAATAACACCAGAAGAATGCTTTCAGAAATTATATGTGTATTAGTCTTTCTCCTTCCCATTGCAGGAATATCCTTAAGAGAAAGCTTATAGATTTTTTTTTAACGTCTTCTTATTTTTAACTGCCTTGAACTATAGCAGAAATCTGTTTGAAATTAATCATACATTGCTGATGACTTTGGAGTGTACTATTCTCATTTGTTTCTTACCACGTTCTAGTTTTATTCTGATTAAACAAAACAAAACAAAACGTCAAATCATCTAATTTGTTCTGTGTTCCAAGTTTTTGAAATTAAAGTCAGGCTATCTTTAACGAAACCCACTTTATCTGTCAGCTATTACCTGTATATTTAGTTCTGAGCATCTCCCCGGCTACTCCAATCTAAAGGTGCTCTTATGAGCTTCTCTACCAGTCTCGTTGTACACACTGTTCATTCTCATTTGCAGACATGTATATATTTACAGAAAATACTCAACAGAACTCCACTGTTAACTAATTTCAACAAAACAAAACACAACAAAACAAAACAAAACAAAACACTATGCCATAAGGGATCAGAAAGTGATAACATACTTCTCTCTCTTATATTATCTATCTAATTTTTATTAGGCTCCAAATCTCAAATGTTTCCAAGATGTTTGTGGTTTGATCAAGTTTTGTGAATCAGAAGAGTTCTCAGGATATTGTTACTCTGATAATATATGCTTTCAGATGCAAATACTAGACTCCTTGCTATTTAGGGTTCATTTGGAGGGAAAGAAGTATCATTTGCAAAGGAAGCATGTAAACAAAATAGAATCATCATTTAATTAAGCTGATTCAATAGTTGCTGTTTCTATGACATTCATGATTACATTTTAAATTTCAAATACTTCTTTGAAGAATTTAGGCTAATTTCAGTTCAGCCAACTGAATCATTCCTCCATGTACAGCCTGAAAATACAATAGTTTTAATTAGTAACATTACATATTCACGGTTTTGTAAAACGAAAGAAATAACTTAGTCTCTTTTCATTGAGATATTCTGATTTTAGAAATGTGTTAAGAAGATTGAAGTACAAAGGAACACAGTTGCAATGAGAATTCACTTTTGGCTAATTGTTATCACTGTGGGCAAAATCATATCAGTCATGTTAATTATTTTTGTCTTAATTTTTGCATCTGATACATACTTATATTTATAGAAAGATTTAGAAACCAAACTGTGAACAGTCATTACTTACATATTGTTTGAATATCTTTACATATATTATTTTTATAATTAGAATGATCATGAGTTGATTTTTAAAAATTTCTATTTTCTTACAATTTTACATTTACCTTAATCCTTCAAAATACTTATTCCATATAAATCCACGTAAAATTCTCAGAATTCTCATTCTGCATTAGTTTGTATATGAGGTAACACAGCTGTTGGGTTATTTGCATAATTTGTAAAAGAAAGAATTATGGAGAATTGTGATTTTATTTTTAAAGAATTAGTTATTAAAACACAAGTGTCACTTTTGAGGATTCTTTTTGTACAGAATTATATAATTGTTCTTAGTTTTTATATGTCTAAAAAGTGATAATTGTCTTTAGTCAACAATGGAAGTCTGTGTAAGAAGTCTGTCAATGTGCATCAATTATTGGAGAATGCATTAAGGACATGTCTTATGTAATGTCCTATATCTGGAAGATTATGGGCAGAGTCAGGAGATCATTTAGTTGTCCTGATGTTGAAAACAAAATCTTTCTAAAAGCACTCAGTGATAGTACTGTTAATATTTTGGTGTTATTCTCTTTAAGAAATATTAAAACAACACTTTACTATTTGTTTATATAATTACACATCCAGATATTTCTTATTTCTGCTGAAGTTCATTAGAATTCTTTTTAGGAAAGGAGATTGAAATATTTAACTATAATTCCCTTTCATTAAAATATAAATGTTAGATTAATGAAGAAAATTAAGCATAAATTTCCAAAAAGGGGTGCTAGAGAGTGACGTTTTCTCTATAAATAAATGCACCCTCTTAAGTATAACACCCTGTGCAGTCAAAGCATAGAGCTGTGTAGTAGGTGCTGATTGAGCACTTGAAAAGTTAAATCATTACTACTGAGCACTGTATGGTTTAATCTTAGATACTTCCTATGTATGTTATAGTCAAAATGATTAATTATTTTCCTATGTGTCTTTTTAATGTCCTAGCAGAATTTATTTATGTGATAACAGCGTTTAACTTCTCATATCCAATTACTCCCTGGAGATTTAAGTTGTTTTGCATGCCACCAAATACAACCCATGACGTTGTCTTGCCTCCTGGAATCTCAAAGAATACTTCAGATTTGAATGGACAATATGAGGCAGCTGTTGAAGCTAAATTTAATTCAAGTGGTACCTACTTTTCTAACTTCTCATCCAAACCAACTGTCCACTGTTGCTTTTGGAGTGAGGAAGATAAAAACTGCTCTGTACATGCAGACAACATTGAAGGGAAGGAAGTTGTTTCAACAGTAAACTCTGCAGTTTTTCAACAAATAGGTAAGTATTTTAACTTTCCAAGATTTAGCTTTTATTTAACTGTATTGAACCAAATCTTTTCATTCTCTGGAACCTGTATGAAATAGATGTCTTATGGATGGGATTCTTAACACATACCATCATTTTATATGAGTAATAAAATCAGGATTCATCATGGGACCAAACTAATAAGCCCCGAATTATTTTATATCCTATAAAACTAAAATAAAAATGTAATGAAGGAACTCTTTTTATCTATAAATACATTTGGTGTAGACTTCTAATTTTGCTTTAAAATAGAGAAAGCACACCTGATTTTGTTAAATAGATAAAATACTTAAAATATTAAACTGTTAAATTAGTTCAATCTTAAAGCATTTGTGAATAATATTAGTTCAAGCAAAGAATCGCTCTGCAACCAATATATATTTGAAATCTTGCATGTAGCTAGTGTAGTTAATAATGCTGCATCTGGAAATCTAAACAACAAAATTATTTCCAAGCCTCCTGGAAGAACTAATGGAGCCAAGTCAATTGACTCAGCAATCTGAAGAAATCTTCAGTGTGGGAATAAAGACACACACAGTATAGCACTCCTTTGTAGGGTTAATCAGGATTTCTCAACCTCAATACTAGTGACATATTAGACCAGATAATTCTTGGTTATGGGGAGCTGTTCTGTGCCTTAGAGGAGATTTAGCAGCATCTCTGGCTTCTACCTACTATCAATAGATGGCTATACCACTCTCTCCCCACTTGTAACAATCAGAACGTATCTCCAGACTTTGCCAGCTATTTCCTGGCAGGCCACCAAATACCCCCCTGCTTGAACACCACTGATTAGATGGAAGAAACACTCCAGTGTGTTGAAATCAGTTTAGGAATAAGGATAAAGCATAAATATGCAATAAAAATCAGAGTTCTGGAACAAGTTAGACTAGCTCCGAGTGTCTCCCATTGAGTCTAGTCATGTAATTTAATTTTAAGTGAAGTACTTTTTTTTTTTTTCAATTTGTAAGGGAAATTAACTTAGCCATTTCAGTGATTATTAAATGTACCAAGAATGAACTTAAGAAGTCAGGGTCCTTGGGATAAGCCTCGAAATGATCAAAAAATGTTAACACTTTCTTCACTTAAGAGGCATGATCATGATGCTGTAGGTTTTAATTTTATATACTGTATAAATAAGGCTAATACCTAGTTACTTCTAAGTTAGTTTACGTTTTTATAACTAAAATTACTAGTTTAAATGGTGGTTACTGCAGATTTCTATTTAATATTCTGCCAAGTAGGTGGTTTATTTCATTGGGGTCAAGAGTGCTGCCAAGCTAGAAATCTTTTAGGTTTGGGAAAATGTGTTAGTGTTGCCTTAAGATAGTTTTAGTCTCGTCTGAAGTTAGTCATGATTTTCAGTTGTTGCTATTCTTGGCTTTCTAAATTAAAAATCACCTATAGTTTATCTTTCGTTATCAGGTAAGTTTTTCAGTGTGCAGTGAAATAAACTTTCATCAGTTGTGTTTGGAGCCTGTAATATTACAATAACAAGAATTTAAGGCATACATCATAGTTCAAATGTGAATCACCATGCTTTTATTGCTAAAGTAGACACATAAATACTGCTCCAAATTTGCTTGTACTTTGATATTTAATGTTCTCTTTTCTCTTGGAAAGTGAGCATTAACCAAGCTATGTGAGTTTTGAGGATTTGTCCTTCTTAAGTGGTTCAGGATAAAAAAGTTTGAGAAGGAATAATTGAATTTAATTCTCTTACTTTACAAAAAAGGAAACTGAAGGCCAAAGGAACGGAATGACTTGGGCAAACACATACCACTAGGTAGAGTCTGTTTTTTTTCTCTCAGAATGGGCAGTGGAAGTTGTATCAGAACACTGGTAAATTTAATTTAGCTCTTCTCTTTCACTGAGTTGTTCAGAATGTTTTTCAGATTTAATGTAGCTTATTTTTAATTCAGGTGCAAACTGGAACATACAGTGCTGGATGAAAGAGGACTTGAAATTATTCATCTGTTACATGGAGTCATTATTTAAGAATTCTGTCAAGAATTATGACCTTAAGGTCCATCTTTTATATGTTATGTAAGTACCAAGTAAATTAATTTGGACAGTTCAATTTTTTTAAATTTAAATGCAAGAGCTTCCATATGCAGAAGTGGACTGTGAAACCTCTCTTATCCCTACATTTCCTTTCATATCTCTGTATATTTCTAAGAGGATATATATACATATATTATATATATATATATACATATATAATATATAGTATATATACATATATAGTATATATATATGTGTGTGTATATATATATATAATTTTTATACAACTTTCTTTTCCATTAGGTTTCTTCTTTTCTTTTTCTGTTGATTTAGGTAGAAAGACATTGTAGATAAGAATGGGCATATATTCTGAAAAAATTGTGAGGTGAGTCTCACCTCAGCTTCTGAGTATTGAGAGAAGGAAGGAAGTACTGTTGTTCATGAAGAAATATTTGAAGTTTGGGGCAGAAATAGATTTTATTGAGCAAAATAGATTTTAGCTCAGAGAAATAAATTCTTTTGCAATGCAGTACATTCCTACAATGACCTAAATACTTGGGATGGTGATCAAAAACTCTCTGGGTGCCTATTCAAGAGAATTTCAAATATTATTAGCAGGTTAGAGCAATGTGCTCCGTTTTAAAACTCTGTGGCTATGTGTAAAGTCTTAAGTTTTAATGTGTATAGACTATAGTTATGTCTTGAGTTCTGCACTTTCTGAAAAAGGTATTCTATATAAATATATCAGAGCATTACAAAATAGCATAGTAACTTAGCTACTACAGCTGAGACCTTTAGTTAGCTGAGTAGTCACTGGTCTATACATCTAAATGGTAGAACCCAGAAAAAAGAGAAAATTATGATAAATTAGCTAGATTTTTAAACTTGATCATAGGATTAATTTTGCAGATTCTTTTGACCTGCTTTTATTTTTAACTCAGGTTTCTAGAATTATTAGTACAGGAAAACCTGTTATAAGTGCATGCAATTTGAGAAACATTCTCTTTTCTTTTCCCCACATTAATTGTTCTATCCTTTGTATGATTTGGTTAATATGTATATTTTACCAATTGTTACATGCTAGTTCTGCCTTGAATTCTACTTTAGTGCACATCTTTGGGCAATATATCTCCAAGTAATTTAAGTAAGACTCCAGATCTGGAGGAAGAGCTGGCCAGTATAACAAATGAGACCTCCATGGGAGAGAAAATCCATAATGGTGGTTACGCCACAAAAGTTTTTAATCAAAATCACCTTCTCTGGACATTAGGGAATTCACAAGAGAAATCTCTCAAATGCTTCCATGTGTAAATAATTACATTTTTAAAAGGAACTAAACCCTAATGTTTATAAGGGATTTAAAGCCCTATAAATATGTCCCTTAAGGAAAAGCATTGTTTGAGCTCAGATATTAATGTTTGTCAGAGGATTTGAAGGAGAGGTAGCATAGAAACGTGCTATTCTGGAACAGCTTTAGACATTTTATCTTAGACCTAGGAAGGAAATCTTCTTCCTTCGTAAGGTGCAGACTCTGTGTACCAGGCACTGAGTTGAGTGTGGGAAACACTGTGAAACAACTGAGACTCAGCCCTTCCCCTGGAGCTAACAGTAAAGGCAAAGAGCAAAACAACAAACTTTGAAAAGACTGTGATGTAATAAACACAGGGACTTGGAGAACATATGCCAGAAATATCTGCCTAGATTATGAGGGGCACAGAAGAATGAGCCAGATCGAGTGAAGAGCATTTGCAAAGGTCTCTAGTCACATATAGACACTTGAGGACTTGAAACATTGCGTGGTTGGGCTGGGAAGGAGGGGAATGATGAGAAATCAATGTGGATGAACAAGCAAGGATCATCCAGGGAGTTTGGACATTTGTAACTGCTGACACCTAGTTGACTTTGTTTCTTCACTATTAGTCCTATCTGCGTTGTTAGTGATTCCAATATCCACATGGATGATATTCAGTTTCTTGAATGCTTTATTTTTATTCTTATTTTTTTCACTCCACTTGGTTCACCCATTCTCATGAACATACTCTAAACCTTGTCATTACTGATAAGCATGTTCTTTATATAATCTCAGTTCAAGGATCCCACACTCTGACCATCTCTTCTCCTACTCCTTTTATTAGGCTTATTTCCTCTATTACCTCAACCTCAGAAGTAATTCTACATGTTTCTTGGCTCTGCGATCTGGGCATATGTTTCTCCTTTTTCATGACAAGGTGAACAACTTTGCAGCTGAGTATCTTTGTCAGTATGCTTACAGTAAGCACGGTTTGGGGAGTCCAGTGGCTTTGTTTCATTTTGTATTCTTTCAGTCTAAGCTATTGTGATTATGCTATTCTAATTCTCTCATAAGACCACACGGCTCCTGTGAATCTTCCTTGGGTTCACTCCATTAGACAAAAGCTCACAGATTTCTTAGAGATAAGCCCTTCTCTTTGATCTTTGCTTAAAAGCCATTTCTTAATTTTAATATCTTTTGCCATCTGGAGAGGCTGAGTATTTCATACGTAGCTCTAAAGTCCTGGTTTCTTTTGTTTCACAGCCCTTTCCTCAATGTATATCTCTCCTCTTGCAGCAAGAAGAAACCGAGAGGCACCTTCACTCTTGCTTAAAAATGTCTTGAAGTAGGTGACCCAGTTCAGTAGGCACTTAGCTTTGTGCCAGTACATAAGAAAGATCCCCTTTTCTCCAGTTTCTATTAGGTTGGTGCAAAAGTAATTGCGTTTTTTGGAATTATTTTTAACCTGTTAAACCGCAATTACTTTTGCACGAACCTAATAATATGTTCCTCACTTTCTTTTGTTCCCTTACTTGCAATGTCCTCAAAATCCAGATTTCTACCAGCAGTCCATTCAAGGCAATTTAGGCATTCTCTATATCATGCTTGTCCAAATCTTTCTAGCCTCTGCCCATCGCCTGGTTCCAAAGCCACTGTCACATTTTTAGGTATTTATTATGGCACTATCTCATTTCCAGGTACCGACATCTGCCTTGGTTATCTATGCTATATAATAAATTACACAATATTTTGTGGCTTAAAACAACAAACATTTATCATCTTTCAGTTTCTATGGATCAGGAATCCCAGTGCAGCTTACCCGGGGAACATCTGCCTCAAGGTCTTTCACAAGATTACAATGAAGATGTCAGCTAGGATTGCAGTTATTTCAAGGTTGAACTTCAGGAGGATCTGTTTCCAAGCTCACTTCCTGGACTTCCAAGGTCCTCATAGGTTGTTGGACTGAGTTCCTTCCTGCCTGTAACTGCAGGCCTCCTTCAGGTGCTTGTCACGTGAATTTCTCCATGGAGCACGTTACAACATTGCAGCTGGCTTTCCTTAGAGAGAGCCAGACAGACCTGCTGATGACGTTGTATTTGAGTTTCACCAGGAAAAAAGGAGCAGTGGGAGATTCTCTTATGATTGCCCTTCTCCCCAAATCTATCAGTCTACTCATGCCAGTGCCTAGGCAGTTTCCTTTGCTTCTTTCATTGTAGATGAAGTCTCTGTGTTCCAGTCTAAAGTGAACCCTTTCTCATGGGTTTTGAGTCCCATCCCCTGTGGCCTATTCAAGAACTTTGATCTTGCAGTGATCCCCTCTCTTTCCTGCATCTTCAAGTTTCTCTCTCAATGACAGACATGCTGGAATAACTCCCACTTAAGACATGGATTTCCTTGATCACACATTTTCATCAAATAACTACCCCCATTTCACTACTCCCTTTAAAGAAAACACAATTTTGGACTGTGCGAATACATTATATCTTCCAAAATTAATATACAAAGTCAAGAAAAGTGACTTCTGGCCATGAGGGAATGATAGGGTCTG
The DNA here is from genome assembly GCF_036562045.2 of Rhinolophus sinicus. Classification (NCBI taxonomy): domain Eukaryota; kingdom Metazoa; phylum Chordata; class Mammalia; order Chiroptera; family Rhinolophidae; genus Rhinolophus; species Rhinolophus sinicus. Next base: position 32,716,202 of record NC_133756.1, read on the forward strand.
GGATTGCTCTTCCATAATAAACAATTAGGAAACTTGATAAAATGTAGGAAGCATCCATTTTCAGATATTGGACAAAGACAGAACAGAACTGCAATTCCTGAGAGAAGGAAACAAAATGAGTCCTCTGTCACTCAGGCTGTCTGAAGAGGCGATTTCCAGAACATGGCATAGGGTTGCAGAACTCAAGCAGAGCCCAGAAATATTGGTGAATCAATGAAACATAGATAGAAGTTCAGAGAGTGTAAGAGGGCTTGAATCCATGAATCCAGGAGGTACAGAGGGGGTCCCCTTGACTCTTTGGCGGAATACCATTCTGCCCATGATGTTGGGTAAGAAAAACTTCTAGGAAGATAACAATTACCAGGAGCTATAAGCTAAACAATTCCCAGAAGTCACACAGGGCCAGGAATAATTAAAGTTTCCATCAAACAGTTTGGTGAGACCTTGTTAAATGTCAGTGACATTTTTAGAAACCCCATATAATAGCTATACTTTAAAAGTATAGCCCGAGAGTCAAGCCTAATTAGCCCGAGAGTCAAGGCTACACTATGCTATCCCAAAAAGAACTTAAAAGAAGCTTAAAGGTTCAAACTGGTGCCCAAGTTACTAACCGACTGCCAGAAATTTTTTTTTACCAATCTTTAAAGCTAAACAGTACAATACACACTCAAAAATGTAATATTCACAATCTGGCATCCAGTAAAAAAAATTACATATGAATATTTGTATGAAGGAACAGGAAAATGTAACCGATAATCAAGAGAAAAAAGAAAATCAATCAATAGAAACAGACCCAGAAACGACAAAGTTGATAGAATTAGCAGACAAAGACAGTTATTAATATGCTGCACATACTCAATGATATAAAGGAAAACATGGATATAATGAGGAGAGAAATTAATGATGTAAAAAAGGAGTGACTGAAATTTTTAGAAAAAAATTTGTGAAGTAAACGAAAGTACTCAATATTAATTGCGACATTTTAGGAATAGTGTTCTTCCACTGCTACAAAATGTTTCACGTTGGTTTTATATTTTGCCTGCTATAATGCTGGAACCAGCAATTTGTCCAACGAGCCTTGATTCCTTTTGATTGGAGAATAGTATTTACAAAGCAGTATGTCAGGGCTAGGTGCTCATTGTTACTTGAGTTGCATTGTTTCTAGGCTCTCTCAGCACAGAGCTAGTTATACTTATGTATACACATAATATGCATATGTACACACATAATATATACATGATGTATATATATTAAAATACACAATTTATATCTCTCCATATAAACATATATTAAAAGCATGTGTCCATACTAATATCTCCCATTCTAGTCCAAAACAACAGAATTCATTCTAGCCTTCCCTTTCTTTCTTTTTCTTTTCTTAACTCGTTTCTCCAGCAGTGAGAAACCTGGCTTCCCTTTCCTGCAATATATTACTCATTTGCTCAGTCCTAGAATACATGTAGTTTTGAAATTGCTAATCCATAGCACCGTGAAAAACAAACATATTAGCTAGAGTATAATATTTGTTTAGACTTATTTTGTCTTTGCTAAGGCTAAAGGTTATGATCAAAATACTATGTTCCAAAGTTAATTAGGATTTCCTCCCCTCTGCCCATGTAGTGATATTGTGAACTTGATGTACATTAAGGGCCATTCATTCTTGTTTCATTCCTCTTTTTTTTCTTCTTTTCTTCCTCTTTCCTATCCTTGTTGATTTTCCGTGTGTGGTAATATCTTATATGTGAAGAGTACTTTGTGTTTTACAAAATGCTTCTTAAATTTGTCTCCTTGATAAGATTTATCTAGGTCAATACTTCTCACCTGGGCTTGATTCTCCAGCTCTGGGGTGGAGCTAGTAATTTGCATTTCTGTCAAGTTCCAGGTGATGATGGTTACTGATTTGACAACCAGGTTTTGAGAACCACTGATTTATGACACTTATTAAAAACAGATTCCTTAGCCCCAGACCTACTGAGTTCTTCCTGGATGGTCTAGGAATCTATTTTTTTAACAAGTCTCCAGGTAATTCTTATGAAGAAACTAGTCTGGGATACTAATATGGTCTTTGAAATAGTTTGGGATTGGCAAAGTAGATTTTTTTGGGTAACATTTATATAGATAACCACTCTGAGATTTAAAATAATTGACTTGATTAAATGATATAGAAGGCTATACTAAATTTTCTAATTCCTGTTAACTGGTTTGTCTACTATGTTTTGCTCTTAGTTTGTGTCACAATCAGAAATTTGGAGGGTACCCATTTGGTCTTATTCCTGTAATAACTTAGTATAAATCTCTTAGAGAAGTTTTAACATCTTCATAGAAAAATGTTCTGGGAACAAATAATTTGACCAAAGGTCAGAGGACAGAATGTGCTTTCTATAAACCACTGTGTCTGCCGAAAATGAAATTTCAATACTAAATCTTATACATCTAATTTCTGTGTAGAAAAATTGACCAAATGGTGAAATTTGTAAAGAAGCCATTTAAAATTTATTTGACAATTTTTTTTTACTATCTTCACTTTCAAGTAAAGTTTACTCATATATAGAGAAATTAAATAAATAGTGGCAGAGAGAGAGAAAGAGAGAGAATTGGGAAGGGATAAAATATTTTGCTGCATAAAAATTTTTGAAGAATTTCAAAAATTCTTAAGTTTTGGTTATGTTAAACCAATGTATCTCTTTCTTATTTTAAAAACTTGATTATCACTTTAATCCTTATATTTAAAATGATCAATTTTTTAGGGTATCATTTGATGTTCATAAATACTTAAAACTTTTAAAAGTCTTTTGGAAGTAAAATGTTCTTGTTCTGGCTTTGGCAAGTAACAAGGCTTCACACAAACTTGGAAAAACTGCTGTCATAAATATGAGAAATATCTAATGTTTTCCTAAAGGAAAAATATGCTTTGAAATAATTCTATAATTCTCTAATGTTCCTATTTATAGAAATATTAACATGACACAGTTAAAATATTGTTTAATTGGAGCCACTAATGTCTTTATTAATCTCCTAAATAAAATGACAATGGTAACAGTAAAATTTATCATATGATAATAAGACATGTTGGATGTAATGAAAAGAGCACTGAACATGGGAGCACAAGACTTCAGATGAGTTCCAGGTCTATATTTTTGGACTATTGCTGGGGTTGAAAATTGCATGACTATGTTTATGGACACCAAAATTTGAATTTCATATAATTTCCATTTGTCATAGAACATTCTTCCTTTTTTTTTCTTTTTAAAAACCAGTTGAAAATGTAACAAACCAATCTTAACTTACAAGCTGTACAAAACAGGTATATTTGGTTTGTTGGGTTGTAGTTTCCTAACTCCTGCTTAGAACATCCAAAAATTAGTTTTAGATTGATTCCTAGGGTTTCATGATGGGGTTATTTGTTGTGGTGGTTTGGAAATTTTTAGAATGGAGATGCTTCAAGAAAAACAAATTTTGAATTACTGTTATATATATTATATAGTATATGTTATATATAGTCATTATATACTTATGGATGTATGCTATATGTTTTATTTTCTTTGTGTATATTGAAATTATAAAGAAAATGAAGATTGATTAAATAGTGAAATTGATTAACAGTGAAATATTAGAGAAACCACAGAGTTAATCTAATTGGTAATCAAATTTATTCTACAAATGTCCACTGTGTTTAGAAAAGGATGGCATTGGCAATATCATCTAAATTAACACAGTGTAATTCTACCTTTTTTTTGTTTTAGAAAAGAAAAATATCACTAGAATTTCTTATCCTTTAAAAAGTAGTAGTTGAGAATATATGTCTTATTTTCTCTTCAGTTCTATTTTTGCCTTAAAATTTGGGAGTTCCTCAGTCAAAACTTCTGACATAAAATACCACAATTGATTCAATTTACTTTATACCCTTTTGATAAAAGCTTTTATTTTAATATTCGAAAAACTCATAAAAGGCATGGTGTGACGTTTTTAAAAACTGTATTTTATTGTCTTTGTTTAAACATTTAGATAAAATTGAAAATGCTAAGTCGTTTGACCATTGCACCTCTGATTAAAAAAAGTATTTTATGGGTGTACAGGACTTACAAAAATATTTTCATATAATTTCCTTTGATATTCATAACCACCTTGTAAAATAGATGGTGCAGGTGTGTTCTTTATTTTATTGATTAAGGAAACGGGGGTTCACAAAATGCCCTTACATGTCTGTGGTCTTATGGCTCCTAAGCAAACGGAAGAACTTCAGTTTAAATCTCGGTGTTAATTTAGTGTGCTTTTCTCATTATCCCTTACACAGTACCCAGTAGATGGCTTTGCACATTAAAAGGTCTGTAAATGTTTTCTGATTGATCTTTTTAGGACTAAATTAATACTAGGGTCTATGATAAATTATGAAAGTGTATCATAATTCAAAACATTTAATACTAGTGGGATGTGTATGGAAAGATTAGGGCCCATTTCTTTCATGTTGTGTTTATATCTGAATGCTCATGTATGTGCTAGTTAGCACAATTTCTAAAGCAACACTTCCTCCACACTGAATTTTTAATTAGTATATTTATCACTTACAGTTTTTCCCCCCAAAGAATTGCAAGATATCCGAAGGCAGTGATCATGCTTAAATATGAATACTCTCTCCCTATCTCTAAGTTCTTTAAAAAGCATAGAGTGGTTTGAATAGAAGGCAAGACATATTTATGGACAGAATGGGGCTAGCTCAAGCAAGACAGGGGAATTTGAGGCATTGTATTCCCCCCTCCCTACTCCCACCCTGAAGTCTTCTCATTTACAGCAAGGCTTAGACTAGGGGACCAAGCAGATTAAAAAAAACACTAAAAATCAGAAATAACAACTCTCTGTGTCTTGGTTGCATGCTATTATTCTTCATGTCTTGAGTTAGGTAACTTTAGCCAACTAATTACAATTATATTTTAAGGTTAACCCATTCATTTGTAGGTTTACAATGATTGGCAAAGTATTGCTTAAGTTTCTTTTCCTAGATTTTTGTTGTTGTAAACAACTTTAGAGAAATAATTAACACACAATAAACTGTACATATTTAAAGTATAAAGATAATTTTTGATAAATGAAACCAGTCATAAAATCATCATTATAATGAAGAAAATGAATATATTGCCAATCACAAAATTCCTTCCTGCCCCTTTTTAATCTCACCCTCCACCCCTACCTGTGGTACCCTACCACTACCATGCCTGCCCCCCACTGTCCTCAAGCAATGTCTGATCTGCTTTCTGTTACCATAGGTTACTTTGCATTTTCTAGAATTTTTTTAAAAAATAAACTCTTCTTTCTTTCTTTTCTTTTTAAAAACTTTTACTTATTTAAGTGTGTTTTTCCGGGACCCTTCAGCTCCAAGTCAAGTAGTTGTTTCAATCTAGTTGTGGAGGGTGCAGCTCACAGTGGCCTATGTGGGGATCGAACTGGCAACCTTGTTGTTAAGAGAACCACACTCTAACCAACTGAGGTATCTGGCCGCCCCTAGAATTTTTTATAAATGCAATCATACAATACTTTTGTCATTATTTTATATGGCATGATTTTGAGATTCATTCATGTTGTGTGTATTTACTGGTAGTTCATTCTTCTTCCTTGCCGAGTAGTATTCCGTTATATGGATATAGCACAATTTGTTTATCCATTTACCTGTTGATAAACATTTTAGTTGTTTACAGTTTTTGGCTATTACAAATAAAAGTGCTACAAGTCTCTGTACTTATTTGTATACAAATCTCTAAGGAAATATGCTTTCATTTCTCTTGGATGCAAACCTGGGAGTGGAATGTGTAAATCATATGTTAGGTGTATGTTTAACAACTTAAGAAATTGCCAAACTGTTTTCCAAAGTTGTATTATTGTACTTTCCCACCAGCATTGCGTTAGAATTCCAATTCCACTACATCCTGTTCAATACTTTGTATGATTAATCTTTTTCATGTTAGCCATTATAATATGTGAATAGTGGTATCTTATTGTGGTTTTAATTTGTGTTTCCTGAATAACTAATGATATTGGGTTCTTTTCACATGCTTATTTTCATTCTTCTATCTTCCATGGTGAAGTGACTGTTGAAATCTTTGCCTATTTTTTAATGGGATTTTTAATTTTAGTATTAGTGAGTTTTTAGAGTTCGTTGTATCTTCTGGATACAAGTGCTTTATCAGATAGATGATTGGCGTATTCTCTCAATCTATGGCTTGTCTTTTTGTTATCTGTATCTTTCAAAGAACAGAAGTTTTCAATCTTGACAAAAGTCCAATTTGTCAGTTTGTTCTTTTATGGATCAAGCATTTGATGTTGCAGCCAAGAATTTTTACCTAACCCAAGGTCACAAAAATTTTCTCATGCTCTCTTCTGGAAGTTTCATAGCTTTAGGTTTTAAATTTGAATTGATAATCCGTTTTGAATTAATTTTTGAATCTGGTGTGAGGTAAGACTTGAAAGTTGTTCTCCCCCCTCCCCCACCGCCCCTGGCATATAGATATCCCATTGTACCAGCACAATTTATTAAAAAGACTACCCTTTTTCTACAGAACTGCTTTTGAATCTTTGTAAAAAATTGGTCTCTATTCTGTTTTCCATGTAAGTGTTGGTCTCTATGCTTTTCCAGGAACCTTATTTTTTCTATCTTTACACTAGTAGTCCATTGGCTTGAATATTGTAGCTTATTAATTATAACTTCTTGCATTATTATGTTAGTCGTTGCTTTAGGATTTATAATATAGGTTTTTAACTTATTATAGCCTGATATTATACCTCGAAGTGATATTATACCACTTCACTGCATGCTGACATATCTTCCTCCTCCCCAAGCTTGGTGCTAATGTCATACATTTTACTTCTACCTATGTAAAAAAACCTCACACTACATAGTTTTTATTTTTGCATTAAACAGTAAGTAAATATTTACCCTCTTAGTTAAATTTTATTTTCTTTGTGTGGAACCAGACTTCATCTGCTATCATTTTCTTTTTGCCTGAAGGTTTTCCTTTAGCGTTTTTTTATAATGCACGTCTCATAGTGATGAATCATTTCAATTTTGGCATGTCTGGAAAAGCCTTTATTTCATGTTTATTTTGAAAGATATGTTCTCTGGATATAGGGATTAGGATAGCAATTTTCCTTGCCTTTCAGTACGTCCTCGTTGCTCACTATTGTCTTGCTTATATTATTTCTGATGGCTCACCTGCTTTAACCCTTACCTTTGTTTCCCTGATATAATGTATCTTTTTGCCAGATGCCCTTTAAGGTGGGTGTCCAGAGCAGTTTATCTCAATTTGGATTTTGTGTCCTACATTTTCAATATGTCCAGTACCTTCACAACTATATTAATATTTAGTTCTTCTTTCTTCATATAGGCCGGAAGTGTTAGAAGAGTCGCCCCTGGTCCCCCAGAAAGGCAGTTTTCAGCTTGTTCAGTGCAACTGCAGTGTTCACGAGTGTTATGAATGTCGTGTGCCGGTGCCAACAGCCAAACTCAACTACACTCTTTTTATGTATTTGAAAATTACATCTGCTGGAGTCATTTTTCAGTCACCTCTGATGTCAGTTCAGCCTATAAATATCGGTAAGTTGTACGTAAGAAAGATCATAGATCTAAACAGGAGTCATCCAAACAGGTTAAAGATTGATGAAAAGTTTGTCACTAGCTTACCTTGCTTTAACAAACACTGTAATGATGGTAACTGTAGTGCTGGGGTGGGGGTGGGGTGTATCAGGAGCAGATTCTGGAATGATTTAACAGTGGTATTGTTATCTGTGCAGTTATAACTAAATTCTTTCTTGTAAACAGTTTGATTTTTTGAAATCCTGGATCTGTCTAATGGATATGTATTGTTGGGTTATTACTTTTTCACATCTCAGACAACTATTTATGAAAATAATTAGAAGCCTTTTTTTGGCTTGAATTTATTCCTTCAATAAATATTTCTTAGAGGCTCATGATTTAGGGTCTGGGGAAACAGTGGAGAATGAGACAAAGCTCTTGCCTCAAAGGGCAGGGACAAATAATAGCAGGCAGAGATAAACAGCGAAAAAGTAAACAAGGAGTAATTTACTATACAAATCTGATAACGAGAAAAACTCAAATAATAGGCAATTTTTTTAGTACAAGGATGCCCCAAATTTCTTTTGATCAACTTGAATATATAACTACAAATGTGAATAGAACAGGTACATGTTAACTTAAAGTATTTGACCCATTAATTCAGTTTTGTGTGCATATGTTAAATTCGATATTACATATAATATATAATTTAACAGTGTTACCATTCTGCACTTACATTTCCTGAAATAATTATATATAAATGCTTTATATGCCGCTTTTCATCATTGTTTTTGACATCACTAGAGCCATTTTTTAAGGTATCTGACATAATTTTCCACACAATTTCTTCTTTGCTTCTTTCTAAGTTACCAGGGATATGACAATTTTTGAATCTGCACATAGCATTATATTTTAACATTAGGGCTTTCAAATAATTTGTCATCTAGGAATATATTTATGATATTCACAACATAATTACAATGATATCCCAGCAATTCAGTCACGAAGTTCTACCTCAGGAAAAAAGATGCAAAATGTATATTAAATATCATCATCATCTCTTTTTAAAACCAAATCTATCAAGTGATTTTCAGAAGCATTTGGCGCCATCATTGAATTGAATTGTGTTTTTTTTTTTAAATAAAGAGAAAGTGCTATGATAGACTTTATTAAAAACTTTAAAAAGAATTTTGTCTTTTTCAGGGACAATTTTGGGGAATTTTTTTCTTGTATTTAGGTGTTATTATAAAGTATACTGTAAAGTCCAAAAATTGTTAAGTGCCATGAAAGAAATGGTGTGATGGAGAGTATTAGGGGTAAGGGTTGTAATTTCAGCTATGGAAGTCACAGATAACTTCTTTTAGGAGATAACATTTGAGTTGAATAGAGATAGCCATGCAAAAATCCAGAGCAAAAGGTACTACTACAAGCAGAAAAAATAGCGTTCACAAAACCCTTGAGATGAAATGAGCTTGGTTGTTAAAGGAACCAAAGAGAAAATCCTTGTGTTTGGAGTGAATGAGGTAGGAGAATAGTTGGAGGTGTGGTCAGAGTTATCCGTATCCAGATCGTATCATCGGCTATGGTTATGGAGTTTGGATTTTTTCTAGTTGCAATGGAAGCTTTTGAACCAGGAGAGTTATATGATCCGGTGTATGCGTGTGTCTGTGTGTGTGCATGTACGTGCATACATGTGCATATTTAGTAGTTACTCTACATGGGAAGAAGAAATTGATGGGGAAGAGGGGAAGGATAGTTGCAAGGGTGGAAGCAGAGGGTCCAGATAGGAGGCTGTTGGAATTGTCCAGGTGGCTTAGGGTTAAATCAGTGGAGAAGTAATGATCAGACTTGGGATCTATTTGGGAGATGGTGCTGACTGAACTCCCTAGTGGATTGAGTTTGGAGTGTGAAGGACAGAGAGGAATCATGGATAACACTTAGGCTTGGACTTGAGCATACCAGTGAACGGTGGTACTAGATACTGAGATAGGAAAATTTGGCGGGGATTAGGTGAGTGACACATTATGTTTGACACGCTTTTTAGAAACTGAAGAAATGTTGAGTAGGCAGTGGGATATATGATCCTAGAATTCAGAGGAGATAAATATTTGGGAGTCTCTATCATATAGATGTCTATGGGATTGTATAAATCACCCATTTAGAGTTCAGTGAGAGAAAGACTGAGGAATGATCAGAAAAAGTGAGGAGTAAAGAAATGTGGTGATCTGGAAGCCAAGTGGAAAAAGAATTAAAGCTTTTCTTTTCCCCCCCACAATGAGCAGGTGTGTGGAATGCTTCTGAGAGGTGGGGTAAAATGAATCAGATAATTGACATTGGATGTGGCAAAGGGTAGTGAACTTGATAAGAGCAGTTTCAGTGGACAGTTAAGGAGGGAGACATGATCAGAGTAGGTTGATTAGGGAATGGGATGCAAAGTGGAGAGAGTAATGCCAACTTTTTTGAGGAATATTGCTCTGAAATAAGCTGATAGATGGGAGTGTATCTGGGACTGCATATATAGGGTGGCCTGGGAAAAACTATTTTTAGATTTCGAACATTAAGGAATATTAAGGCAGTTAGGGAATGTACAGTAGTTTATATTTTATGATTTGGTGTTTTTGTTTTGCTTTTTAGTCATGGAAACTCAGTGTATTTCAACTGTTTTTTTTAGACTTCAATGTTTAGCTGTCCCTTCTTTAAAGTAACTAAAATTTGTAATATGTCACGTAAAGTAAAAACTATTAATTTTGACTCAAGGAAAAGAGAAAAACTATATCCAAATTTCTGAAAACATAGAATGTGAAAAATATTTATGTACCATTTTATTTCTTGAAAATAAAATTTAAATCAGTCAGTGTTTCAAGTTATGATTATTTCTATGTGCATGAGTAATTCCTATTCATTGTAAAAATCTTGAAATAGAAATACACTAAGAAGAAAAATACATCATCTATTTTCTATCTTTTGGCATTTTTTTCTATTTTAATACATATTTATACATATGCTTTTCATTTGTTAGTTTTTACAAATCAGGAATGCAAGTATAGTGTTGTTTAATAAACTTTTTTAAAATTAAAGTTTATTGGGGTTAATAAACTTTTAAAACTAACAATATTAAACATTTTCAATATTCTTCTCAATATGATTTTTAATGGCTGTATAGATTTCCCTTGTAGGGATGAACCATAAATTTATTCAATCAATCCTTTATTGTAAGATGTTTACATTGTTTCTACAAATAATTTAAAGGTTTTGTTAGTTTAAATCTATACACATAGCCACATATCTCCATATTTATATACACAAATGCATATGCATACATAAACACATATGTATACATATGAACTCAGAAATCATTTAGCAGGTTAAACACACCATTAGGCTCAGAAATTTCATCCCCATTTCTGGTGACAAGCTAGGGCCTGCTAATACTGTTTATGACATTTAAAATATGCATGCTGTGTGTTATTTGAGTAGGTGTGTCTGGATTGTTGTATTTCAAAATTAAATGCTTTGCTGAATTTTGCATGCATATTTGCATTAATTCACATTCATATTTGCATTAAGTTTTGCATGCAACATCTGTATACATTTTCCAAATAGTGCTCTGCAAAATTCTTTTTTGTTACCCACTAAAACAAATGGGTAGGTGTAGTGGGGAAAGGCTTCAAATAAGTTTGGGAAATGCTAGGTTAAGTAAAGTTAAGCAGACTTTTTAAACAGCAGGGATTCACGTTTATCAAAATAACCTCGTTTGGTGATTTATGGTTTTTATCACTTAGGGAGAAAGAAATGAAATTGCTATGATAAGGTATAAGAGAAGACCCAACATTTTGTTTATATAATTAGCCCTTGAATAAGGACATCCTTTAAATAGTTGAAAGACCAGGATATGCTAAAAGTTCGATTTGACTTCATTTTATGATTATCATAAAAATTGCTTGACTTAAAAGTGTTCTCTTTTTTCCTTAAGTGAAACCTGATCCACCACTAGATTTGCGTATGGAAATCACAGATAGTGGTCATTTAAAGATTTCTTGGTCCAGCCCAACATTGCTACCATTTCAGCTTCAATATCAGGTGAAATATTCAGAGAATTCTACAACAAATATGAGAGAAGTAAGTACACTTTACTAAATAAAAGGAAATGTTGAAATGTAATTAAAGTAAATGTGAGATCCCCAGGTCCTGTAGAAAGTGCTGCCCCCGCCACGCCACCCCTCCTCCTGCACTGCCCCCCTTCCCTTACCAAGTGTGCACATTCTTTGTGGAGCAGAATCAGTTATAATTTAATATTATATTGCTGGCTTTTATTGAAGATCAGCATAGGAAATGACCATATAAACAGCATTTCTGCATCTTCTATAAAGTGCTTTTAGAAAATTGTTTGACATTACGCAATATCTCTTATGGATCCATGTTATATATTGAGGAGCATGACTAATTCCTCCAGAATTTAGTGCCAGAAAAAGTTCCTCCTCTGAAAAAAGGTTATATATATTTGATTGTGATCTTGCTTTCCTCTTTCTTCTCCCCTCTTCCCTTTCCCCTCTCTTCTCTCTCTCCCATTTATACACACACGCACACACACACAAACACACACACAGAGTTAAATGGCTACAGGAAGTCCAGTTATAGAAACTCAAATTCATAATTATAATTTTTTTTCACCTACAGATATCCTCTGGTTTCTGATTTTACTTTTAATCTTTTTTTTTTATTACTCAATATATTTATTTACATGCAGTGAATGCATTTGTACTGTTAAGTGCAGTAAATCCTTTTCTCAGTCTTTTGGTAAATATTTATTGAGCACCTACTAGATGTCAGGGACTATTCTGCTCTCATCAGGATACACTGGGATAGTAGAACAGGATAAGAGGAGTTTGGTCATGCCGGTGGGACATGGTGGGTTGTAATAGTAAATGGAGGTGGGGAAGATCTCATTGAGAAGGTGACATTAGAGGGGGGAATGGGGTTCCATATAGAGAAAACAGCAATTCAGAGGCCCTAAGTTGGATGAGAAGCTGGAGGCCAGGGGAGTGAGTGAGAGTAAGAATAACAGTAGATGCATCAAAAAAGAGTAGGGGATAGTAGTCTAGTTTCATTGTGTTTGCATGTAGCTGTCCAGTTTTCCCAACACTATAGAATGTTATTAATGTTATCCCAGTAAATATGAATAAATGTGCAATTAAAAAAAAAGTGGGGCAAGGGAGGAGAAGGAGGAAATTTTAATGAACCTCCTGGACCTGCAAGGACTTTGGCACTTTATGAAACTAATTGTTATGTCATTTAGAGGTAAACAACTGTTTTTTTGTTTTGTTTTGTTTTTTTTAGATATTGGCTAACTTTGTTAAGAATTTATTTTCATAAAGAGCAGGATAGGTATCCTTTATGTTGAGCATGGTAAAGCAGAGTGAAGACTTCTCTGGGCTTCAGCTTTCTCGTCTGTGAAATGGAGAAAATAAGACTTTAAATGCTACCAGTGTAGGTGACCTGATACTGTTTAATGTGTTCCTCATCCTTTTCCCACTTTCAGTCTGTGGCACCCCGCAGTCTCAGAGGCCGGCGAGTTTTGGAGTATATCATTTGAAAACTGAATTTATTTGCTAAGCACTTTTTAGCTAGTGGTTGTTTTATGCAGCGTTAGGTCTCTTAGATATTTTCCCTCTAGTTTGTAAACTGTATTTTGATTCACTGCATCTTATCATCAGGCCCAGTTTCTTAATATTATTCATGCCGTTCCTCTGTGATGTGTTCCTCTAGGAACACTTAGAGTTCTGTTTACCCTGCACGTCATTTTCTAACATGTGAGTTACACTTGTCAGCAGTGGCTTGAAGCTTCCCAGCAACATTAGGTATATGTCTCAAAATTTGAAAGGTCAATATTCATCATCATCCAGTTAAAAATATTTGCTGGTTATCATTGTGATCGTTTTCTTGAACTTACGCACTATTTAAAATTTTTTTGGCTAATGCGACAACATATGTTCTTTGGTTATTGATTTCTGTTTAATTCCACTGTGGCCAGCTAACTACTCTGTCAGATTTTAATTCTTTGAAGTTTGTTGAGACCTGCTTATGATCAGTTTTGGTAAAGGTTCCACGTTGACTTGATGTTCTCATGTGTTTTTTCCAATAATATTGAACAGACTGATGAGATTGTTTCAGCTACATCTCTGCTAGTAGGCAGTGTGCTTCCTGGGTCTTCGTATGAGGTTCAAGTGAGGGGTAAGAGATTGGATGGCCCCGGCGTCTGGAGTGACTGGAGTAGTCCTCTGATTTTTACTACACAAGGTAGGTTTTATGATAATCCCTGCTATTAAGAGGGAAATGTATTTCTAAAGTTACTTTTGGCATATCATAAGAATCTTAAATTTTGTGGTACTAAGAAACCAAAAGGAGGAACACAATATTAATTTTCTATTTAAATTCTATGTTAATGAAAACTTGCATAAGTTTTCCTTTGCAAGTTCCTATGTTAATGAAAACTTGCATAAGAGCTCCCAGGTTTATGTGCATCTATAGCAGTATCTTGTTGAATTACTTTCTTATTAAAAAGATAGAGTTAATATAAAAGTTCCAAATCCACACATTCAGAACACTACTTGTGTTGATGTTTCTTTAACTTATAGTTTGAAAATCAGACATATTTATTTATTTGACGTTAATTTTAAATATTACGATTTTATGTGAATAGTACGCGTCATATAATAAAATAATCCTTTTGCTCCTGGTACTTGGTTTTGAGAGTTTTCACTTTTGTTTTTCATATTTTAAAAGTTATCTTTAGCATCAGAAACACTGAGCTTATTCACAACTTCCTTAGAAGTTGAGATGCAGTGTTTTCCATAGGGGCCCAGGTGCCTTAGAATAAATAGTCCTCGCCCTGTCACACGCTCAGCTGTTACTGTAGGATGACACTTCATGGTCCCTTGACAAGTTATCTGATCTGTCACATCGGCAAAACTATTCCTACTCAAACTCACTCGGGTTGATTATGAACAGATGGAGATACCAAGTACTGTGTCAAACACAAAGCAGATATTCAACACATTTAACTAAATACGTTTAGTTTTTGATTACTTAGTATTTAAAAAGTAAGGATTAGTCAAAAAGTAAGTAGCATGAGTGGTTTCAGAGATCTGACAGAATTTTATAGAAATCCTGGCCTCCTCACTTATTTGGAATGTTTCTTAACCTTTCTATGCCTCAGTTTCCTCATATGTAAAATAGGGATGTTTTTATATGGATGGAATGAAATAATGCCCATAAAGAACTTACTGCAGTGGCTTACTTACCCTTAGTAACCACTCAGGAAATAGTAGATACTATGATAGTTTATAAATCCCCAATCTCAGTATTCAAAATCTCAAAGTCTAATGAAGGTGAGAGATTGACATGGTCCATAACTAATTGCTTAGCACCAGTAAGATTGTGAGAAGAGCTTGACAAACTGCTAAGCAAAGGGAGCGATCAATTCTCACTGGGAAAGTCCTGGGCTTTGCGTGAACAGATTTAGAAGACATGCATTTCTCATCTCTATTCCTCAAATAATTATTGGGTATCAAAATGTGTATAACGTGATGCTGACAAGCTTTTGGAAGGAAGATTAAAATTTTATACCATTGATTTATGGGCCTTAGTGATCAGCTGTGAATGAATTAACAGGAATGAATAGACAGGAATGAATTAGCATCAAATTTCAAAGCATGTCCCATGGTGGTTTTTATACAGTGGGATGTGGTGAAGTGGGTGGTGAGGAGGGAAGTTTGACAAAGATGGAGAGGCAACAGCCCCTACCCCCAATCTGAGCGGCCTGTGGCTTGCCGCTTTTATTTAATCATTAGGTGAAATGTTTCTCATCCACAAGAAAATGGATTTATTCTTTATTGCTTTACTTCTTAATTAGATCTGAAAACCTACCCTCTCTGCAGAAGAGGGAAATTCTAAAAGACTCATCATTGTTTTTAAAGTTTGCTAATATTCAAATTATACCTTTCTAAAATAATGGTTCTTAGCAATGTTATGTATTTAGCTGGATTAAGATGAAAATTTTGATTCAGTATAATAGTTATTTGTGTTACATTTCACATAAGATTTGTTTTGCTTTTAGACCTTTGAATAGACATATTTTTAGTTCTATTTTACTTTATATAAAACCCTTTTATACTTTTTTTACTTCCCTAGTTTATGTCAATGTCCATAGGGTTAAATTTGCTTGGTTTCTTAACATGTTGGATCATATTTTTATGTTTTCATACATAATATAATCCACTTTATTAATATATACTATAAAGCACATATGCATATATGCCTTTCCATATGCAAATATTTAGTGTTTGTGTACATGAAGGTAATAAAGATATGTTTTGCTGCAAAGAAAATTTGTCAATTTATTTGCTTGTACAATATCCAACAATATTACCATTAATAGCTAACCTTTTATTTATTAACTACAAGTGTCCCTTTAGTGACTTTAGACATCCCAAACAGAAAAATCTGAAAATATGTGGAAAAAAAAATCTGGACAGTGAGTAAATAGCTGCTCCAAAGGGTAGAGTTTATTGACTTAGCAATGAGTATGAAGTCTATTAATTCAACAGTCTTGGATAGTTTAGATGCCACTGAGTGGAAACGGATGAATATTAAGGGAAAGATAGAAACTTGCCAAAAGAAAGTATGCTAAGGGCTCCAAGAGTGGGGATAAAAGCTTACACACTTTCGTAGCTCCCCAGCGCGTTTGTCTATTACAATGTCATCTACTGTAATTGATGTGTGCTGAATTGCAAATAAAATATACAATTAGGTTCATAATTCCCTATTGAATAATAGCAATGATGATGGTAATGATGAGAGTTATAGGGTACTTCCTGTGTTTCCGGCACAGTTCTAAGTACTTTCTATATACGTATTATCTTTCTATTCTTTCAACAATCCTTTGTGATAGGTGCTGTTGCTCCTCTTTTATAGACAAAGAAATTGAGATTTAGAGAGGTTAAGTAACTTCTAAAAGTTGATACAATTAGAAAGTAGCAGAGTTGCTGGCAATCTAATTCCAAAGTTTATGTTTGTAACCACTAATATGGTAATAAGGGGATTAAGTGCATAATGTATAATTATGCAAGATTTCCAGTGGCACTAAAAATTGATATTCAAAGCTAATAAGCAGTAAGCTTAGTTACATAAAGTATTTTAGTGTAACACCTCATTTCCTTCATGATTCCTGCCAAATGAGGTTTCGGTGTTTGCTTAGGTTTTTAAGATTTCGTTTTGCTGAATTACCTTTGCATCAATTTCCATACTTCCCAGTGCTTACCACACTTGAGCCTTGTTCCCTGAACAGTGTGCATCAGCAAAGGATGTTTTTCCAAACTTGGGTACTTGCTATTCTTTGCGCAAAGGGATTTGAATCTTTCTCCCTTAAATCTAGGTATTTACTATTATTAGCTTCTCCTCCATTGTTCACTGATAAGTGCTATAATGCCATCTGCCAAACAGAAACATTTTGTACCATTGAGGCATTGATTTATTTAGAATGAATCAGAATACCTGCTTTATCATTTCCAAATACTTTGGATTTTCCTTTTTTTTTTTGAACAGAGGTTACCTGGTATATTGCTGCCACAACAAAAAGAATGCTAAGTATCAGTTACTTTATAGTTACTACTTTTTATTCATTGATGTTAGTGATATTAAAGCTGTACCTACCAAGTGCGGTTAAGGAAGCATTGCTATTCCTAATCAAAGAATTCTTATGGATTCCTATAAAATGAATTGGCTAAGTTCTTTCTCTGTAGTTGTTGGGAGGTCTTGACTTTTCGAGGAAAACCCAGGACTCTATCAGAACTTATGAAGTCCAACAATATTGCATTGAGGTTGTTATGCTACACACTAAAAACAACTTTAGAAGTGCTGAATGCTTGTAATACCTTTATTAATATATTCTTCTTGTTATGAAAGAAAAGGATAAATATTATACATAGTAGATAATTTCTGCATTTCACACTTGGCAGCTCTTATAGTGGGTTAGAGGAAATATTTTCCCCTTAAGAAAATTAGGTAATCTCCAAGAATTAAAAAATCTGTTTATGGAGCTATAATAAAGAAACACATTTTAAAATAACTTTATCTAAAATGTTTTGATTTATGTTCTTTTGAGTAATTCACTAATATTTATCAATAGAATTTCCTCTTTTAATAAAGTTTAATAAAGTTTTAATGTAGATTCTGCAAAGGTATTGCTACTTGGCCATAAGTAGAAAATCATTATTGTTTTCTTATCTTACAAATTAAATATTGTAGAGTATCTCATGTGAGAATAAAATATATGTATTATTTTACAACTTAAATATTCAACATTTACCTCATCAATTTCAATGTATTTGTTCAAAGCAAGTTTTATAAATTGTCAGGTTTTTAATAAATTGTTTTTCTTATTTTTAAGCTAATATTTCAGCATTTAATAATGCCAGAATACTTTGACTTTAATCTTATTCCTTAATTAAGCCTTAACTATATGCATTCGATTTTGAAGTGAAATGCTTTGAGTTTTTGTTATCTTTAAAACTAAAAGCTTCAACTTCATTTCTGAAAGCTCATTTGTGCTCTTTTAAAAAGTGGATTAGTCTGAGACTTTTGAAGCACTTCAGTAATGAGATGGGGAGCATATTCAAGGTAGGTTAATCATCTCTCATGTCAGTGCTAGGTACTTGTGCACAGCATGTAATGTACCAGTGAGGCTCGAGTGCCGTCCTAGACTAGCTTATAAAGCTAATGGACTGGCTTCTGTCCAGTAATTTCATGCTATTAAGTTTTCCTCCTATTTCTGTTTCACTGTAGACATACAAAATGCCAATATCTTATATGGATTACAAATACAAAGACATTGGAGCTCAGCATGTTATTACAGAAAACAATAAAAACCAACATAGATTTTTAATTCTGTTTTTGGAGGTAATCCAGATGTTATGTATGGAAACAGACATTCGTATTCTAACAGCAAAACAAACAAACAAACAAACAAAAAAAACGGGTTACCTTAAATTGTACAATCGAAATAGACTGATTGTATAATACACTCTGGCAGAAATAATTTCTTCCTATGTTAACAGTCATTTACTTTTATTCTGTTTCTAATTTAAAATACAGGCAAACCATGTGTCCAGCAATAGGGAACTGAAAAAATAGTATGGAATCGTGTATAGGAATTAAAAATAATATTTTAGAAAAATACTTGTTCCCTTGTTCTCAGCCACAGGAGACTGGCATTAAATAACTCAAAATGATACTACAGACCGGTAATATACAGACTTGCTTTGTATATTGATGCATTATTAATTTTACATTTCCTAAATAGTTTTCTTATTTAAAGTTTATTTCTCCACTTTACCTGCTAATTTGAAATTTTCATGTATCCAAAGGAGACGTAGCAACCACCATTTTTCTTTCTTTTCTTTTTCAGGATTTTGTCTTATAGTGATTTAAAAACTTGCTCTAAGCTTTACTGATTTCTTTTTTTGGCTTTATGAAAATACGTTTTTATTAAAACCAGTAGAGTCTGAGCAGGAGACAGCACAAAGGGTGTAAACAATGTAAACGCTACCTTCAGCTCAGCCTGATTGAATGCTGAAAGACAACTCAAATGCTCAATGTGGCCTTAGTGGCAAGATACATTAATTGTATTGTACACAGAAGACACACTCATGGTGAATAGGGAAAATATTTTATCGAAGTCGGTCCCAAAGCTAAATACTGGTATCATCACAAACAGCTATGCGAAGGCTGCTATCCCTACTAAACTGGTTTGTTGAATCACAGCACCACATCCATGATGAGTCAGTGTGGTACATTTGGCTTCATGAGGATCTTCTGCTTCTAAATCCCAAACGTAAAGTCTGCCAACCTGATTACCCACTGCAAGCATCTTTTGCCAGACATCCATAGTAAACCTCATGTACCAAATGTCACACTGGCTGTAATCAAATTGCCCAAGAATAGTCACCTTAGACTCACTGGGCTTAATTTTATCTACATCATATTCCATTTTACTAGCTTTCCAGCACACAATGTTGTTTTCACAAATCACCTAACCAACACACACAATCGATGTAATGCCTATGTATATCTCTGGTAGAAAAGTCAGGAAAGTGAGTTTTCTGTTCATTTTATTTGCATTATAATCATAAGATCCCTTAATCGCATTAATCATCCTCTGAATTGATCCTCCAAAGTTTAAGGAAGTGATCCGCACCACAGGATGTTATTATTTTTCACCCAAAGGAACATAATGAGCACTTAGAACTTCATCTCTGTGCCCTTCTGCACCTCCAAATATTGCCACGAGAGTGTCTGTTTGCATATTCCATACTCGTAAAGCACGATCTTTACTGACTGACAGGAGAAGATGTGGGTCTCTTGGGTGGAATTTCAGCTCATTGATAGCATTCCCATGGCCAACACAATGCTTTATGCACTGCACTGCTATGGGATTAGTTATCCTAATTATGCCTCTAGATCCAGCTACAGCCAGCAGAGGATGGCTTGGATTGCTGTCATGTCCATGCACAAGTGTAAACGTTTTCATTAGCACGAGCATCCACATAGGATTGCAACAGCTGGATTTCTCCTTGTGAGTGACATTCGTATAAAGTAAATCTACAGTTGCAAACGCTAGTGGATCTCCTTTTTTACTGTGCCAGCTAAACTGAACTTCAAACAATGGTTGATTATGATCTTCCTTGAGAGTTTTATACATTTGAAAGAATATTTGCATTTCTTTGACTTCCATTTCCCTTTCCCCCAACTTTTCCTTCCAGGTCCACTTGGTATGTTTGTACCACTTTCTATATTGACATCATCATCATTCTCATCTCCGGAGAGGTCTGGGTGGCTCTAAGCTTCACTGATTCTGAAAACAGAGTCTAGGCATGCCATTGTGGAATGAGACTGTATTTCATTTTCATTAATTTTCTACCTATCAGCTAGCAAGTGACCATTACTCACTAAAACGTATTTTATAATAAATGTCTCTATGTTTAGAAAATATGGAAGACATTTGTGCAAGCTCAGGTCATTTGAGAATGGGAGTGCTTGGGACTCTAACTGTACACAAACAATTCCAGTTTTGCAGTATCTTAGCACACTCATTTTATTTTGGCCGTGTAATCCTGAATGCGTTGTGAATCTTTTTTACATATAAATTGCTTACATGATGATTTCTGCCTTCATCTGACATTCTACCTTTCTTCCTTTATTACAGATGTCATATACTTTCCACCTAAAATTCTGACAACTGTTGGGTCTAACGTTTCTTTTCACTGCATCTATAAAAATGAAAACAAGATTGTTTCCTCAAAAAAGATTGTTTGGTGGATGAATTTAGCTGAGAAAATTCCTCAAAGCCAATATAATGTTGTGGGTGACCATGTTAGTAAAGTTACTTTTCCCAATGTGAATGCAACCAAACCTCGAGGAAAGTTCACCTACGATGCAGTGTACTGCTGCAATGAGCATGAATGCCACCATCGCTATGCTGAGTTATATGTGATTGGTAAGAATACTGAGGTTTTAGTCGTTTTGTTCCACAAGATCAATTTTTATTATGGGCCCCGTGTTAGGGTCCCATTGAAGATATAAAGAAATTTTGTTTTCATTAAAATTTTTTTGGTGTTTTTTGCTTTGTATTAATCTTGTAATGTGTTTTAAATAGATGTCAATATCAATATATCATGTGAAACTGATGGGTACTTAACTAAAATGACTTGCAGATGGTCAACCAACACAATCCAATCACTCGTGGGAAGTACTTTGCAGATGAGGTATCATAGGTATGTATTATTTTTACTGTTTTATTTTTCTGCGGATATGGTGAAATAACAACTTCCCAGAGAACTATCGCCATGACAGTCATCTCGTAGATTTTCTTCTTGAAAGAGGAAGGTAGAATATACTTAATTAGGAAACAGTAACTGCTACTGTAGCCATGTAATGACATATTAAGAGCAAATAGAGGCAGAAGGGCTATTTCAAAGAGGAGGAGAAATGCTTTGTGTATTCTGATGTGGAGTGTTGATAGGGACTCATTTATAAAAAAGGGATTTTCTTCTCTGAGAAAATGAGTGATATATTTGATATGTGATTCATATAGGAACCAAGAATTGGTATTTTGAAAATTATATTGCTTTGAACTAGAAAATATCGACACTGTAATTAAGCTGTAATTTACTATCAAGTACATTGTCAGTTTGTCATGGAATTTAATCCATATTGAAAGTGTAAGGAATTTACCTTCCTTCTCATCTCAGGAATGCCCATTACTACTTTTTATCTATACTTTTTAAATTGCATCACTTTTTAAATAATAGCTTAGTTTTCAGTGTTATAGGTTCTATCTCTCATTGGGTCATGATATCCATGCTATAGCAATGCTACTTATTTCATTTGCATTCCCACTTAGTGTTTAATGAAATATTTAATATGGATTAATGTCTGTTTCTATGGAAAGACAAGATTGGGATATAGCTGGGAATTAAAAAAATAACTGTCTAATAAGAAAATCTATTTTCAGATTCAGATGAAGCAACAAATGTACCTTTTAACATCAAAGCAGAATTCTCAGATATCTTACTGCTTTCATCAACATTGCATATTAATTGACTGTTTTCATATCTTTTAAGGAGCAGCCTTTACTGTGCTGATGTTCCATCTATTCATCCCACCTCTGAACCCAAAGATTGCAATTTGCAGAGAGATGGTTTTTACGAATGCGTATTTCAGCCAATCTTTCTATTTTCCGGCTATACAATGTGGATTGGGATCAATCATTCTTTGGGTTCACTTGCTTCTCCCCCAATGTGTGTTGTTCCTGATTCTGTGGGTATGTTAAACTGTGTGGTGTGTCTTCATTTTTATTAGCAGATTTGAATTTAGGTTGATACAAGGTAACTGTTCTATTTTACCATTTTCTAATCACATTGGATTTAAATTTTTCCCTGTTTTCAGTGGAATTAAAAAGACAATCAGCCTTAGAAAGTTTCACAGTTTTGATATCATTTTAAATTATTTATAGCACCATGATGTAGCAATAGGAATATTTTCAGCATACTATTTGATGAATTATATTGGTCACTGTGAATGAAATTTAGTAAGATCATTCTGAATAATGCACTACTTTGTGTTTTTCTCCCAATGTACTTATGAAAACATTTGGTATTTTCAATCTGGAAGTTTAATTTGGGTATTCTGATGGTTTTTCTAATCTGAGTAGTAATCACCCAAGGCATTCATTTATGAGGCTGCGTAGAGAGAAGAATTCAAAATAACTAAAGTGATGTGAAGAAGAGAAAACAGACAAATATGATGACATCCATTATGATATTTTAAACATTCTTTTAAAAATATATTTTAATTTCAAAGGATTAACAGAACCCTGGGGAAACTTGATATATCCTTTTGGTATCACTGTGAAATCTTTGAGAAATTATCCATTTATGATTGTGCAGCAGTGATAAAAGAATATGTTTTGGTGCTACATACTATTTTGTTGGGAGATTATGCCCAAAATCAATATTTGATTCATTATACTTTCAAATAATTAGAACACATCTGAATTAAAACTTGTATTTCATTAAAAATAAGATAGCATTGTCATAATTTTTAGATTTTTAAAAAAATTTTAGTTTTTGTTATTAGTTTCAGGTGTATAAAACAACATAATGATTAGACATGTACACACATCACAAAGTGATAAACCCACCAAGTCTACTACCTGTCTGACATTGTACATAGCTATTACAATACCATTGACTATATTCCCTATGCTGTACTTTACTAGGTTTTTTAAACATAAAGTCTCAATTAACACACACACGCACACCCACACACACTATTTAGTTTGATTCCGTTTTAAGTGATTTTGCTATAAGAGGTACATATCTGGTACTAAATATCCTTGTATAGGAAAGAGCCCTACTACGTCCCTACCCCACAAACATGCACAGATGTACCCTCACATGTAACATATGACAAATGCAACATGTATTCAATTCTATATCTGAATAACCTCAATGTTATTCTTTTTAGTACTTAAATAAGGAGTTTAAATTGGGTTCATATTGCCTGCTTAGTACCAGAAAACAATGTGGAAATTAAACTAATGCAAATGCCAGCTCCACCTCTTACTAGCTTTATAAACTTGAGCTAGTCACATAAGCGGTCTGTGACTATTTTATCACCCGTTAAATGTGGAAAGCTCTTCATACCTCCCCAGTGTGGGTTTTATGGGGACCAGGTAAACTATTGTACTTAAAGCATCCTTTCTGCAAACTGAACATTCATGGAGTCATGGTATCCACGGAATGGAATCACATGATATCCATATAATTCAGTCACGTACGATCACAGATTTAATGTCTTAAGGTCTCTCAAACATTCATACTTCCTTTCTTGAGAAGGAATTATCTTTTCAAGAGATGAAATATACATCATCTTACTGGTTGGTGAAGAATGTCTTCTTGGTATCTGAAGAATTGAATATTCGTGAGAAACTGTACTAATGAAAAAGTTTAGTTTTGGTTATCAACAGTTTAAAGTATTATTGCTGATGAAATGTGGAGCTTCAGAGGCTCACACTGTTGTGCTTGGGCATTGGGACTTTTTGTTTCCAAATGCATTGAATTTCCATACTATTCTTTACTATTTTTTTAAAACGTTCTTACCATGCTGGTCATCTTTGCTTCTCTGTTTCTGCCCGTTAAAAGCCGGTTTTCTTTAGATTATAGAGAACCAAGGCTTTACTCTGCAAGACTGACTCTGAACTTGGTCTAGAAATACTTAATAATAGACAGCAGGAGAAAAATTTGAAACTTACACATATGGAAATGGATACATTGCATATTTTTGCCTTTAATTAAAGTTCTATGTAGAACAGTGTGCTGTTGATATTTATCATGTGTTCAGTATGATATCTTTTGCGGGCAGAGCCAATAGCTCAGTTTCTAATTAGGTCTTAGTATTAACTTGCAGGGTGGCATGGACAATGTATTGTTTTATTATTATTTTTAAATCAACCTCTCTATTTGCAAAATAGAGATTAAACCCTTTCATATGTATCACATAAAATTGTAGGGGATTAAATGAGATGAGGAATGAGAAAGTTTTGAAAAAGAAATCTTGCTTTATAAATTTAAGGTATAAAGAGTATAACATAATAATGGCTTTTAAACATTATGACTGTCATATCATACTGTTTTTTAAATTTCTAGTGAAACCATTGCCTCCACCCAGTGTGAAAGCAGAAATTACTGTAAAAATTGGATTACTGAAAATATCTTGGGAAAAACCAATTTTTCCAGAGAATAATCTTCAGTTCCAGATTCGTTATGGCTTAAGTGGAAAAGAAGTACAATGGAAGGTACCTTTTACCTAGAAATTTCTTTAGCTTGCTTCACTAAATGTATTTTTTATATTGTTTAAGAATTTTATTGCATAAGATTTATTTTATTGGCATAAAAATACATCCTTCTGTATTCTGTAGGTATTTTTGTTAAATAGATTGCTCTAAGTTTAACCCTTTTAAGGAATGAAATATCCTGCAATCCACCATTTCCAAAATTGAGTTTTATAGAATGTTGGCCTCATAAAATGTTCCTTGCAAAGAGAACATATGGCTCAATAAGTTTAGGAATTCCTGTACGTCCCTAGTGTAGAGGCACAGTATATTACATATTAAAGGTTTAGAGAGGTCCTACATTAAAGGAACATTTGTGACTTTATTTCATCCTGTTTCTCAAACTTATTTTACCAAGGAACCCTTTTCCCTCTAACATCTAATAATATTCCTTAGTACACATATGTTCAATGGAACGCATTTTGGAAGAAGCTGCTTTTATGAAAAAAACAGAATCATACCCATAGTGGCAAGTGTGCACATGATGACTTGCCATGTCAGTTTTCTGATGGCAGCCTGCAAAGACCTAGAAAGATCAGGAACCCTAACTTTGTCAATAGATCATGATTTCAACTGAAAAGAATGTGATTGTTTACCTGCTTATTCAGGAGACTGACTATCAGAGATGCCTTCTATATAGCAGGCCCTACTAGCAACTAAATTAAAATTCTTAAAAGTTTTTATGGATAGAGGATTAGTGGACAGAGGTTAGTAACAGAGTTAAGAGAGCAAGTGGGAAGTGAAGTTGTAAGTGAACCCGGCCAAATATTGTTATGAGAAGGAAATAACTAGAGGACTAAGACAACCCTTAACTCTAAGGGGCTCACGAGCCAAGTCTAATGTGATTATTTCCAAAGCCAGAAGAAGTCAATTACCTCTTAATTTTGGAATAGTGTAGTGGTAAGGTTTAAAATGAAATGCACTTCAGGGTCTGCTCAGCTAGATACGAGTGTGTGTCAGTCATGGCCAGTCTAATGCATTGACTTACGTTGCAGATACACGAGGTGTATGACGCAAAGTCAAGATCTGCCAGCCTCCCAGTGCCAGACCTGTGTACTGTCTATGCTGCTCAGGTGCGCTGTAAGAGGCTGGATGGACAGGGATATTGGAGTAATTGGAGTAGTCCAGCCTACACAGTTGTCATGGATGTAAAAGGTCTGTAGAGGTTTTGTAAACATGCTTTAAAAATGCATAAGTGTGTGTTTCAAATATGACTGAAAGATAGTCCTCCCAAGAACATATATACAACTTGGGCTCCTTGTTGTTTTGCAGTTCCTGTCAGAGGACCTGAATTTTGGAGAATGATTGATGAAAACACCACTAAAAAAGAGAGAAATGTCACTTTACTTTGGAAGGTATTCCTGCTTTTTATGTTATTCTTGAAATTTATCTTTCTGCTCTTGAAAGATTTACTTCATGGTTCATAATTTTGTCATTTTAAAGCTCTTCAATCTCATATTTCATTTATATTTTGCGACATGATTACAGAGAGCTAAGATCCATAGTGGAGGGAACACCAGGATAGAGTTAGGATAATTTAATGCTGTTCTCAGCTGAACACATTATACAGGGGGTGCCAAAAAAAAATGTATATACACTTGAAGAAAGGAAAAAACTATTAAAATTGTAATACTCAATATGTACCAATTACAAAAGTTGAATACAAGTCATGTTTGACTTCTCCAGTTACAAGAGGTGCTCAAACTGGTTACCATCAGCATCCAGACACTTCTGATTATGGCGAGCTACTGCTTGAGCAACACTGACCAAAGTGGCCACTTGTATACATTTTTTTTTTTGCATCCCTGGGAGTTATGTCTGTACTATTTTGGCAAAGTATTTCACCTAGACTCTTTAGCCTCAGTTTTCTCATCTGTAAAAATGTAGGATTGGAGTAGATGATATTTAGTGTTCCTTTCAGTCCCAAAATTCTATTTATATTTAATCCTAAACAAAGCAAATGTGGACTTCCCTACATACCTCAAGGGCATCTAAAACAATAGATATTCTTTTTGTATGATGGCATGTAAACAATGGATATTTCCATAAACAATGGATATTCAGCCTGGCAATTTTCAAGGCATTCATTCTCTCTCCCAAATGAATTGACTTCTATCCCAAGAGAGTGGATTTTTTTGGTCAGAATTTTGGGGACACACAAACATTCAGTCTGTAGCAAACATCATATGTCATTAGGAAATTACAAATTAAAACAACAGTGAAATGCCACTACATACTTAGAATGATTACAATACATGTAACTGACAAATTCATGCAAGGATGCAAAGCAACAGGCACTTTTCTTCTTTGCTGGTGGGACTGCAAAATGATACAGGTACTTCGGAAGTATTACAAAGTTAAACATAGTCTTACCATATGATCCACTATTATATTATTAGTTATTTACCCAACTGATTTGAAAACTTGTGTCTGCATAAAAATTTGCACGTACATGTCCATAGCAGCTTTATTCATAATCACCCAAAACTGGAAGCAACTAAGGTATTCTTCTATAGGTGAGTGGATAAACCAACTATAGTACTTCCGTACAATGGAACGTCATTCAGTGTTAAAAAAAGAAATTGCTATAAAGCCACAGAAAGACCTAGATGGATCTTAAATGCATGTAGCTCGGTACTAGAAGCTCGTCTGAAAGGGCAACATAGTGATTCCACTTATATGACATTTTGGAAAAGCACAACTCTAAAGATGATAAAAAGAGTAGTGGTTTCTAGGGGTTTGGCTAGTGGGGAATAAGGTGAAGTATAGGGGATTATTTATGGTGGTGAAACTATTCTGTATAATATTGCCATGGTGAGTACATAGTACTACGTATTTGCCAAAACCCATAGAACTTTATAGCACAAAGAGCAAACCTTAATGTATGCAAATTAAAAATAAATCATTTAGGAGGTTGGAGAATCCCGGGATGGAATTCAGACTGTGACAAAAGAATCTCTAACTGTACTACAAGTGTAGGAAAAACCTCACTGTACGAGGAGGGAGAAAAAGGTACAGGCCTAAGTCACTGTAAATGAGTGGATTCTTTAAAGGCAAAAGAAACGGTACATATGCACTGGGTTCTAGTTGATAAAGTTCTTTATCATGGGGTATGGGTTAACAATTCTTGTACCACTATACATATAAACTGAATTGAATAATTAAGGAAATTAATGTGGATGGTGGGGCCCAGATTTCTCACTGTTGGACTAATTATAGAGGAGCAAGGGGGAGAAGACCAGAATAATCCATGTGATAATGAGTTAGAGTGGAAAACATCATATGAACTCCTGTTTACCTTAATATGGCTACAGATGGATTCATTTGAAACTATTTCTAGATATGTATAATACAGGAGTTAGTATACACACATATATTTCCTTGATTTATAAGCTGAGAGGGCCTTGAAGTAACAGTACTCTAGTAGAAGGAGCATACCCAGATTTGTTTCTAATACCATTCTCTAATAAAAGGACCTAAGGTTCCTTGAAAAATGGCTAGAGCACCTTTATAGTACCAAAAAGTAAGGAAGTTTATCATAATTTATTTTTAATTAAAGTTTATTGGGGTGACAATTGTTAGTAAAGTTACATAGGTTTCAGGTGTACAGTTCAGTAATACATCATCTATATATCACATTGTGTGTTTGCCACCCAGAGTCAGTTCTCCTTCCATCACCATATATTTGATCCCGTTTACCCTCGTTTTTAATTGATAGTTGCAAAAGTAAATATCAGTATATGAAAACTGACGTAGATTTTTAAAATAAAAAAGCAAAATTTGCATGACTTTTCAGACATTTCTTTCTTGAAATGGCTGCAAAAATCTCACCCCCATTTACTCAGATTATTCCAAACCCACAGAGATACATGTCTATGTGTTTGTGTTTCTTGTTTTCTGATATTTCTGACTTATAGGAATCTCAATTACAAAAAAAGAAAGAAAGGAAGAAATTGAGAAGCACTGTTCTAGTCTATTGCATAGAGTCAAGCTTTCTAGGGGTTTACAAGGGATTGGCAGCACTTATTCTTACCTGAAACAGGTGAAGGTGATGTGAGAAGTGGTGTATTCTGTAGAATGGAATAATAGAATTGGAATAAATACAAGGCCTGATAATTAAGTTGGAGAACTCATCCTAGAAAAAGTGCTACATACCTCATTGTTGAATATCACTACTGTCACCTTCAAAGTACTCCCCTTGGGAAGCTATGTATTGATAACTGCACCTCATCCTCCCTTCAAAGCAATTTTTGGAACTCTGTTTTTAGAATGGCCATCAGATCTGTCATATTACCCTTGATGTCCTGAATGTCATCAAAATGTCTTCTTTTCAATAGTTCCTTTATCTTCAGGTAAAGAAAGAAGTCATTGGGGGCCAGATCAGGTGAGTAGGGAGGGTGTTTCACTATAGTTATTTGTTTACGGGCTAAAAACTCTCTCATAGACAGTGCCGTGTGAGCTGGTGCATTGTCGTGATGCAAGAGCCATGAATTGTTGGCAAAAAGTTCAGGTTGTCTAACTCTTCACACAGCCTTTTCTGCACTTTCAAATAGTAAACTTGGTTAACTGTCCAGTTGGTACAAATTCATAGTGAATAATCCCTCTGATATCAAAAAAGGGTTAGCAACATTGTTGTAACAAGTTCGCGAACTTAATTTTCTGACCTTAGCATGTATTTTACACTGGAATTGTCAGTGACCTGGTATGATTTTTTTTTTAACTTATAAGAACCGAAATTCTGGGGTACCATATACAGTATCCTGATAGCCTGTGTTATGTTAAGTGGCAGCATATCAAGGGAAGGGAAAATGAATGACAAATCTTACGAGGTTTGACAATTAAGTTTGTGAACTTGTTGCAGCGATGTTGCCTTCATCAACAATTCATGGCTCTTGCATCACCACAATGAACCAGCTCACACAGCACTGTCTGCGAGGGAGTTTGTAGCCAGTAAACAAATCACTGTATTGGAACACCCTCCCTACTCACCTGGGCCCCAATGACTTCTTCCTTTACCTGAAGATAAAGGAAATATTGAAAGGAAGACATTTTGATGACATTCAGGTCATCAAAGGTAATACGACAGGTCTGATGGCCATTCTAGAAACAGAGTTCCAAAAATTGCTTTGAAGGGCGGATGAGGTGCTGTCATCGATACATAGCTTCCCAAGGGGAGTACTTTGAAGGTGACAATAGTGATATTCAACAATGAGGTATGTAGCACTTTTTCTAGGATGAATTCGCATACTTAATTGTCAGACCTCATATGTGATGATTAACATCTTTCATCTTTCTTGTTTCTGTACAGAACCAGAGAGCGTTATCCTTTTTTTTTTCTCTCTCTCTCTTTTTAGATTAAAAAAAACACACCTTTTCTTAGAGTGAAACTTCTTGGTAGAAAAGCATTCTGTTTGTACTCATACTTCATTGTCTTCCAATGATTTATTCTCTGAATCTTAAGGATAAAAACACCCTGAAGGGAGAAAATAAGTTTCCTATGCTCCATACCCATTCAGACACCTTCACTGAGGCTATATTCAGAGGCAGGCCCTACTCTATCTCCCTCCCCATACCACAGCCTGGAAATAGGCAGTGTTTGCTCCAGTTTCCCAATGGGAAATGAATGGTAAGAGCTCCATGAGGTCAGTTGGTATAAAAAGCACCGTAGCCTTTAAACTAATCAATTTTTATATTTACTACAGCCCCTGATGAAAAATGACTCATTGTGCAGTGTGAGAAGATATGTGGTAAAACATCACACTTCCCGAAATGGAACATGGTCAGAAGATGTGGGAAATCACACTAAATTCACTTTCCTGTGGACAGAGCAAGCACATACTATTACAGTTCTGGCTGTAAATTCCATTGGTGCCTCTCTTGCAAATTTTAATTTAACATTCTCATGGCCTATGAGCAAAGGTAAGAAAAGGTACAGGCCAATAAACCAATGTCCCTTTTAATATTTAATCTTTGCAAACTCCTCCCCTTCTAAATGTCTTCCAAGAAGCCTGTGACTCTCTGAATCAGAAAGTCTCTCTTTCACCTTTGTTTCTTCTTTGTCTGAAAAATAACAAACTAGATTATACTCTGATTATATAATATGGTTCTTGGGTTCTCATGTGGTAGAGCATGGTTGAACATGGTTGAAATGGTATTATAATAAGAGAGTATTCTAATAAATCTAATATTTAAATCTTTTGGAACAATGGGGGAGAAGAGTTTGGAGGGAATTAAGACGATCTATAGGCTAGTGGAGAACACCTTTCTGACTATATCCAAAAATCACTTTTTTTTATTTTAGGTGGAATCTTGTTTCTCTTCAATAGCGTGTATTCCCACATCTTTCTGCTTATGATATATGACTCTTATAATATTATACAAAAATAATTGTCATGTGTTACATCTGTTTGTGTATATGTCTGCCTTCTTTTCCTTCTCCCCTTTTCCAGTAGATTATATGTTCTTCAAAGGTATTAGGAGGTTTTCATTAATTTTGATTTTAAAAATAAATTTCCTTCTTTTCCCCTCAGTAAATATCGTGCAGTCGCTCAGTGCTTATCCTTTAAACAGTAGTTGTATGATTCTTTCATGGACATTGTCACCCAGTGATTACAATCTGATGTATTTTATTCTTGAGTGGAAAATTCTTAATGAAGACAATGAAATTAAATGGCTTAGAATCCCTTCATCTGTTAAAAAGTATTACATCCATGGTAAGTTTCCTGTACTTTAATATGTTTCTCTTATGGATTAGTATGATATTACAGATTAATAATTTAATTAATAAGCCAGTTAATTTAAACTTCAAAAATATGGATGATATTCCTATCTTAATACATGCAATTTTGTCACTTTACCACAAACATTTCATTCTATTTCATTTGATCCTTTTCCATTTAAATATTTTACACAGTGGTCACCATTTCATATCAGATACCACTTTCCTTCTAATTTGTTCCTAGGATATATCACAAGCATGTTTCTATTTTGTCCCCAATCCCTTTAACCATCATTTTAGATGATTATATAGCATTTTATCCCAAAATCTACTTAAACTATTTATTTGAGAACATTTATGTTGCTTCCAGCTTTACCTTTTCCTTTAAACCAATTTGTAACGGTTTTTGATACCTATTGCCAAATTTTCCCAAATTGTGTACCAGTTTATAAATCCCACTCACGGTGAGTGGGAATGCCAGGCTGAAGGCCTGAGGATCTAGGACCTGGTGGCACAGGCCAGTGTAAACTCCCAAAAGTAGACCAGTTGCCCCAGGAGGTGTACAAAGTATAGTCTAAGTGCCCAGTACAGCATCTCCAAGTCTGAGTAAGGTTTAAGTATAGAAAAGCTAAGGATTGTCATGATCTTGTTATACAACATCATTCCAAAGACTCATACTTGTATTTTACTTCAAAGACCTAGAATTTAGCATTAGGGTAAATAGAAACAAATTATTGATAGAGAACTAAATTCATTTCATTACCACTGTTGTCCAGATGCTTTTCTTTAACCCATGTGGATATAGAATTTAGGCTTTGAAGAGATTTATCTCTTATAGAATAATATTTATATGTTAATAGCATGTAAAAATGATAGATCACTGATAGATTCGTTTTGAGCTTTTCTATGGTAATGGTCATCCTCCAGGAATCTAAACTCCTCAATATTGCAAGGAGATTTCTGGACCTTATCCCCATCTTCTTTGTATAGAATTTTGCAAGACTTTAGTCTCTCAGCTGCCTTGAATGGAGAAACTAAGTAAGCTAAATTCCTATGTAAGGGGAATATTGCTGGCTTTGAGGATATGGGAGAGGAGGTAAAGCATATTGTCCTAGACAGGTAAATAAGACAACTCATTTACCCTGAACTTGAATAAAGTGGCTACCACTGGAACATGCCTTTGAAAAATTGCTGTATTCTATCACTGGGTTAGATTTTTAAAAGTTATTTGTAAAATTATTGTCAGTTCTAGGAGAATTTGGAGGGCTTAAGTTGTTTCTGAAGCTCCCTTAATCATAAGTATCAATCTATAACTAAAAAGTAATTTCTATGTTTGGGAAAATAGGAGGGTCACTTAAAATTTTTTTTTATATAGATTTCTCTCATTTATATTAATTCAGTAGGAATGACCCGTTAATATGTTTTTATCCTCAGATCACTTTATCCCCATTGAGAAGTATCAGTTCAGTCTTTATCCAATATTTACAGAAGGAGTGGGGAAACCGAAGACAATTAATAGTTTTACCCAAGGTAAAAATGTTAACTTTAGTTTCTTTTTATACAGATTTGTGGTTTTCTACTTAGCAGTAATGTTGCCATCTGATTATTCTCCTTCTGATGGAATCATGGAAGAGTCCAGAGTCTTATGTAGTAGATGTGTCAAGGGGTGCATGCAATAATGATACGTGGTTCCATGGTGGTAGTAAGAAGGAGAATAATCAGTCATGGTATTGAATTCTTGTATTGTATTCTTGTAAAATTTTCAGTCTCAAATTGGGTAAAAAGTAGATGGAAACGAAATAAAGGGAAATCCACAGCTATATAATAAAATACATCTTCATAAAGATTAATTAGAAACATATTAATATTCTGTACAACTCATATAAATGCACTTTCCCGAAACATTATGTTTTGGAGCATGTATTTGTGAGTCCACAAATTTTAATCAGTCTTCTAAAGGAAATACTTTTTTCCTCTAAAAATAAAACTGGAGGCCGGCCCGGTGGCTCAGATGGTTAGAGCTCCATGCTCCTAACTCTGAAGGCTGCTGGTTCGATTCCCACATGGGCCAGTGGGCTCTCAACCACAAGGTTGCCAGTTCAATTCCTCGAGTCCCGCAAGGGATGGTGGGCAGCGCCCCCTGCAACTAAGATTGAACACGGCACCTTGAGCTGAGCTGCCTCCTGGATGGCTCAGTTGGTTGGAGCGCATCCTCTCAACCACAAGGTTGCCAGTTCGATTCCTCGAGTCCTGCAAGGGACGGTGGGCAGCACCCCCTGCAACTAAAATTGAACACGGCACCTTGAGTTGAGCTGCCGCTGAGCTCCCAGATGGCTCAGTTGGTTGGAGCGCATCCTCTCAACCACAAGGTTGCCGGTTTGACTCCTGCAAGGGATGGTGGGCTGTGCCCCCTGCAACTAGAAAAATGGCAACTGGACCTGGAGCTGAGCTGTGGCCTCCACAACTAAGACTGAAAGGACAACAACTTGAAGCTGAACGGCACCCCCCACAACTAAGATTGAAAGGACAACAACTTGACTTGGAAAAAAAGGCCTGGAAGTACACACTGTTCCCCAATAAAGTCCTGTTCCCCTTCCCCAATAAAATCTTTAAAAAAAATAAATAAAACTGGAGAGATAATATAGACATAAGTTCCCTGGGCCTCTTATATTTCTGATTCATCTTACCATAGTTGACGTATGAACATTTTGCTATTACTTTTCAAACTGTCTTCTAATCCAAGCACCCCAATAATGAAGTTTCAAGAGAAATATTTT
This sequence comes from Rhinolophus sinicus, assembly GCF_036562045.2. NCBI lineage: Eukaryota > Metazoa > Chordata > Mammalia > Chiroptera > Rhinolophidae > Rhinolophus > Rhinolophus sinicus. The sequence goes on from NC_133756.1 coordinate 32,750,707, forward strand.
ACATGGTTTCAGAATTAAAATAATTATAATAATTCATTTATGTATTATTAAACAAACATATATCGAGCACTCTTCTAAGCACTGGGGATTGAAGAGTAAACATGAGTCTCTGCCTTTATGGAGCTTAACCTCCAGTATGCTAATGGGAGTGACAGCCAAAAAACAAATCATGTATAATGTAATGTCAGATAAAAATGAGTGCCACGAAGCAAAATAAAAGTAAGGTGAAGGGATAGACTTAAAATGTGGTACTTCAGTTAAGATGGCCAAAATTGTTGTTTTCTCTGTGCAGGTGATATTTGAGTAGAGCCCTGCAAGTTCAAAGGGAAGAACATTTCAGCAAAGGGATAGCATGTGCAAAGGCTCTGATGAGTAAGCACGCTTGGTACCAAGTTCAAGAAACAGCAAGGAGGTCAATATGTCTGGAGTGAACAATATAGAGACTGGCAGGTGTTGTAGGTTGGCTTGAGACAGAGTCATCATAGCAACTTTCATTGGTACTTTGACTCATACAGCCTGAAAGTGATCAGATGGAGAGAACTGACAAATAAGTTGTTTTGAAAAAAACATTTTGCTAAATTAAGCATAATTCTGAACAAAATAATAATTTTATTAATGTGATCACGACTATACTTTTATCTTTTTATTTTTATATTTTAGAGGTAATACAGATTTATGATGAAATCAGAAAAACAACCTATGCTAACTTTTGATACAGAAAGATACTATTTCTTCAAGCTTCTGAATTGTGTGAATTATATTTCTTTTTCAGATGATATTGAAAAACGCCAGAATGACTCAGGTCTATATGTACTTGTGCCAATAATTATTTCCTCTTCAACCTTGTTGCTTGGAACATTGTTAATATCACATCAAAGGTACTGTAGTTGTTGTTAAGTATCTTCAGCATATTTAAACCTTGATTTAAAATACAAATCAGAAACATTAAGGTATTCTAAATTTTTTTGGTACAATTTAAGATGGCATAAAAATAAAAGGACTGTTTTCAGAAAGCCAAATTCCATTTTGCTAGCACAGCATAAACCTAATGGGAGAAATTCGTCTTTCTGAGTATATACATTCAGGAAATGACCAGCCTATAATAGGAAATCATAGGCAGTATGTTTTTGGAGATGGCAAAAATGGCTTTCAGAGTTGTGCAATACAGATTGAGGATATTAGTGGTGACAATTTACCTGGAACAGTCAGTTTACTTAGGATCAGTAAGCATTCTGCTTTTTGAAAATCAGCGCTGCACGGCTCCAGATTGGTTTGGCAAACGGCCTTGACTTTCTTACGGTTCTATGGGTGCCATATTACTCTGTGCTGAGAGGTCTGGACCAATGAGTTTATTTCACAGATGATGAATCTCTACAGAAACTTTTGCCTTCTAGCAAAAAAGAGGGAGAGTAGATTTTAGAATCTGAATTTATCTGTCAGTCAGTTGAGCTTATGGGGCCATATCAAGTAGAATTGTTTCTGAAACTCAATTGATGACCATTTTTAATATTTTATTTATTCTGAGAAAAGCCTATGCACAGTGCCTGGCACCCAGCTTTCCGTAAGTGTTGGCTAGTTTTATTATTATAATGATTATTAACTTTGGTCTAGAAAGCTTGTTGGTGGAAATCTTCATGTAATAGCATATGAAAATGAATCTGACCCTACTGAGGCATTAATTTCTAATTTATACATTTGTTAACTGTTAACGTTTTCAATATGAGTGTTTTTCTCTAATTCTAATGCAATATTTATCCTTTGTAGAATGAAAAAGCTGTTTTGGGAAGATGTTCCAAACCCCAAGAATTGTTCCTGGGCACAAGGACTTAATTTTCAGAAGGTCCCTTTTTCACTATTCTTAACCTCAAATATATAAGATTGCATTTTACATGTCATATGCCTTCTAGAGCTTTAAACATTTTTAAGGTTTAAAAGTTCTTATTTTATTCAATTCATTTTAATATATCTGTTTAATCTACCATATATTTTTAAGAGTAGCAGGATTCAAGTATTTGAAATCAGGGGAAACAAAACTCAATAGGCAGTTTAGCATATGAAAGTTAATAATATGCATATCTTTTCTGTGTCACAGTATATATTAAAACAAATATTAGAATATTAATGATCAAATCTGATGGAGAATGGATATTTGGATACCTTTTAAAAATAAATTGATTGTCCTTAGGCTGGAATCAATATTTTTAATACCTATAATTATTTCTGTAATTATTTAAATCAATTAAAAAACTATGTAAATAATTCCATCCTCAAACACTGCAATATGAAAAATGCAATTTTATCATAATCAATCTTACACTTATACAAATAGTTTCTTTCAAGCTGAAGAACTTAATGAAATAATTAGTCAACTATAATAACTTAATTTGTACCTATGTCTATAACAGAATTCTTTAGAAAGCTCTAGAGGTTAGCAAATGTTTTATTAACTCTCAAAATTTGAAGTGAGATTGTTTTTCTACCCATAAAACTGGAAAAATAAGGATTTAATTTTCATGTCAAAATGTATACACGATGGTTTAAACAATCATATGGAGGTTATCAATGCAGTCTCAATATCTTAACTGTTGTATTTATCATACAGCAGTGTTTAGTCACCATGTTGTACATTACATCCCTAGTACTTGTTTATCTTATAAGTGGAAGTTTGTGCCTTTTGACCAACTTCACTCAATTCCCTCTCCCCACCCACCACAAATCTGATCTTTTTTCTATGAGTTTGAAATTTTTTGGATTCCACATGTAAGTGAGATCATACAGTATTTGTCTTTCTCTGTCTGACTTATTTCACGTAACATAATGCTCTCAAAGTCCATCCATGTTGTTTACAAGTGGCAGGATTTTCTCCTTTTTATGACTGAATAATATTCCATTGTATAGATGTATATTCCACAATTTCTTTATCCGTTAGTCTGTTGATGGACACTTAGGTTGTTTCCATGTCGTGACTATTGCCAATAATGCTGGGAAAGCAACGTTGGAGCTACAGTGTGGAAGATGACTAGGCATTAACTAGGTTTTATGGTGGAGGGGAACACAGGCAAAGCCTCCTGCGAATAAATACAAAGCCACGTGGCTGGAAGGACCTTAGCACACTCACAAATGGAACATGGGGAGAATAGAAGACAAAGAGTCAGGAGGAGCTATTTCTTCTTAAATGTGAGGGTTTTTTTTTTCTTTTAATCTGAGAGTTTTTTGGTCAAAAATATCTAAATATCTATTTCAATAGAAAGATGTAAAGCTTCACTCTCTAAGTACGTATTCATGTAGGGACTAACCATCTTACTGTTTCTTTGAAAGAAGCTAAACACTTTCTCTCTCTGAAATTTCCCCTATGAACCACCATGAAAATGGTTTCTCAGTGTTTACCAGGACAGGGAAATGATCGGGTCCACCTCAGCACCATGCAGTTTGAACCTGCAGCAAATGATCTTTCCCTTTCCAGGACAATGCCTGACACAAAGGAACCAGTTGGTAGATGTAGGTTGAGTCAGTGAATGCTTGTCCACTGCGTGGTACCCCACTGTCTCATGTACGCTCCCTGAAGATGATGAGCATTGTACCACAGCACGTCATCTGACAGACACTGTATACAAGCAGACTGAAATATCACCATTTCCCGCCAGGTTCTGGCAAACTAAAGAAGTGTGAAGAATTTTTAAATTACCTGCAGTGGGTGTGTGAACGCCCTGATTTGTAAGACAGATATTTTAAACCATAGCAAGTATTTGACTTTATATAATCCTACAAAGATATTCTTTAGGCACAAACAGCCCTTAAGGTAAAGCTTCGTTTGGCACTGGGGCTTAACAGGTACACAAATAACATGATTAGGAATAAATCAGTTTTTGGAATCTAACAGGAATATTTGAAGAATGGAAAATAATATAATTCCAAAGATCTTACTAATGATAAAAATCTTCTAAAATTCGGTATCTTTTTTGCATCTCGCTGCTTTAATCTCCTAAATAACTAAAATTTACTTTTTTAGGGAAAAATAATACCGTACGAAACATGTTGTATAAATAAAGAGTACAAGGAAAATTTACTGACTGCTCTGTGCTTTCACATTCATATTGTTTTATTTAATTCTGTCATAAGCCTCATAGCCTTATATTTTCTGATGACAAAACTGAGGCTCACAGTGGTTCCGTAGCGTGTCTTGCTCATCCCGCCTGTACATGTAGAAACCTTGGGTCACACCCAGGTGCATCAGGCTCAAACTGATACTCTTGCCATCAATTCCATATTAACAATTAATTGCTTAAGATACTTAGTGCTGCTAAATTGGACATTTAAATACAATTGAAATGGTAAATTTTATGTTATAAGAGTATATGTTTTAGTGCAATAAAAACAAAACAAAACCGGGCAATGGATTTGAATAGACATTTCTCCAAATGGCCAATAAGCAAATGAAAATATGCTCAACATCATTAGCCATTAGATAAAACAGATAAAAAATACAAGATATCACTTATCATTAGCTAGGGAGACTATAATAAAAAAAAAGATAGTAAGTGGTGGTGGAGAAATTGGAACTTTCATATACTGCCTGTGGAAATGTAAAGTGGTGTAGCCCTTTTGGAAAATAGTCTAGCAGTTCAGTAGTTAAACGTGGAATTACCATATGACCCAACATTCCACTTCTACATGTGTATCCAATAGAAGTGAAATCATATGTCCACACAGAAACTTGTACATGAAAGTTCATGATAGTCAAAATGTGGAAACAACCTACATGTCCCTCAAATGATGAATGATAGGCAAATTGTGGTATATACAATTCTAAAACTGAAGGAAACAAACAAACAGTTCAGTGATGGGTCTAGGGAAGGTCTTTTTTATTTACTTGGTCATCATTTAAAGACAATTTCAATTGTATGTCTTCTGTCAATTCTAAGAAATTATGTTATTACTTTGATAATTTCTTCTCTTCTTGTTTCTTTGGTTCTCTCTTTCTAGAATCTGTATTCATTGGCTTTTGGACACCCTCCCGCATAGATCCTCCATATTTCATTATCTCATCTCTGTTGTTTGTCTTTTTGTTTTACACATTGAGAACTTGCCATAACCTACTCTTTCAGTGCTTCTGTTGAACTTTAATTTGCTATTATATTTGTAAATTTCCAAGTATTCTTTTTCAGAGTATTCTGTTCTGGTTTTGTACATGCAATGTTTTCTTAAATCTTACTAGAAATATCAATTAGAGGATCGTTGCTTGTTTGTTTTAAAAATTCTCTTTTCTTTTATTCCCTGAATTCTCCATTTCTGCTAGGATCCTGTTCTCCTCTTATTTGTCTTGGCCTTTCTTTTTCTTTATCTCTGACTTTCCCCTAATATCTGGTAGTAATCCTTTGTTTTCCTTTCATATTTAAGAATGAAACAATAGACAGGCTGACTGGGAGCACAGTGCATATATATAGGCGGGGATTGTTGTCCTGGTTGGATAGACAGGGCTCTGGCTGGATGAGGAAAGATGTGCTTACAGACACTAATAACTAACACCCCATGGCTGCTTGGTTCCTCCCCAGATAGCTCCTTAGTTGCTTTTGAAAACAAAATCTGAATTTGGCTGTGGAAGGTGATTTGCCTATGAAAGCTCTTCCATGTGCAACTGTGGAGTAGAAGAGCCCCATTCTATATGCAGAATTTCCAGTTCTCAGTCTCAGCTCTCATTTTTTCCTGTGTTTTTACCTGCCATCTCGTCATCCACCATCTCTATTGTATTCAACCTGACAAACTTTCTTTCTCTTCAGCTACAGCCCACTCTGTAAACATTCTGGTCTGCAGCTTCCGTTCTGGTTTGCTCATCTGAGGTCTACACTCATCCAGTTGTTTTCCATTTTTAAAAAATGAAATAAAAATCTTAGTCTTTTTTAGCCTTCTCAGATTACCTTCTTTGTTATGGGTGTATATTTAATTTATTCATGTAGTTTCATTCTAACAGTCTCTACAGAAATGAGAAAGAAACATATATGCTAAATCTGCCATCTTGAATTATATTACTCTTCTACAGTATTTTTCTTGATATTTTAAAAATAAAAATCTTTGAAAAATAAAAAAAGTGAAATAAAAATAAAGATCAGAATCTTAGATTAAATTTTTGTTGTAGGAAAATGTACCGTAGCCTTGCTTTTGTTCTAATTCAAATTTCACAGTGTTTAAAACACTGTTTTCATTTTTTTACCCTTTTCTTTAGCATTTTTGCCTAATCTGTGATTTTCTTCCTCTAATTCCAAATCATCTGTATTTAAAAAAATCTAACCCTGCTCTTTTGTTGTCTACATTTATGCCAGTTTTTACCAGCGTGTACTCCACTTAACAACCTGCTTTAGGAGTGTTAAAGCTAGAACAAAATGGGTTTTTATGACACAAAGACTATCCTAGAGTCCTCAGCCTGCTCTAGGCCTCCAAAGAAGAAGCTCAGCCACCTATGGAAGAACACCATCCTCACAGATCTGAGACAGAACACCCTGGCATTCCTATAAGTGTGGAAGAGCTGGTGCAGTTTTGAGTTAAAGGTTCTATTTAGAAGTGTTCATAACTGAGCTTAGAAGTGTATCTTTCAGTTCCCTAAAATAGGGCTTCAGTTTTGTTTATTTTCTAGTTCTTAATATTTATGCATATGCCCTTGAGTTATAAAGAACCAGAAGAGGCGATGAATAATTAATCAGCTCAATTTTATCTCAGCAAGTAGGAAAAAAAAGCAAAACAAAGCATGTTCTACCTATTTGTGTTTGGGGTGTCTTTTCATCTGCTATTGTGTTATGGAAAGATTGTTGGACTGGGAAAAACAAAAAACAAAACCAAGTCAGGGTTCTCACTCTGCTCTAATTAGCTATGTAACTTTAAGCCTCAATTGTTTTGTCTAAAAAAGGTGAGAGACATAGATCAGATGATTTCTCTCTCTCTCTCTCTCTCTCTCTCTCTCTCCCTGTGTGTGTGTTTGGAATAGTTGTATATAGCTGTGTATATAGTTGAATAGTTGTGTATAGTTGTACATATATTTCAACAGGTGTATACAGTTATATATGCGGTTGAATAGTTGTATGTAGTTAGACATATAGTTGAATAGTTGTATATGAGGTCTGACAATTAAGTTCATGAACTTGTTGCAACGATGTTGCTAACCTTTTTTTGATATCAGAGGGATTATTCATTATGAATTTGTACCAACTGGATACAGTTAACCAAGTTTACTATTTGGAAGTGCTGAAAAGGCTGCGTGAAAAAGATGAAAATGACCTGAACTTTTTGCCAACAATTCATGGCTCTTGCATCACGACAATGCACCAGCTCACACGGCACTGTCTGTGAGGGAGTTTTTAGCCAGTAAACAAATAACTATTAGAATACCCTCCTTATTCACCTGATCTGGCCCCCAATGACTTCTTTCTTTACCTGAAGATAAAGGCAATATTGAAAGGAAGACATTTTGGTGATATTCAGGATACCAAGGGTAATATGATGACAGCTCTGATGGCCATTCCAGAAAAAGAGTTCCAAAATTGCTTTGAAGGTTGAACTAGGCACTGGAGTTAGTGCATAGCTTTCCAAAGGGAGTACTTCAGAGGTGACCATAGTGATATTCAACAATGAGATGTGTAGCATTTTTCCTAAGGTGAGTTTGCGAACTTAATTGGCAGACCTCGTATAGTTGTGGTATATTTAGTTGAATAATTGTATATAGCTGCATCTGTTGTTGAATAGTTGTATATAGCTCTACATATTATTGAATAGTTGCATATAGCTATATATGTAGTTGAATAGTTGTATCAAATGATTTCTTAGATCTTTTTTCTAACTAAAAAAATCATGATAATGATTCTGTGATTCTATTCTTCACTATTTCAGCTCTTCTTTCTGTTAATTTTAAAATTTTTGTTTTCACTGCTCTACTCTCACTTTTTCTTGTTCCAAACTATCTAATATTGCTGTTGTTCCCCCACACCCCTTTTTATTTTTACAGTTCTTTGTTTTTGTCTCCTTTTACTTAGTCTGTTATTCCTCTATAGTTTTTCCTTTTCTGGGGTAAGTAAGACTGTCCTTAGAGTGTGATATTAAGGCATGCATTAAGGAAGTGGAAGAGGCCAATTTAATTAAAAATTTTACCCTTTCCTAAAAAGATGCATTACTGTAACATAACTCAAGAATTTATAGTCCAGAACTCATGTCTGACAGAATATGTTTTGAAATCTTTTATCTTTTGTTTTCTGAGTGATTTTTTATTTTGCTTTCTTACTTTGTTTTATTTTATCTAAACAGAAAATGGACATTCTTTGAAGTCTAATCATGATCACTACAGATGAACCCAATGTATCAACTTCCCAACATCTAATACTTCTATAGAGTATTAGAAGATTTTTACATTTGGAAGAAGGGGAAAAAAATCTAAAAAAAAAAAAAAATTGGTTGAACTATTGAGAACTAAACTATGATGGATTATGTTGATTTAAAACTAAAAAGAGACAAGTACATTTGGGGCCAAGGTATAGGTCTAAGTTCAATTCAGTTTGGATATATAATTACTTTTCAAGTCATTTAAAGTTAAAAAAGTAATATTCGTGATATCTGGCTTTTGATTTATCACTTGATCATAAAACATTAAAAAATTTTGACTGTTGCTCTTACCACATATCTATTAGCTATCATCAAATATATAGTAAACAATGCTGTAACTGGGTGAAAACTACAACTTCTGACACATAGCTTTGCAAATATAATGACTCTAATTACATAATGCAGTAAAGGTATTTAGTTTATATTTTTATGTCCAAAATTTTCTGTTTTATATTCCTTTATAGACACTTAAGTCTATAAACTGACCCATTTGGGTGTTCTTTTGAATTTCTTGTAGTTTTTATAGCTAACTTTGCTCAATCCGGGAATTTCTATTTTCAATAGCCTCAAAAATAGCTCAAGTGCTAACGTCCATTTCATTTCAAAGAAAGCCACAAGTTACAGTCTGTCCTGGTCACACGCCAATGGAAATTATAGTTCATATCAGGATGCCCTGACATATCTAGGTCAAGTTGACCACATCAGAAAACACATTGGCCTCCAACTCAACCTCTTTGTGGAATTCTTGCCTAAATGTAACTTATATACACTGAGCCTCCCAAAGCTTCTGGCAGGTAGGGAAGTGGATAGTGATGCAACAAGGGAGACTCTTTGGGGCTTTTACAAATATTTCATGATGAAGTTAGGACTTTTCTTTCTGAAAAAGACTACTTGCTGTTTCTAGGAATCAGGCATACTAATTGTGTTGCTCACATTCATAATGAACCAAAGTCTTTGTTTGATGAGCCCAAATAATCAAATTTAGGCTACATATGGATCACTTGTATTTAAATTTCATTCATAGTTTTGTTTGAATTTTAAAAAAAACCAAACACTGAAATTCAGGAGAAACGTGTCCTTTGCCCCCTTCATTGATTTTTAATAGATGTCATTGGAATCTAAAACCTAAGTGTGAAATTAGACAGACATTCTTTAATTCCTACCACCTGAATACATACTTAATGTGTTCCCAGACTGTTCTAAAATCTCAAAAATTAGATATAAATAGTAATTGAAATGATTTTTGATAAATACACTTTTAATAAATATTTGTGACCCAGTCATAAAATATGCTTCAATAATATTTGTGGGCATGTGATTTCTCTTTGACTATTAGTGAAGTCTTCCATCTAAATGCATTTGAAGATATGTAAATTATTTGGTATCAATAAATAGTTACCAATTATGAAGTTTTAGAGGGCATGAAATATGCCAAATGTCATTTGAAGAACATACACGAGTTTGCATTCTGTAGATTTCTATCAGAAAGAAAATCGGTATAGGAACAGTTTTTTCTTCATATATGTTTATAGAATAAGTAAAAAGGTTATGTTAACATGGCATTTGTCACTATGTAGTATTTTAATATCTATATAAGTGTATTCCATTATTATATTTAATGTTCGGTATATTTATTTTATGGTTATAATCACCAATATATTTCATTTAAGAATTCAAAACTATGCTAAATGATTTATGGTTTTATATGGAATATGTTTGCCATTATGAAGAATAGCTGGGTATATTGTTACTTCAGGCAATAAATCTGAATTCATTTTATTAGTTTAAAAATTATAATATTCAAAAGTTCAATTATGTGAATGATATACAAATTGAACACATTTTCTATAGCACTTCATTTAGCTGTTAATTTTTCAATGTGATGTGTCCACAGTATTCTTTACTTTGCATTTATTTTCTCAATATGTTTACATTGTATGAGTTGAGCATTTTGCACACAGATTCTTGATTTGTAGCTGCTTGACAGGATTTTTTGTTGTGCTGTAATCACCATTCTTATAAAAAGTATGATGTGCATTTGTTTTGTGTCTTTGTCTTCATTCCACATGTCCCATAGTATGTATTTTTATATTAAGTTATTTATAAGAAACAGTAATTTTATTTTAAAAGTTTGTGATCATCTTTTTCACCTTCATTGTGTTCAATAAATAGGTATTCTTCATTCTTATGTTCTGATAGTCTAAAACAGATTCTTAGTATGATGTAAGGCAGATAAGTTCTTAACAGGCAGTCACAAGTATTTTACCTTCATATCACATCTTATGTCATGGAGTAGTTATTTTAACTATCTTTGGAGAAGCTTTTGCTCATTTGATTTTATTTCAATTTACTTTTTTTAGTAGATGTTTAAATTTTTCGTTTGGGGAAATCTAATTTGCTATAAAATATTACAAATTCTTTAGAAGATAGCACTTTCTAGTTACAATAATGACTCTTTATTGAGAGCTAAGCACTTTCAGACACTATTAATTTATTCCTCATCACAACAATGAAGTAAGTATTGAACACATCTTTACAGACAAAGAAGCTAAAAGGCATGAGGTTAATGTACTTGTCCATGGCCATAGAAGAAGGACTTAAACCTAAATCAGTCTCATCCAACTTTTGAACACTATCTTATACTGCTTCTCATTTATAATTTTTGATATAGCTGTTTCAGTCCAAAACTAGTTATTTGTGGTTGACTTAATGTCCTTTAGCATTAACCTTTCACACTTCCATTACTGCAAACATGTCATAGTGAAGCAAAAAAAAAAAAAAAAAAAAAAAAAATACCACAATTGAACATTAAAATGTGTCTTTTCTTTTAGCCAGAAACGTTTGAGCATCTTTTTATCAAGCATACAGAATCAGTGACATTTGGTCCTCTTCTTTTGGAGCCTGAAACCATTTCAGAAGATATCAGTGTTGATACATCATGGAAAACTAAAGATGAGAAGGCACCAACAGCTATGGTCTCTCTACTTTTGACAACTCCGGATCTTGAAAAGGGTTCTATTTGCATTACTGACCAGTGCAATAGTGCTGACTTCTCTGAGGCCGAGAGCACCAAGATAACCTGTGAGGATGAAAGCAGGCGAGAACCCTCTGTTAAATATGCTACCCTGCTCAGCAGCTCCAAATCAATTGAAATCGATGAAGAGCAAGGGCTTATAAATAGCTCAGTCAGCAAATGCTTCTCTGACAGAAATTCTCTGTCAAAGGATTCTTTCTCTAATAGCTCATGGGAGATAGAAACACAGGCATTTTTTATGTTATCAGATCAGCATCCCAATATAATTTCACCACACCTTACATTCTCAGAAGGACTGGATAAACTTTTGAAACTTGAGGGAAATTTCCTTGAAGAAAATAATGATGAAAAATCTGTCTATTATTTAGGGGTCACCTCAATCAAAAAAAGAGAGAGTGATGTGTTTTTGACTGATGAGTCAAGTGTGTTGTGCCCATTCCCAGCCCACTGTTTATTCACTGGCTACAGGATCCTCCAGGACAGTTGCTCTCACCTTGTAGAAAATACCTTCAACTTAGGAACTTCTGGTCAGAAGACTTTTGTATCTTACCTGCCTCAGTTTCAGACTTGTTCCACTCAGACTCAGAAGATAATGGAAAACAAGATGTGTGATCTAACTGTCTAATTTCAATCAAGAAACATCTCAGATTATGTTATAATGAGTCATATAAAGTGTACATATTCCGCTATAGGTGTGGATAGGGGAGAGAAAAGAAGACTGAGTCAAATTTGAAAATGATTGTTCTAAAATTAAAGTTATCTGTCCTCACTCAGTATTACAAGCAAAAAAAAAAAAAAAGTGAGAAAGCCTTCACGAGCCTAGCCATCTAGACTGACTCTTCTAATGATTCTCTGAACAGCTGCAGTGGGAATGTCTCCAGTGACTTGTTTCTAGCTAGAGACAAGCCCAACAAATATCGTTTGTGAACATTACACCTGTGTAGCAAAAGCTAATCTGAATTACACCTACACCTGAAAGAAGACTTCAAACTGACACTTGTGAGATATAACTGTTTTTCAAGAGCGTGATTGTTTTACCTTGAGTTGTGTTTGTTTTGCCCTAATTTACCCACACAGACACACACACTTATACTTACTAGGCATCCTTGTGCATTTTTAAAATATGTGATGTATTTGTATTTTGTGCTACTACACTGTGTTATCTGAAGGTTTTTCAATTTAACAAACTTGCCTTGAGCACTTACTCTGTATTAGGCACTCCGTTAAATGTTGCAGATAGTGGATTTAGCCCTGGATATACTTGTGAAGATTGACAAGTCAATCTTTATGTATCAAATCTAAGATGTGTACCATAGAATGAAACCGCTTACTAGAACGGCAATACCCACAATCAGTATTTTGAGGACAGCACAAGCACTTTTGGAAAAACACAATGTCTGTCTTAATTCTTCTCTATAAAACATGTTGAAATGGTTACTTTCTGATCCAGAGAGAATCCGGATACAGTTAGGTTGCTGAATGTTCCTGTGTGTCACTCTGGAATCATTGTCTTCCCCCATTCCCACTTGCATGCACACAATTTTTTTCTCACTTAGCATTCTCTCTATATGTAAACCCACCACTGTGCTAATACTTTCCATATTTTAACTCAATTTATTATTAAAATAATTGTATGAAACATGTATTACTATTAGAACCCTTTTAAAGGTTAAGAGATTAAGTAATTTGCCCAAAGTTGTAGGGTTAGTGGAAGATGGAACCAGAATTTAGATTTAAACCCAGATTTTTTCAATGCTAGTGATTGTGTTTTTATCCTATACCTTACACTGCCATCCGGTAAACACACACACACGTGTGCGTGTGTAATCAAATAAAATGTGTAATCAAATAAAGTGTATTAAGTAGAAATGTAATACTGCATGAAAATTAAGTGAGAATTACACAGATGCTGTCTTTACCTTTAAAGACTTTAAAGTTTATTGTTTATTTCAGCTTTTTGGTGTGGCAAAAAAACCAGAATGACAGCCTATTGGGCAACAAACTAAGTTAAGAAACCTGCACAGATAGACGTTTAATGGCAATAAGTAAGAATTTGAATATTATCAACATCATCAAAAGAAATACTTTAGTCCTCAAAAATATGCCTATGGGTTGCTAAATCTTACCAGTTTCGTACTTCCAGAGGGGATTCTGCTGATTTTACTGTTACCTTAAGTAACGTCCTACAGGCCATCTCCATTCCAGTTGTAGCCATATGAAATGAGCAGTTCTAAACAATAACCAAGATCTCAGACCCTACCTGACAGATATCTCTTCACACTTGCCACTTAGAAATCAATCCATCCATCCATTTCGTGTCTCAGAATCTCACATACTTCAATTGATAATCCTCTTAGAAGAGAAAGATGGAGGGCCCATATCGACTCATGGAATAATTAGTGTGGTATGAAAGCTTTAGTTCTATACAAACACAAATTGAGGGAAAAAAATATTTTTCTCACTGATTTTTAAGTGGTTTACCAATTCAGAAGAAGAAATAAATGGTTACATATATGGAAGTTTTGGTAAAATGGACCATTATTTTTAATGTCACTCATAGAATATAGACATTTAATTTAGTGTACACTATAGAAGTGTTTGGAAATTACATTTTGCCCCATTCTGCATATCATTAGAGACAAAAGACTGAGCATGTCCACCACGTAAGACACAACATCTGCCTGTGGTCTGGGACCCAGAACAACGTGGAAGAGAAACTGACATGTGCAGTTAGCACAAGGCTTCACCATGCTCTGTGGATGCTGTAGTGAATTCAGAGGTCCCAGGACCACTGGAATGCTGCAGGTCTGAGTTAAAGGAATTTAGTGACAGCACATCACCCTGAGATTATTGAAACCATCCTGGTGCAGCTTCAGTTCCAAAAACAAAGCATTTCAGAAATAATGAAATTCCAAGGGGCTTTCTTTCATGGAGAGGGCTGAAGTGGTACAGTTTAGCCTATTGGTACGTATAGATTTAGAGCATATTTATTGTCAGTGTGCTAGGACTCTGATTTTCACTTTGAAAGTTCATTTTGCTGTATATTACTATATATTATTGGGTCTTTATGAAAATTATGTGCCATTAAATAGCGGATTTTCATAAAACCTTAGGTAACATTTAGAATGTTTTGTTTTATACTTTAGAATGGTCAGATACTCTCCATTTCTTCCCGGAGATTCTGGAAAAGAAATTTTAAGGGAAAGAGGACCTGAACTATGGCTTTGGATTTTTAAATTTAGGGTAATTTGGGAATTTTGAATATTTTATTTAAAGGCCTTAAATTGCAACACAAGCTACTAATCAGTCTCTATAAATGTGAACTTCATGAAAAGAAACTCAGAAATTAATAATTTGAACTATGGCTTCAAGTTTAAACAGATTATTTGAAGGTAAATCATTCTTAAGGGTTAATGAGATGATAGGTTTCCTAGGTTAAACCCCCCAAGAACAAAGAGAAAAAAAATCAAGGTACACTTATCAGTAAGAGTAGAGGTCTTATTTTGGAGCCCTATATTCCCATTTAGAGATGAACTATATATTGACACAAGGAATAGGAACAGATATTATTTTTAAGCACAGTCTCAAGTAATACAAAGTCATGGATAAAATTCCCAAATCAGTGTGTCATCCTGGACCTAGAATAAGGTTTTATGACCCCAATCATGGCATTCTTTTACCTCCTCTCATCCCTTTCCAATGAAATCAATTTCCTCTTTCCAAATATCAAACATGTGGTCATATTCCCTTAGGAATATCCATCTTAGGTACCCAAAAGCAGAGGGAAGATATATTTCCCCCGCAAATTGATTCCAGATTCCAAAGCGACTTTGGTTGGTACAGTGTACAGACTAGCCTGTAAGAGTTGTGTGTAGGTGTTCATGTGGATTTGGACAGTGTGCTAAATGGATCATGACGTACTGCAACCATGTGTCACGTGGACGGGGATTAAAAAAAGTCCTCTCTCCAAATTATTTCTCATCATTTTTAAAAGAAATTTGTTCTACTTTTCATCTTTCAAGTGTCATCTTGATGGTTACAAACTCTTCTAAAGTTTCCATTATTGAGAAAACACATTCTCAAAAATTTCAAACACAAAATTAAAATTGTCCACTCTAATATGATTAGAAGAAGTTGCATTTGAGAATAAAATTAAACATAGTTACCAAAAAAAAAAAAAAAAAAAAAAAAAGGAAGAACTAGCGCTAAAAGGAAACTAGATAGTCAATAGTTTTACTCTTTCTTGACCAACTAGTTTAAAACAGTAAAGCACTCCTGCACCTATTCATGATGTTGGAAGAGCAACTTACAACACAAAGGTCTGTACCGGAACTGAGACGTTGCATGCATTTGTATGAGCATCAAGAAGTGGTTTCCATGGGTTTTTATACTGAATGAATTATTTTGATACAAAGTTTATCAATTAATTTTTATTTTGGAAAGCTGCTGAGGTCTAGTTTTCTAAGTTAATTATGCTGAAGATCTGTGGCATTGAATTCAATTTCGTGAGGATCACTGACAGGATGTTTTAAATGACATGTTCATTCAAAAACCCGGAACTGAGAAAAACTTGGAAGATACTTAATTTTGTAGTGATACACTTATATTGTAGATATTGTACTTTTAAAACTTGTCATTAAGTAGTTGGTATGCAGTTAACACCTTCTTTTTAGTCACGATTGGTATGTTAATAAATCTTATAAACAAGTGCTGAGATATGTATCACTAATTGTTCTATAAAATTTAATTATCCTAATTCTTCTTTATGTTCCTAAAGTTATAAAGTATAAATTATGATGGTTAATATTTTTATTTTTGTAATTATGAATCATAAGCAATGTCAGAATTTTGAGACATAGAAAGTCCAAATAGAATCATTATGAATTTAAGTTATTTTAGGATTATTTTATCTACTGTATGATAACTACTTTCAGCAAAGATTTGAAAATATAAAGAAGTAATCCTTGTAGTTTATGTAAATAGTTTATCCATTGTTAGCCTTTGTGTCTTCAAAAATTCTTACAAACCTAATACCCTGCCTTTGGAAGGAATTTCAAAATATTTTAGATGCAGTTCTCTCCTTCTTACTCTTACTCTCTCTGGTACTTACTCAATACATCACCCCACACAAATTCTTTCTAGAATTGTAGCTATTTGCGATGAAAAATTACTCATTTTAAACATCAAGAGCTCTTTAGTATAATTCTTTAGTTTCTTAAGTAATCTTGATTTACAGTGATATGCAAACATGTGCTTTGTCACTTAGGTTTCTAGTAATTTGAGTTTTTAACCACTCTGTAGGCTGGTATTCAAAATACGTTCTTTCTTGTTTGTTTATTTATTTATTTATATTTTAAAAATGTAAATAAAACAAATACACACAGGAAAAATTTCAAACAGTACAGAGAAAAACAAAATAAAAAGTGCAAGTCTCCATCCGCTCCTTTAGTTCCTATTCTCCAAAATAACCTCTGGTATTAATATATGCCACATACTTTAAAAAAAATTCATATCGTTGAGATCGTATTCCACTTGCTGTTATAAAATTACCCCTTTCCCTTAATATATCTAGTTGATACTTCTAGATAAACCCAAATTACCTACTTCATTATTTTTAATGGTTGCCTAGTATACCATTGTATCAAAGTACAATGATTTGTGTAATAGTTCACAATTGGTGAATATTTATGTTGTTTCCAATCTATATTGTGGGCAATATTGAAGTGAGAGCATTCGTGTATAATATTATGTTGGCTCACTTTTGCAAATATACTTGTCAGGACTCTTGGTTGCAAGTGTAAGAAACCAACTCAAATTTTCTGAAGTATCTTTTTGATATTTTAATTTTAACTTAATGACATTGATCTTATTTTCATGTTTATAAGCCATTTGTTCTTCTCTACCTTCATATTCATTACCTAATTTTCTATTGGGTTATTATAATTTCATTGATTTCTTAGAATTCTTTATTACACATGTGATCTTAGTTTTTCTTAATTGAGATATAACTTAGATACTGTAAAGTATACAAGCCATCAGTGTAAAACTTAATACAGTTTTATACATTTCCCCCTGATAACCTACCTAGGAATAAAATTGCTGAATCATTTTATAGGTTCTAGTTTAGCTTTAATAGATACTGCCAAATAATGGTTGAACTAATTTACACTGCCATCAGTAAATTTAGAAGAGTTTTGTTGCTTCATATACCATATCCTAATCAACATTGATATTGTCAACCTTTTGAATTTTAGCCCTTCTGATGGTTGCATATTGGTTTCTTGTGCTTTTAGTTTGCATTTCTATAAAATATAATGAATTTAAGTAACAATATCTTTCCTGCCATTTTTGCTATTTTTGTCAATTATTTTATTTCTGTGTATTTCACAAACACATAAAACATTGTTACATTGTTGCTTTAAACACTAAATAGTCTTTTAAATTTGCCCTTTGTAATGCTGTTTATTCCTTCTTGTATTTTTGTGATTCCATCTGGGATAATTTCCCTTCCTCCTAAAGAACTTTCTTTCGGGTGTGGGTCAACTGTTATGGATTCTCTCAGGCTTTGTTTCATTTTACCTTCAATTTTGATAGGTATTTTTGCTGCCTATAGAATTCTAAGTTGGCAGTTTTTCTGCATCTCAAGTTGTCACTTTATTGTCTTCTGGCTTCCATAGTTACAGTTGAGAAGTTAGCCATCATTTTAGTTGTTGTTTCCCTTAAGGTAATTTGTCTTTTTGTTTGTTAGCTTTTAAGATTTTTCCTTTTACCTTTGGTTTGTAGCAGTTTGAGTATAACATGGTTTTCTTTTTAATTATCCAGATTGGTATCATTGAGCTTCTATCAGTGGGTGACAGGTTTCACTAGATATGGAAAATGCTCAGCCATTATTTCTCCACATATCAATTTTGTCCCATTTTATTTATCCTCCCCTTCTGGGATTCTTGAATTCACATGTTAATTATTTCGGCGCAGGCCCACATGTGTATTTTTCCCCTTTTTTTTTTGTCTTTATGTTTAGTTATGATTATTTTTCGCTTCATCTATCTTTGAGGTCACCAATTATGTCATTTCTATGAAAAGTCTATAGTTAAACTTATCAAATGCAATCTTGTCCTTTTGATTCTTTTTTGTAGCTCTTAATTGTCTCTTGAAATGCTATATATAGTGTGCTGCTGATTCCTTCTAGTGCATTCTTCATTTCAGTTATTGTGTTCTTCACTTCTGACTGGTTATTTTTATGATTTCTATGTCCTTTTTAATGCTTGCTATCTCCTTGTTGTTCTCACTAAGTTCCTTGAGTATCCTCATAACCATTGTTTTGAACTCTGTCTCTGGTAGGTTGCTTACCTCCATTTCGTTTAGTTCTTTTTCTGGATTTTTCTCCTTTTCTTTCACTTGAGATGTATTTCTTTATTCCCTCACTTTGGCTGCCTCTCTGTGTTTGTTTGTATGTATTAGGTAGATCTGCTATGTCTCCCAGTCTTGGCCAGGTGGTCTTATGTAGTAGGTGTCCTATGGGACCCTGGCACTGTCTCCCTGGTCACCTGAATCGGGTGCTCCAGGAGTGTCCCTTGTGTGGTCCTGTGTGCTCTGCTGTTATAGTTGAGCCTTGATTGCTATTGGCATGTCAGTTGGTGGGGTTGACCCTCAGGCTGACTGGTTGTGGGGTTTGGCCACATGCACAACTCATGCGCTGCTGTGCGGGGGGCTTACCCCACTGAGTGGGACTTGCCCCAGCAGGCTCTGGTGCCTGTTGAGACTGCCCTGGTGTGTGCCACTTGTGGGGCAAATTGGGTGGTACCCTGCTGTGGTCTGAAGCCAACCTCCAAGTGTATTAGTTCTAGGGCCTCTTATAGGAGGGGCTCTGGTGCAGGCGCAGGTCAGCCGCTGCTTGTGACTGGCCAGGAACTACCTGGTAGGAGCTACAAAGCGATCCGTGGTTTTCTGCTGCCTGTGCTAAACCTGGAGGTGCGTGGGAGAGGCCACACTAAAACCGAGGATGTCTGCCACCGGTACTGGGCCTGGGGTAGCTCTGCAAATAGCGAGGACACCGCGAGGCCTGCTGCCACCTGCTGGCTTTCTTAAATTCAGCCACTGATAAAGCCTTGTGTGGTATGCAAATTGGGTGAGGCAGTGTCTTAGGGAGTCACTGGAGTGGGAAGTGTTGTGATCGGCAGGTTAATGTAAATTCTGGTTTGGTGCCAGTTTTGAGCTGGGAGCTACTCAGCAAAAGTCTCGGAGCACACAAGGCCAGTCACTGCCTGCTGGGGGCCTGCCAGACTCCAATAGCTTTCTAAGAAAGAGTATAATGTGGGCGAGGCTGCCTGCTCACAGACAAAGTGTTTCCAGTGATGGGGGAGTTGGGTAGGGTAGGTTCAGAATGAGTCAGCAGGATGGAGCAGCAGAGCTCACCAGGCCAATCAGATTCAAATTTGGCCAAGTGTGGGCGGGCTCAACACAGGAAAGATGGCGCCTGTCTGCTGGCTGCACGGGAGAAGGATCTCACACAGGAAAAATGCCGCCTGTCCTCCTGTTCTCCCCCTAAGCCACACACCTCAGTCTGCCCTTGCTCCTGTATGTCTCCAAGTCACCATCCGTCCTCTGGAACCCAAGGTGAGTGCCTGCGAGCGAGTGAGTCTGTGTGCTGGCCCTTTAAGAGGACGGACGTCTGGGTTTCCTGCAGCCTTAGTCCCACCAAGATGGTTGGAATCCCCACTGTTTTCCACAGCCAGATGTTTTGGGGCTCCTCCTCCCAGCACCAGTACTCCGGCCTGGATAGTCGGGTGTGGGGCTGTGGTTCCTTGCTCTTCCTGGGGGAACCTCCATGGCTGAGATATCTCTCCTGGTTCTCAACCACCACACAGAGGTTTGAGAGTCTCCATCCCTCCCACCAATCTCGATGTGGCTTCTTCTTTATATCTTTAGTTATAAAAATTCTGTGCAGCTAGACATCAGCTTGTTCTCCAGGTTGATTTTCCTATAATTTAGGTGTAATTTTAATGTGTTCACAGAAGGAAGCAGGCACAGTGTTTATTTACTCCACCATCTTGGATCTCCCATTCAATTTCTAGCATGGGTCTTGTTTTCTTATCCATTCAGGTACCCTATGTCTTTTGATTGGAACACTTAATCCATTTACATTTAAAGTGATTAGGTACATAGTTGTTCCCATTTTATTATTCATCTTTTGATCCTTTTGTTTGTTTTTCTCCTTCTGTTTAAAGTAGTCCTTTTAATATTTCTTGTAATACTGGCTTGGTGATAATGAATTCCTTTAGCTTTTTCTTTTCTGGTAAGCTCTTTATCTCTTCTTCAATGTTAAATGATAGCCTTGCTGGGTAGAGTACTCCTGGTTGTAAACCCCCCACACCCCCTTTTTTTATTTGAATATTTTCTGCCACTCCCTTCTGGCCTACAAAGTTTCTGTTGAGAAATCAGCTGATAATCTTATGGCAGCTCCCTTGTAAGTAACTAGTTGTCCTTTTCTTGCTGCTTTTAGGATTCTCTCTTTGTCTTTAACCTTTGCTATTTTAATTATAATATGTGTTGGTGTGGACCTGTTTGGGTTCATCTTGTTTGGGACTCTGTGCTTCCTGGGCTTGTATGTCTATTTCCCTCACCAGGTTAGGGAAGTTTTCACTGATTAGTTCTTCAAATAGGTTCTCAATCCCTTGCTTTCTCTCTTCTCCTTCTGGTACCCCTATAATGAGAATGTTGTTATGCTTGATGTTGTCCCAAATGTCCCTTAAACTATTATTATTATTATTATTATTATTCCTTTGTGTTGTTCTGATTGGGTGTTATATGCTTCCTTATCTTCTACATCATTGATTCCATCCTCTGCTTCGTGTAATCTGCTGCTGATTCTTTTTAGTGTATTCTTCATTTTAGTTATTGTATTCTTTATTTCTGACTGGTTCTTTTTCATGATTTCTATGTCTTTCTTTATGCTTACTATCCCTTTGTTGAAGTTCTCACTAAGTTCCTTAACCCTTCAGTACATTAATTGATTTCAAGTTTTTTCCCCAAAATGTGTTAAAAATTCACACACACACAAAGTTGATATTTTGACTATGTTATGCATTTAATAATAACATTTTGAGCTGCTTTGCACATAAATGACATTATTTTTATTTTAAATCTTTGTTATGTGGTAATAAATTTATTATATTGAATTTTAGCAAAAAATACTCAAAACATACTAAGTGGCATCAATTAGATTTAAGTATAGATAAATTAGAATTTAATTGCATTGATGACATAAAACATTTATTACAATATGGCATACAAAACATTTTTGTTTTTGATAGTGCAAGCCACAGGAAAACATACACAAATATCACAGCAAGAGTGTCAAGCATTCTTATAACCAGTGTTTTAAACTGTTTCTGGCTTGTTGGTTGCCTCCATTTCATTTGTTTTTTTTTTTCCTGGAGGTTTTTCCTGCTCTTTTATTTGGGAGATGCTTCTTTATTTCCTTATTTCGGTTAACTCTCTGTGTTCCCTTTTATGTATTAGGTAGTTCTCCTATGTGTCTCAGTCTTCCTCGGCTGGCTGTATGTAGCATGTATCCTGTGAGGTTCAGTGACACAGTCTCCCTGATCACCCGTGTGTGTGTGTTCCAGGAGTGTCCCTTGTGTGTGTTGTGTGTATTTACCTGTTGTAGTTGAGCCTTGCTTGCTTTTGATGCATCAGTGGGTGGAATTGACTCCCAGGCTGACTTGCTGTGTGGATTGGCTATTTCCACAGTGTATGAGTTGCTGTGTGGGGCTTAACCACTCAGAGGGGGATTCTCACCAGTGGGCTCTTGTGCCTGTTGAGACCACCCTTTGGGTGTGCCATTTGTGAGACTAAGTGGGTCGTGCTATGGTATGGTCTGAAGCCAGCCCCAGGGCGTGTGGCTTCTGGTATCTCTTGGCAGAGGCTTCTGTGCAGGCCAATTTCAGCCTTGTCTGTGACTGGCCTGGGGCTACCTGGTGGGAGCAACAAAGCTATATGTGGTTGGTTGCTGCCTGTACTGGACTTGGAGGCATGTGGGGGTGGCATCGCTGTGAACTGAGGCCAGCTGCCACCAGTATTGGGCCTGGGGTAGCTTAGCAATAGGCCCAGGACCCCTGTAGGCCTATTGCCACCTGCTGGCTGCCCATAAAGCTAAGCAGTTGAAGGAGCCTTCTTAGGTGCACAGGCCAGGCTGGTTAACCCGGTGTTGAAATTGTACCCAGTGATGTAGCAACTAGCTGGGTGGGGTAGGTCCCAGGGAGTCACAAGGTGTGGCCAGTAGTTTTCACAAAGTCAATGCAGATTCAGCTGCTGCACCAGCGCCAAACCCATGAGCACCTTGCAAAATGCCCTGGGCTCACCATGGTCAGTCCCTGCTTGCCTCATCTCCATAGATCCCCAAGAGCCACCTAAGAGAGAATATAGCTTAAGTTGTGGCTAACTGCCCACCACTGAGATTTCCCCAGGCTGCTGCAGGCTGTCTGCTGCTGTAAAAAGCTTTTGAAGCTTGTGGGGCAGGGCTGGCTGCTCAGGAACCAGGAGTGCCCTCAGCAATGCAGCACTAGCTGGGTGGGGCAGGGACCCAGGGCATTACCAAGGTGATGCGCACATGTGGGTTTTCCCAGACCAATTCAGTCTCAGATTTGGCCCTTTGGGGGAGGTTCAATACAGAAAAGACGGTGCCCTCCTGTAGGCTACACATGAAGTAGGCTCCACACAGGGACAAAGCCCTCACCATGAAGCCACCCAGCTGTCTTTTCCTGTATGCCTCTAGCACCTCTCGAGTTGCCGCCCCTCCACCGTAGCCCAGGTGAGCATTTGCAAGCGAGTGAGTCTATGTATGAGCCATTTAAGATGATGTCTGGGTTTCTAGCCGCCTTCTGTCTCACCAGGATGGAAAGAGTCCTTGTTGCTTTTTATTGCCAGATGTTGTGGGGCCTCCTCTTCCAAGCACAGGACATCTGGACTGGGGAGCCCAGTGTGAGGCTGGGACCCTTCCTCTCAGAGGGTACCTCTGCCACTGAGATGTCCCTCCCAGTATTTAACCACTACCTATGGGTTTGGGGTCAGTCCATTTCACATCTCTACCCTTCCTACTGGTCTCGATATGGCCTTTTCTTTAAATCCTTAGTTATAGGGGTTCTGTTTGGCTAGTCTTTAGATGATTCTTGAGGTTGATTGTTCTATAATGTAGTTGTAATTTTGATTACAGGCAGGCAGCAGGCATAGCATTTACCTGATACACCATCTGGGACCTCCTCTCTTTGTCACTATAATATTTAGTTATCCAAGATTATCCATCAATTTAAAAAGTTGGGGAGAAAAATTTTACTTGTATCTTCTTAAATAATAATTGAGATAAATAATTCATATCATGTCTGTACTATTAAATTCTTCCCAGAATCCACCTTTGACACTAGAGAATAGAAATGTAGTAGGTACTTTAAATTTATACTTTAGATATAGGGTTATAAATAGGGTGATTATCTGTCTGATTGCGGCTGGCCAAGTTTTCCTTTATGTATAAATAATAACCCCTTTCACTGTCATAGGTGTCCCAGTTTTGACAACAAAATATATGGTCATCCTATAAAGGACTAGCCCTCCTGATAATAATTGTTACTTTCATTTTTGTCTCTTTAATGCACTAGTCATTTTCAAATGTGTTCAGGTATAGAACATCTGGAAATCATGGTGTGCTTTAAAGAACATCAACATATTCTCCTATTGTATCACCTGAAAACACTGTCTAGTAGCAAATAGCTATTATTTGTATTTAAGTATCTGCTTCTCAAAAATAACTGGATAAAAGCTTTCCAAAATAAAAGCTTTTCTCAAAAATAACTGGATAAAAGCTTTCTTTATCCAGCAACATGGTAAACTAGATGTTCAAAGAAATCTCTCTCAACATAGCATACCTTAAAACAATGCTAGATTAGAAATATCATTTTAATGTATTGCTACATTGAAGGGACAGTAAGGAATTTCCAGAGGAGTGTGCTAACATTGGCATCAACTGATTTCCATGACCTATTGCCTCGTTTTGAGAGAGTAACACAGAGGGAGAAAAAGAGGGGAGACCTTACCACAAGTGGAGGACCTCAGAAGTGAACAGGATAAAATTGTACCCAGCAGAGGAAGATGGCAGGGCGTATGTTCCTATCTCAGCCATTGCGCTGGACTGAGTTGAAAAAAATAAAAGAGAAAAAAGGGCTTCCTTTGAGATTCCCTACCCTCAGATTTGTATTTTAAGATTTTCATTTATATAGATTTTGGGCCAGAATTCATACTACTTGTGTGGTCCAGAAAAGCACAAGCAGAATATTTAGTTTTAAGAATCCCAGATTGGTTGAGCCTTTAAGGTACATCACAGAAGCAAATGTAAATGGTCTCTGGGGAAACCCACCTTCAACCTAGATCCAGAAGACCTCACAACTCCAAGGAACATATGGTCATGGACAAAAATCACTTAAACAAGGACAGGGACCCCTTTAGTGAGAATCAACTGGAACAACAGATGACAGTATCAGAAATACCAAGACCAGAATACTAAGCCAATATGATCAGGAAGGCAAAGGAGAAAAATGGAAAAGATTTGGTCCTTAAAAATGGTATTTTACTGCTGAATCAATCCTGTAGCTGCCTACTTCTGAACTCCTAAGAGAGGACATATTTTTTTCCTATAGTTTAAGTCATTTTAATTGGGAGTTCTACTTATAGCTAAAAGCATCTCAACTGATGGAAAGAAAAAGGAACTGACTTCAGAGTGGGGTGACTGTTATCACAAAAATAGCAACACAATGTGATTGATTTGCAGAAGGAGGAAAGATGGTTCTTCTGTTTCTGGTATTAGAGAACAAATCCTACTAAACTGAAAAAGAAAGATCAATCCTCAGGTTGAAGGAAACTCACAAACTTAAAGATGATACAGATCTTTAACCCAATAAAACCAAAGAATATTTAACATATATTTTTTCTTCTTTAGAAATAATGGATGCCATTTACACCGTTAGAAATTCCTGATATAGCACACTGCACCTCAAGCAGTAACTATTGACCCTGAGACAAGATACAGATAAAGAAAACTTAATCTACATAAGAGGGTCCAGCCAACATTGTTGAATTCCTTGAAATTCTCCCTGAAAATTTTAGGAAATTTGATATAAGAGGAATATTCAGATTCCTTCTCACAAAATAGAACTCAATACAAAAAGAGTTACATTGAATGCTGTTGGCGGTTGTTTGGCTGACATGTCCAGCAAAACTTTCCTGAAAGTCTTCTCTTTTGCATCCTGATAAAATGGTCTGTTTTGAGGATTTCTAGACAGACTAGATTTGCAGTCTGTTTTTGTCCTTAGTGATTTTGTGACCTTAGTAGATCCTTCCCACTCTGGTCTCCAATTTCCTTAACTGTTAAATGAGAAGCTTGCTTTACTTAATTTCTGAGGTGCCTTTCAACTCCAAATTTCTAAGACCATGTTTCTTTACCAATATTTCTCTTTACAGAGATTATCGATCTTAACAATAAAGTTAAAAAGGGGCATTTTTCACTCTCACTTGTATTTTTTTCTGTTTGACTCTGGGTTCTTATGCTGCACTGATCTGAATTTCAAGAGCTCTCCTGCAGCCACACTTAATGGGCGTTGAATCAGGGCCACGTGCAACAAATGTGCGATAGCCACAATAGGGAGTTAAACCTCTGGAAAAGGAGTTTCCTGGGGTTAAAACTGGTGGGAACTATCAACAGCTTGATGTAGGTGGAGGTAGAGGTATTGACAGGTGAAATTGTAGACTCTATTGACAACACTGGGATATGTGCTGAAGAGAAATCTACGTCTCTCTATGTATATATCTATAAGTAGACACACGTATATTTTAAAGCAAGACCTAGCTATCTATATTTATCCATATACTCATATAAGATATAAAAGGACATCAAATGAACACGATGGCCTTTTCTAATGAAAATGTTTTTAGTAAGTATTTTGTCACAGCCTCAAAGCCTGGTATTTCAAGGCCCTGTCATTTCATGGGAAGGCTGTCAGTGAAAATTTTTGAATCTCTGATGGATAAATACTTTTTTTGTGAAACTGCGCTGGATTTCTCTAAAATCCCCACATGGCCTGATGTCCAGCTTTCTGCTGCAGGGCCTTTCGACCCTTTGCTTTAAAGGTTTGGCACTTGGCCAGGGACTGTGACTCCACCATCTCGCTTGCTTATCACGCCTAGTGTGTCACCACATCCTACTACTTCTCTCTCCTGAGCATCCCCTAAGCCTATCCACAGTGTTCAACCCCCTGTCTATCATTCTAGTCCAGGATTTCATGATCTCTCACTAGATGATGGCAATTGTCTGCTTATTTCAGGCATTTGGGTGAATGTAAAATAGTATGGTGGACCGTTGTTTTGCATTTCTCTGATGCGAAATGAAACAGCTTTTCATATATGTTTCTGTTATTCAGATCTCCATTTTTAAAAAGTACTTGATTAAATGTTTCACCCATTTTTTTACTTGTTTGTTTGCTTTTGTTTTCAATTGATTTGTAAAATTTTTTTGTATATTCTAGATAGGAGTCCTTGTCAGATATATGAATTGCAAACATAGTTTACCACTCAGTGGCTTGCTTTTCTACTCTCTTAATGAAAGTTTTTGATGAGCAGAAATGCATAATTATAATACAGTATAATATTATGTTTCTTTGTGGTGAGCAGTGTTTTGAGTCCTGTTTCAAAAAATTTAACCTACCCTAGGATTATAAAAATATTATTTTATTTATTTTTACAATACATCTAGACTTAGTCTTTTGTTTTGTTTTTGTATGATACGAGCTAAGGGCCTCTGTATTTGTTTTTATTGCTGTGTAATGAATCATCATAAATTTAGTCGCTTAAAACAGCACACTTTATTACCTCATCGTTTCCGCAGGTCAGCAGTCTTGGAATGGCTTAGCTGGCTCCTCCTCGCAGGGTCTCACAAAGTTGCAGTCAAGGCATTCACCGGGCTGCAGTCACATCTGTGTTTCGAGGTCCTCTTCTAAGCTCAAATGATTGTTAGCAGAGTTTATTTCTTCTCAGCTGTAGAATTCATGGCAGCTTGTTTCTCCAAAGCCAGCAAGGGAGAGAGGGATATTCTGCTACTGTGGGTTGTTCACCCCTAGACCCTCTTGTAAAGAGCTCACTTATTAGGTGAGGCCCACCCAGGATTGAAATTCAACTGATTAGAGACCTTAATTACATTTTAAAAATTCCTCCACCTTTGCCATATTATATTGATTAAAAGCAAGGTACGGGTCCTACCAACACTCAAGGGGAAGGGAATTTACAAAGGCATGGATACCAGGGGGCAGGAATCATGGCAGACCATCTTAATATTCTACTTACTACAATCCCTTTCTGTTTTTTCCAAGCACACAGTTGACCCAGATGCATTTAGCACTCACACTTGATAAGGTTTTTGTCCAAACATCAGAGGAAGGGTTGATTCATAGCTAACAAATGAGGGCCATTTGAATAGGAAAATTCTGAAAAGAAATGAAATCTTGGTGAAATTGATGAAAGGTACACAGGAGGTGGCTGTTTTTTTCTGAGCTTGGAGGTATTTGATCTTCAGTAGAAGGCACTAGAGTGAGATATGTTCATTATTTTCTCCAGGGCAAGTGACCCATTAGAGTTCTTGTTGCAGATTGACTCGAATTTCTTTAATTCCCCTTTCAACAACTTCAGCAATATGTGCCCAGCATAGTCTGGTACAAGGCTACCTGGCCTGCACACTCAGGTCATGAAGATTGGGCAGAGAAACTGCTCCCAGTTGAGATACATAGCTGGATTCAATAGCTCAGCAGAAGTGGAGGCAAAGAGTGCGGGAGAATAAGGGAATTAATAGAGCTGTTATGACTGTAAGGAGTATAGCATAGTAGAAGAGAGAGAAAATGTTTAGAGAGAAAAATCAGGCTTGGAAGGAAGGAAGGGATTCATGCTGAATATTACCTGGACATTTAAGAGATACAGGACAGATGGAGCACCCTTAGCTTCACCAGAAATACCGTGTTTCCCTGAAAATAAGACCTGGTCTTATATTAAGTTTTGCTCTAAAAGACGCATTAGGGCTTATGCATTCAGGGGATGTCATCCTGAAAAATCATGCTAGGGCTTATTTTCTGGTTAGGTCTTGTTTTCGGGGAAACACAGTATACACACCTAAAGCCAGAAAAATATATGACTCTAAAACAGCACAATCGAGGAAATTAGTTTTCTAAAATAAAAATTCCTTACAGACATGTAATGTTAATCCCAAATTAGTGAAAAACATGAATGTTAAGGTCCAAGAATCATAAGCCCAAATTGTGAATAAAACGAAATCCGTACCCAGACATATTATGAAACTTTCAAACTATAAACACAAAGAAAAAAGATATTAAGAGAAATCATAAACAAATGACACTCTACAAAGAAAGAATAATTAAACTCTAAATAGACTTTTCAAAAGCAAGAGTAGAAGCCAGGATAGAATAATACCTGGGAAGTCATGAGAGAAAATAACAGTGCACTGGGAATTCACCACTGATAGACCTTTGCTGAAAGAACCACTGGATGTTATCAATGAGAAAGAAATGGAACCCAGAAGGACAAAGTGAGACCCAAGATGTCTTTTTCAGCAAAAGAATTAGTAAGCATGTGGGTAAACTGACTGTATTAAATAATAAAAATGTTGACTAACTCACAAGAAGAAATTTATCTATATATTAAAGGATAACCTTGCAAATTTTTGATTGATATAGGCACTACAATAGGCATCAACTGATCTCCACAACCTATAGCCTATACAAGAGCCTACAATGTAAAGCTTAAACCTTCCACAAATTCATAACCTCTCCCTCTAAATCAACAAATTCCAATGGTGGGTATCTCTAATAATCCTCAGATATTTCTCATGTTCCAGCCCATACCTGGTCTCACTCTCAGACCTTTAACCAAGGAAACTTCTTACCTATTCTGTGACATCACACCTGCTAACTAGGAATACAGAATTACCCGACTGGCTTAACCACAGGGATCTGAGGTAATGGTTAATTGATCACCAGAAATAGAATAGATGGGCAACCTAGAAAGGTGTTTCTTGTCACATAGAAAGAAAAATTGGGGGTTTGCTGAGAAGACATGAGAACCCATAGTAGAAATTCACAGCTTTTTAGCAAGTTCCTAGAACTAAGTCAGTTTATAAAACCAAAGACCTTCAACGGAGAGCAACTGCAGCCATTTACTCAATTAATATGCACTGTGGATAGTGAAATACATTCTCCCAGGGGTTATTAGATACTAACTCTGACTTTACAATGACTTGCAGAGATCAGAAACACCACTGTACCACGGGTTCGACTTTATGAAGATCAGTGATAAATGGCCTGAGCCTCAGATTTATCTTGAGTTTCTTTTCCCAGTCCCAGATTATATAGTGGGAATAGGCTTTCTTTGTAACTGGCAGAATCACTACATTTGTTCTCTGACCCAAAGAGTGAGAGCTATTATCGTAGGAAAGGCCAAGTGAAGTCCTTGAGCTGCCACAGCCCTAGGGACAACTGCAGAGCTAACTGCCACCATCAGAGACCTGAGAGCTGC
Source organism: Rhinolophus sinicus (assembly GCF_036562045.2). Classification (NCBI taxonomy): domain Eukaryota; kingdom Metazoa; phylum Chordata; class Mammalia; order Chiroptera; family Rhinolophidae; genus Rhinolophus; species Rhinolophus sinicus. The sequence continues at coordinate 32,780,720 of NC_133756.1, forward strand.
AGTTGTGCTCCTACCAGATCACAAGCGGGGATTCTTAGGGATCTTCTACAAACTGATGGTCTCCCAGAGGGTGACAGCTCCCACCCGAACCAAGTAGATGACTGCATGAAATATACACAGATTTCCCCTCAAATTCAATGAGCAAGACACAGATTGTCATGCTTTAGTTTTCATTCTTTTCTTAATTTTTCTAGCTGTCTTCTTTCCTCTTTCGGTAGTTTAAAGCTACTTTAAAACATTCTGATTAACTTCCTGTGGCTCACAGTGGTATGTGTGCCAACTTATCACTGATTCTTACACGTCACCACCTGGCCTCTACCATGCCAATATCCTAGTCTTCCCATTGAAGTCAGGAACCCAGTTCCATTGTGTCATACTGCACCGTCATGTCCAGCCTCGGGAACAGCCACCACAGAGCCCTTCAAGGCTGCAGGTGCCTCTTCATGAAGACATTTCTTAATTGTGAAGGGAATGTGACAAGATGGCTGAACAGGTCGCATGTAATAGATCCATTCCAACTTACCTATGCCTCTATGGATTCCTTTTACAAAAGGAAGTAACAGCCAAACTATACCATCTGCAGGCCCCAAAAGATGAGGGGACGGAGCTCCTACCAGAGGACATAATGAGAGAAAGAGTCAGCCACTTTGAGAGGAGCAGTAAGCTTCAGTTGAGGGACACAGAAAGCTGGAGACCTTTCATCTTTGGACAGGGAGAGAGCCAAGGGAATAACTACCTCAACCTCCCTCTTCACACCTCCCTCCCATTTCCTCCCAGAGCTTCAATTAGACAAAACCAACCAGACAAGAAGGGCCTGTTGATGCAGTCCAGACAGGGTAGATGTCTGAGGCAAGGAGAGGTATGGAAAAGAGGGGAGAATAGACAAGGAAAGGAAGGGAGATTTCTTAGTCTCCTCTCAGCAGAAAAGGAGATTCGTAAGTAAGTTTAGTGTTTTGTAGAAATAAAAAAGTTACATTTCTTCCAACATGGCATGGCAGTAATGTATTACTGCAAAAGTAGTTGAGGTTTTTGCAATTATTTTTAACCTTTTAAACCGCAATTACTTTTGCACCAACCTAATATAAATGTTAAAATGGGCTATACTAGTATTTTCTTGCTCCTCCTAAAAAGAGAAGGACGATAAAGAAACCCACAAATCAGGAGGACCCACCAAAATCCTTGTCAAGAGGTCAAATAAATTTATCTGGATAAGAACATATTAGAATCTGATTATCAAAACATTACAGACCTACTTCTCACTTAGTACTTGGCAACTTGAAAGGCTATTCTCCCACATTTTTGCAGGGGTTACTGCCTCACTTCAGGCAGTTCTCTGCTCAATTTGACTTCCTCACCTTAAAGAGACCATCCAAAACCAAATTATCTAAAGTTGTGCCTTTTCAAGTCTTTCTTTTTGAAATAAAACAATTCTCTAACTAACGTTATATTAATGTTTATTTTGCTTACTATTTTATTGCCTGTATATTACTGAAATATAAGCTTATAAGCTTCAAGAGGACTTGGAATTGTTCTTTCAATTCTATATCCTTAATACCTAGAACAGTGCTGGAAACAAAGCAAACCCATTATTACTTTTGCCTAAATAATTCTCATAATGGTTAATATCCCCAGAGAGAAAATGGGGGCTTAGTCACTTTTCCAATAACTCAGAACTAGTAAGCTGCCGAGTAAGGAAAGAAGTCCAGGCCTGAAGGCATATAAACATCAAAACCCAGTTTGTCAGATGGTGAGCTTCTTGTAGCAGAGATCTAACTTGGAGTGTGGAAACTGGAATTGCAGTGGGTGAAGACAGAGGATTCGTAGACTCCAAATCTCCAAAGGGTTAGGAAACAATCATGGGCTTCTCACTTGGGGTAGGACTCGTTAAGTTATCCATGAAGTTAAAAAAAAAAAAAAAAGTTTCAATTAATTAATTAAAAAAAAAGGTAGGCTGGTTTTAAGTTCTGTGGTTCCCAGATCCTGCTAACAGTCCTCCTGATTTGTGTTGTGCTCTTCTGCCACCTGCTGGTCATCCATGGGAAGGCAGAATGAAGCTTCACACTTGGTCCGTGCTCTTGGATTTTGCCAGCTCTGCCCTGCAGAGTGAGATTACAGCGTCACCTGCAGTCCTTCTCAAGGAGCTTGTTTTGAGACCCTTGGCTTGTTTCTATTTTTTTTTAGGCGTCTCGGAGAAGTTCTGAGTGGAGGGCCTCTGCCTCCAATCTGAAGTTCCAGGCTTCAAACAGGATGCAGACAGATGCTTCTCCCCTGGGTCCTCCGAACCTTTGATATAGCGGATGGTTCTTCTGGACGGCTCAGCAGTGCCGACTGGCGGGCACAGTGGGCGTTTTCCAAATAAGAGTTCCTTCATCTCCCTTCACCAGAGCCCCCACCCAATGGCTGGCCCGTGCAGCCCTTCTGGTTAGAGTACACTTAGAGTCCGAAATAGTCCCAAGGAGATGGGGCCTTCTCACTAGTGTTTAGGACTCTTAGGGCTAAAAATATCAGCTCGTGGACTTATGCAAGAGAGAGCCTCTTCTTCAGGGGTTTGTGGGCCAGTAGAAAGCCTGGAGGCAGGGGACCTAGTTATGCCAGGGCTCCAACTAGGTGGATTGTTGTCAGCAGGGGACTCAGACTCCAAATTGTGCAGTGGACTGGAAACCATCCACTAAGCACGTTAGATGACTGCCCATTAATTTTCCACCCGAAATCTGGGGGAAACCGTAAGAAATACGTGTGACTATATTATTCACACATATACAAAGAGTATAAAATTTCTGTTAAAGACCAAATATCAACAGTACTTATCTGAGAGTGATGTGATCGTTTCTTCCCTTACTGCATTTTCTAGTTTTTTCTACAGTTTGCATTTATTACTGGCATAATATTTTTTAACTTAAAAAAAAAAAGAATGTTTCTTAATGAGAGACCTGTGGACCCAGGGCTTTGTTTGCTGTGGGTGGGATGGATGCAAGTCTCCCAGGCAGGAGATGTGAAAGCAGAAAACAAAAGGGCAGCTCTGTTTCATCATTGCCGCTCACTCACATAGGCACTTTGAAGACAAAGGTCAGAGTCTTCCCTAAAGCCATCACTAGCTTGGCTGGATGGCACGCTGCTGGCGCTGGAGTCCAGAGACCTGGCATTGGCCTCTAGTCCCCACCTGTTTCCATTCCTTTTTCACCCATGATCTCCTGCCAGCACCTCTGTCCCTAGCCCTTCCCGCTCACCATAATTGTCCCATCCTCACTCCAACTTGTTTTTCCATTGCCACGTGAAATGATCATAAGCAAGTGTCTAGCTAGAAACAGACATTATTCATTCAGTATTAAGCCAAAGGAGCGAAAGGGGACCACAAGGACTTTTTTTTTTGTCACTGGAGAGGTTTGTGCTTGTCAAAGTTTAAGACTTATTAACCTACATAGTTTAACCTGAGATGAGAGGAGCTAAACTCTAGGCTCCCCGTACCCCCACTAGCAAATGAATTACCACATGAGTGAAATCAAACTCAACTTCTCCTTACTCCTGATAAACTCTTTCTTTTCCTCCTCTTTCTGCAAACAGGGCCGTCATCTTTCCAGAAACCTAAGCATAAAATCTGAGAGTTACTTTTCACGTTTTCCACCATTTAAACAATGGCCCAGTCCTGAAGATTCTGTCTCCTGGATGTCTCTCCCTTCTCTCCTTCCCACTGTGGTTTCCCTGTCTCATCCCATTGCCTCTGCTTACCCCATAGCACTAGCATCCTGAAGTATCCTGCTCACAGTCTGCCCTTGTCCGGTCCATCTGACTTAGAGATGCTGCTTTCATCCATTTGAGGGCCAGTTTTGACTATTCTGCCAAAAACATTGACAAGTTACCCAGTATTGACTAAATAAATCAGAATTCCATAGTTGGACATATGAGCCCCTCCACAATCCAATCCCAGGCATAGGGTCTACTGCTCCCCTCCTTATAAGCTAGTCAGCAGCCAGATTCCCCGAAAATAAGACCTAGCCAGACAATCAGCTCTAATGCATCTTTTGGAGCAAAAATTAATATAAGACCTGGTATTATATTATATTATATTAAAGACCTAGTCTTATAGTATAATAAGACCGGTTCTGATATTAATTTTTGCTCCAAAAGACACATTAGAGCTGACTGTCCGGCTAGGTCTTATTTTTGGGGAAACACGGTATTATGTTCTAGGCACTATAATAGACACTGAGGCTATAGAGACAAGTAAGACAGTGCCTGCTCTCCGGCAGCTCCAGGTCTTGTTGGAGAGACAGCCAACAGTGTAATAAGTGCTCTAGGGGGATGCCCAGAGCTCTCTGGGAGTCTAGGCAGAGAGTATGAGGCTAAGGGCAGATAAGGAATGGGTGAGGGTGGGGGCCAGGGGATTGTTGAACATTTTAGACAGAGGCAACAGCCTTGCAGATGCCTGGAACGGCAAGAATACATGGCAGGTGATACTACAACTAGTTTAGAAAGGATGGAGCTTAGGTTGCATGACAGAAAGCAGTTGAGCATGATGGTGAGGGCATAAGAACAGCAGCTCTAATGTTAATATCTTCGTAGGGGCCCAGTATTCTGCTGAACACTTTTCATGGGCTTTCCTATTTACTGTTCACAAAACACTATAATATTGATATAGTTTGTTCTGCCACGGTACGTGTTTCTGTGACACCAGTTAACTCACACGTGATTGGAAAATGATTTCCGTGTGATGAAGTTGGGTTGATTCAAACACGTTTTTCTCTGGCAAAGGAAATTGGTGGAACAGGAGTAAAATTAGAAACTTCTACCCAGTATTGACCAAATAAAATCAGAATTCCAAATAAAATCAGAAAATGATTGGGCTTTTAGCCCAACTATGTTTTAGGCTGGGGCCCTAACGCTGTATTTTAAGAATATTTAAAATGAGAGCCTGACCTGAGTCTCCTTTCCTGGGTAGCCCAGCCTTGCACAGGCTCTAGGCTCATGGCAAGTACTCATATTTGTCCCTCTCTGTCTGTGTTCACTGCGGCCCCGTGGCTCAGAGCTCTGCTTCTATCTGCATTTTCTTGGCTCCTACAGAATAACATCTCCACTCTACAAGTTTATGCTTTTAAAATACTCCCTGAAGCAGCTTTCAACTATGCTGAGTATCCTGCTTAGATCGTCGTGAGTTACCTCCTGAGATTACAGCTATTGCTTTTATTAGTGCTCTGATTGCAATGCTTCACAGGTTTTGCGAGATCTGCCCAGCTTCATTTTTCCCCTCAGTCTTTTTATTTTTAGTGTGTGCTTTTGTAGAACATGAACTTCTTACGGATTGTATATGTAGTACAATAAGAGACATGTACTGTTAAATTCTCATTTTATAACAGAGGAAATAGAAGCTTAGAGGCATGGAACGTGCTTGTGTTTGCACAGTTGGCAAATGGTAAAGCTTGATTTTCACAACTGGGACTTTGAAAATTACATTTCCCAGACTTTTTTTTTTTGTCAGCTGCTGTCCTGTAAGGGTTTGCTGTTGGGTAGCACTGGAAAGAGGCTGGAGAGTGAGAGAAGGGAAAGGTCGACTTTGTTTCTGTAGTCCTAGTCCTGTCCATGTTTCTCAGGAGTCATGGACAATTGGCTCCAGCCTTTCCGTGCCCCTTGGTTGCCAGCAGCAGCTGGGTGGAAATCCCTTTGGCAGTCAGTGAACCAGCCATGCCATGGTCCTTCACCAGATGGACCTTAAAATCCCTGGATAATTAATCAAGCCTGTGGGGGATTTTTCACCTTCTGGAATGCTTTGCATACCAACTTTCAAAGTTTCCTCCCAGAAGTTTGAATTTCAGGCTTTCGGAACTTCTCCAAGCTCTTCTGTTCTGGAAAGACCCTCTTCAGGCTCCTCATTCCTAGGAGATGTGGCTTGCTTCCTGCAGTTCTTATTCTCTGGGTTCCCCTTTGTTCATTCAGACTTCCAACACTTATGCTATCCATCCCTGGTATTAAATGTCCTCTCTACAAAAGCGAATATGTCTTCTCTCGGAGCAGAGCCCGACTGTCACATTGTGCTCATGAATATCTCTCTGTAGGGAAAGGTGAGTCTCTGAAGGCATTTAAGCAGAAAACAAACTCCTTGCAGCAGATCTTATTTTATCTCAGCATTTGGCAGCATGTGTCTCTGCGGACTTTTCCTTCCTTTAAACATTATATCATCGTGGCTTCTGTAATGTTATACTTTTATGGTCTCCTCCCATCTCCTCTCCGGCCACTTTTTCTCAGCCTCTTATGAAGACTCTTCTTTCTTTATCCTCTTATTACTGAAAGCCCTAATGGTGGCCCTTTTGATTCTTCAGTCTACACCTTGCCCTAGAATAGCTCATCAAATCCCATAGATTCAGTTAGTATCTGTCTTCTGATGAAGATTCATGTCTTCAGCCCAGACGTTTCTCCTCAGTTTTCAGATCCATTTATCCAACTGACATCTGGACATGTCTATTTGAATGTTCTCTAGTTAACACCAGACAGCTTGTATTGTGATAGAGGGAGAATTTGTTTCAATCTAGAGTGTGGTTAAAAAGCCCTCCTAATCGGCATGAAACCCAAACATCCCTAACTGAGTCGATGGTCCTTATCTCCCATCCGCCCTTCTTCCCCTCTGTGTTCCTAGTGTGAATAGCTAACTCTGGAGTTCGTCCAGTTGTCCAAGTCAAAAACCTGGGTGTTCATTTGATCCCGGCTTCTTCCTCTTGTCCCTTATACAGATAAGTCCTATAGATTAAATATCTGCATTCAATTTACTTATTTCTATCATCTCTGTCACTAGTCTGTCCTACAATAACTTCCAACAACCTCTCCACAGGTATCTCAGTTTCCAAATGTGCTATTTTAAAGTTCAATTTCCACATAGCACTGAGAGTAATTTTCCCCCCAAATAAGAATCTAATCAAAGTCTTTCTTCTAATTAAAATCCTTAAGACCCAATTCTACCTTTAAAATAAAGGATAGACGGCCTAACATGGCTTATCCTACCCTTTATGATCTTGTAGTGGGATGCCTCCAGATGAGGACTCCTTTTTTTAAGCAAGAATAGTTGCCATTTAAAGTCTTCCAGTTCTAATATGCCGAGGGATGTAGATGGAAGGCATCCTTAGGAGCAGATATTGCTTTGGGAAGAGTCCCTGGGGTGGTTGGGTAGTCTCTCTTACATGTAAATGTTAGGCAAGCTTGTACCCATTGCCTTGCGAAAGGCATAATAGGAGTTCTTGAAACCTGGCAATAGCTGCATATGCTCAAAAGGCACGTGTCCAGTGTCTGGGGAAGAGGTCAACAGAAGTCACTGAATTTCTCAGAAGCAAATAAACCTTGACTTCTTCCCTGTTGGGTTTCAAGGTTATTAGAAACTCTTTGCAGAATTGATGTAGTCTCTGTTGATATCCCCTGGCAGCAAAGATCACCATGGGATAAAGGTGAGTTTGGATACTAGAGGGCCCTATACTGACATGAAGGTACCCACCGAGGTGTTAATACCTACCTGAAGAGGCCTGGAACTAAGAGGAGGATGGAATGACTTCTCTTGTAGATGTCAAGCCATCTTCCATCCTCAGCCATGTCAGTGTTTATGCAGTGGGACCATGAACATTTCAGCCTTTTTTTTTTTTTTTTTTTTGTAGAAGTAGACAACATTCTTGCAGCCAATGCATGGATTTTTCTCTCTAAAGATGAGCCATAGATCTGGCTACATAATTTGCAAGGCCCAGTGCAAAATGAAAATGTGGGGCTCCATGGTCAGAAAGTATTAAGAATTGCAACACAGCAATAGCAGACCAACGTGGGACATTCTGAGCATGGAGCTCTGTGTGACTGCCCTGGCCCTCACCAGCCATCTACCTGGTGAAGTGTTTACATTGGACATCTTCAAACATGGAAAGGAAACAATTTGTTCTTAAAGCAATTGATACCTGCTGCAAGGATGGATATGACTTCATTGCCGACAGTGTCTCTGTCAGCACTACCATCTGAGGGCTTGCGGAAATCATGACCTATTGAGATGATATCTGATATAATAGCTGATGCAATATTGCTTCAGACTAAGGAAACAAACTACTGAAAAGAAACTGCAACAATGGACACATGACCACATGATTCATTAATTGTACTATTTACTTTATCACTAAGAAGCAGGTGTCCCAACAGTACTGAAATGGACTTTTGAAGGCTAAACTAAAACACTATCCCTGAGATAGGACCATTCACGAGTGGTGCACTGTCATTCAGGATGCTAAAGATATCAGTGGCTGATAGGGTGCTCTGTCCACATGGTTTCAGTAGATGGATCCAGGAAGCAAAGATGGAAGTAAGTTTGACCTTATCATTTCCAGTGACTCAATCAGGGTATTTGTGCGTTCTGTCCTTACAGCCTTAAGCTCTGCTGTGTTAGGGTCCTGATTCCCGCAGGGGTAGAAATGTCTCTTCTGGAGCATGACTCTGCACCATTTCCTGAGTTGGAAGCTGTGACTGTCACCTGGCCACTTTCAGCTCCTCATGCACACAGCCCATCCAGAAAATAAACGAGTTACTCTATCGGTTGACATATTGGACCCTGTTTATTGTGTGGTGCTAGTAATGGGGGGCATGAAGGAGTATGTTTGGAACTCAGAGAATTCATTGAAGTTATTCAAGCCTCTAGAGCAGGAGTTGGCAATTTTTTTCTTAATGGGCCACATAGTAAATATTTTCATTTTTACAGGCAGTACGATTTCTGTCATAACTATTCAACTCTGCTGTTGTAGCAGTCATAGGCAATACATAAATAAATAAATGAGCATAGCTGTGTTCCAAAAAAAAAGTTATTTACAAAAATAGCTGGTTCATAGGCTACAGTTTGCTGTCTTCTGCTTTCGGTGTAACCTCAAGTAACCAAAAACTATAGAGCACAGAGGAAGATGTCAGATGATACCATGAAGATACACTGAGTCAAGTTTAAAATGTGGGAAATTCCACAAAACAAATGACTTGTTTTCTTCAACAGACATATAATATAGATATTATATCTATATAATATAGGTATATAGTATATATATAGATATATAACAAAGAAAGATGAAGAACTGCTATATATTAAAGGACACCTAAGAAACCTATTAATATATGGACTTTCAATTAAAATTGTTTTTTAATTGTCAGGGAAAATTGAACATAGGTTGGAAATTAACGTTGTTAAGGAATTGAAAAAAAATTTATTGGGTATGCTAATGGTGTCATGATTATGTTAAAGTAAGAGGCCACATCTGTCAGCCATGTATGGTAAGGTACTTATAATGAAATAACACAATATCTTGGGTTTACTTTAGTATAGTCCAGCAAAAGAAAAAAAGAAATAGCAATAGCAGACCATTGTGTGTGTGTCTGTGTGTGTGTGTGTTGTTGGAGAGTAGGTGTTAATGAAATAATAATAATAATGGCAAAATGTGGACACTTGTTGAAACCATTAGGTACCTGAGATTGCATTGTAGCGTTCTCTCTGCTTCTGTAAATGTTTGAAAAATTCCCAAATCAAAAGTTTAATAAACAGGAAAAATAATTTTAATTAAATGAAAATATTGAAGATGTTGCCATGCCAAATTTCTTACCACTTTGCTCATTTATTATTTAGGTGCTCACCAAATGAAAAAAAAAAAAAAAAAATGTGTGCTCAATTCTATAAGTAAACAACTTTCTTAGTTTCCCCTACTGTAGTTTGGTTTCTAATCTAAACCTTTGGATAGATGATTTGTTCTACTAATTGATATTTTCTACGAAGAATTCTTTCATCTTTATACTGGGCTAAAATATGTTTGCTGAATATGTACAGGAGTGCATAAGTGATGACACCCTTTTCTTTCCTTGATTGTCTCAGTGAAAAATTTAGGGATGAAATGTTTATTCATTTGCTGTTTTCCATTTAAATATTGGGCACATGTGCTCCATGCGCCATGTACTGCACACATCCAATTGTATTACAACGGGCTACTTCTACCTAAGGGCCTGGTACCCAGAAAGTACCTGTCATGGCCTTGCTCGCTTGAACTCTAAAATTCTGTCTCTTGTTATAACATGTCATTTTTAGATTAGGGAGAGTCTTCATCTTTGGCTCCCCTCCCTTATCTTTTTAGTGACTTTTATTGGCTCGTAAGCTTCATCATGTATACTGAAGATAACTAATGACTTGCCTTTGACCCCAGGCCCGCGGAGTTTTAAATTACTTATCTTTTGGAAAGTTTAGCCTTTAATACTTCAACCTTAGTCTTTGTTTAAAGACAGAAAAGATGATGTATGAAGGCTATAAATTAGGATGGGGGGATTGGGCTGAGAAGTTTAGTCCCCTTGAATGTCTTTGGAGTAACGGCTTGCTGAAAGGGAGGGGGAAATCCTGCTGAGAAGCCCAGGCTTCCGCACCTTGAGCTTCCAACCTTAACCCCACTCAGAACCTCAGATCCAACTACAGCCCTCCTTGACCTTAAGAAGGCAGCTTTTGACCTCTGAAGCCCCTCCGTTTACCTCCTACCACCTGCTTAATTCTAGCTGATATACAAAGGTGCTGAATTAAACCAAGAAGTGTGAACAGTATTTGCCCAGAGCGGGGTGGAATCCACTGACAATGCCTCAGGAATTTTAAAACTCTGCTGCCCTCACACCAGGCTCAAAGTAGGAATTTTACTCTGTCCTGCGGTTTTGTCATCGTCCACTCTCAGTGTGGCCCTGGCTTCATGTCTTCCCCTTTCTGGGCTTCTATTTCCTTCTCAAGGAAGTAGATTCAGTTCAGAAGGAAGTTGAGGTCCCAGGAACAGGAAGGAGAATCCTTTTAAGGTCAGAGTTCCACTCAGCTGTCTAGCCAATGGAGACAACCTGGAGCACAAGGCTCCTCACTCTCCCAAAAGCAGAGTCATGAAGCAAATCTCTTTCTCACAACCTCCAATCTTAATTATAATCTAGTTCACCCCTCACCCCCAGCACACACATACTCACACTCATACGTAGAAGTCCATTCAGGTTTCAAAGGCAAACGACTCGTCTTGGCTAGACTTGATCTGAAGTTCTGCACAGAGAGTCTGGAAAGTTCTAACTGAGAGTCTGGAAAGCAGGACCTGAATCCCAGTCCCTAAGTGATGTTCTGCTTTCATGTGTCATCACAGTGACGGGCTACCTGGTGGTAATGTAAAGAAAGCAAAGAATAAAGCAGCCTCTGGAAACAGACTATACCATTTCAGACCTCAGATACATAGTAAGCAAACACTCAGATTGTGAAGTTTCTTGTTGCTTACATCACCTGGCCTTTTTCAAGGCACCAAACCATTACTCCCTCAGCTCTTTTTTTTTTTTTTTTTTAACAGGACTTTATTGGGAAACAGTGTGTATTTCCCAGGCCTTTTTTCCAAGTCAAGTTGTTGTCCTTTCGATCTTAGTTGTAGAGGGCGCAGCTCAGCTCCAGGTCTGCAGGGGGCACAGCCCACCATCCGTTGCGGGAGTCGCACCAGCAACCTTGTGGTTGAGAGGATGCGCTCCAACAAACTGAGCCATCCAGGAGGGAGCTCAGCTCAAGGTGCCGTGTTCAATCTTAGTTGCTATGTTCAATCTTAGTTGCTCACCATCCTTTGCAGGACTCCAGGAGTTCAACTGGCAACCTTGTGGTTGAGAGCCCACTGGCCCATGTGGGAATCAAACTGGCAGCCTTCAGAGTTAGGAGCATGGAGCTCTAACCACCTGAGCCACCGGGCTGGCCCAGCCCTTTGTTTTTAAATTCAGATGTTTAACACATCAGTTCAGGCTGCCCAGTTATCCTGAGGAACAGTGGAAAAGGCTGAAGCTCCCTGAAGTATCTGGTAGAATAAGCTTGTGTGGAATTCACATTTGAGGTTATCTCCCTTTCTTGGAGGCTGTGGAAAAGAGGACGGGCCTTGGACTCCAGCAGCGTGTGGGTGGCACCCCTGTTCTGCCAGTTGCTTGCAACGGGATCATTTAAGTCAATCATTTTGAGTTCCAATTTTGTCTTTTAAAAAATAGTGATGACTATAAAAATAACTCTATAGACAAGAATTGAGGGATTACATGATATATGTAGGTAAATTGCTGGCCAATAGATTCTCAACAAATACTGAAATTTCCCCATCTGTCTAACCTACAAAATGGTCTTCACAAAATTTTCACCTTGGGCTGCAAAAGTGCTTTTTAATTGAAAAAGCCAAATTGATTTAGGTCCAAAACCTATCCAATAGCAAAAGTGGAAATTTACTCACACACACTCTTCCACTGGGAGTGAACAGGAATAAAGTAGATGGCATTGTAGCCACTAATGAGAGTGGACTGGGGGAATGCAAACTAATTTACCAAGTAGAAATAATACTTTTTAAATGAAACAAATATATGATCAGCAATACCACGAAACTGAGTGTCCTTTTCCTTGCCTCCTGGCTTTTGTCTTATATTTTTCTCTGGACGTGGGATTAATTGCTGTGTCCCCAGTTACATATGAACTCAGCGCTAACCTATAAAATTTCCTTACTTTTGGCCAGATGCATATCCTCCAGTAAGTGCCTGCATTATTGTGACAAAAGGACACTCAGCAACTTCCCTGTTTACAACACAATCATTCTGAAGGTATCTTGACTGTACATATATATATCAAAAGTCTTACATAGGTATACTCCTTAACTCAGCAATTCTAATTCTAGGAAATTATTCAAAGGAAATCATTAAAATGTGCTAAAAAAATTGTAAACAAGCATGCTATTTATAACTTCAAATGGAATGTTATGTAACTATTAAACATGTGTTATAGAAGAATACTGACATACAGAAATATACACAATAAATTTGTAATCAGAAAAACAAGTAGTCTATAAGGCATTTGGATTTTTATGAACTCACTGCTTTAAAATTGGGACTTTACAGAGTGTAGAAGGAGAGAGGCAAATTATTTAGTAATTATTTCTAAATGGTGAAATTAAAGGAAAATATTAGTTTTGTTTCTTTGTACTTGTCTGTGTTTTATAAATTTTATGATGAGTTATTATTGTTATTACTAACACCCAAGTGAATGATGGTTGCTTTCCCTGTAGGGCTTTTGGAAAGCTCTTCTCACGTCTCAGAATATTACTTCCCCCTCTTTGTTTATTGACGATAATTTTTTGGTCATTATTTAAAACTAAGCTTAAATATCACTGATTCCCAGAATTCTTTACTTTGTCCAGGTCTCCCTGCATTTACAACATCTTTTTTAAGACACGCAAACACACGTTCACTGAACACTTACCACAGGCTAATAAGCACTATTCTAAGCTTTTTGTGTGTATTAACTCATTTAGTTTTCACCACACCCAAATGAAGTAGGGAATGATGTCATCTCCATTTCACAGATAATGTAACTGAAGCTTAGAGATCAAGCAACTTGCCAAGATCACACAGCTAGGAAAACGGTGGGTGAGAATATTATAAATCCAGGCAGTCTGACTCTAGATCTCTACACTTCTGCACTAATCTGCCCTATACTTGCATGTGTTGCTACAGAGCCTATTGCCATTATTGATTTGCTTCTGTGCATTCCACTCTGTCCTGCAGCTTGACTAAATTCCCAGCACCAAGCATCTTCGGAGATAAATAAGTATTGAATAGTATATAAAATTTTCAACGAGATTTACCAGTGCTGTTAAGTACGGAACAAATCTTTTATTGTGATTGAGAAGAAGTGGAAGGAAGGGGAGGAGAGGGAGAAAGAAGAAAGGGAAGAAACAAAGAAGAAGAGTAATAGGAAGAATAGGATGGTGGTAGAGAGAGAAAAAAAAAAAAGTATTGAGGCTTTGGGTCCCTACAATGGTCAGTCCTACTCCCTCTGTTTGGCAAAAATTCTAATTCAGTCATTTTCAAACTTTTTTAAAAAGCAGCAGACTATTTTCGTCTGTAAAATTGTGTACCAAAGGCTAGCATATAAAATGGATGAGGCTGGGGACGGATGTACAACTTGCTGTACTCATTCAAGGAATTCCTGGCCTCCCCCAGCCCCACTGCAGCCCTGATACACCTCTGAAGAAACCTTAGGACCTGAGAACAGCTTGAAAGCCACTGACTTAATTAATTTCTGGGTGATAGTTGAAGTGTTCCTTTGTGAGTAGAATTCTTATCTCCTATAGGATCAATGTTAAAAATCGTGATCTTGTAACTGTGACCCTGTATCTTCTGTTTTTGAAATTTAAAACTCTGATGTAAATCGATTTGACAGTGGTTTGGCTTGGGACTTCTTGAAAGTTTTTTTCTCCTTTCTGTGCCTCCCTCCCCTCTCACCAAACCTTGATGATTCTGTTTACTGAACATTTAGTATGCATCCCAGTTCCAGTGGTTCTGTTTACTTCGAACCAGTGTGCACATCTGGCTGGGTAGCTTGGGAGGGGTTTTCTACATCTGTGTTGGATTCACTCCAGACCATGAGGCGGACCAGCCGCTAGAAAGCACCTTTTCCTGGCGTTGCCTGGCCAACTTCTCCTTTCTTCCTTCCGCCCCTCCTTGAGCATCTATAAAAGCTTTTGGCGATATGAAGAGAAGGAAGGCAGTCTTTGGGACAGGGAGTCCACTGTCTTCCCTTAATGCTGACATTTTGGAATAAAACCCGCTTTTCTTTCCACCAACCTTGCCTCTTGAGTTGTGGCTTTCTAGCGGCGAGCGGCTGGATCTTTTGCAGGGTAACAATCTCTTTCTGAGACTGCAGTTCAAACCACACTAACTCCAAGAAAATGAAACAGTTACATAATATGGAATTTACATAATAAATGTTCCCTTTGGAAGATTTTTTCTACGTGGGTTTTATTGACGTTAGAGTTTAACTTTAAACTTCAGATGTCTTCTTTGTCTGATAAATATTCCTGCAGCAAGTACAGGCAGTTTCACTTCTCCAGGAATTTTCAGACTGCTTTCAAAATTAGTATTATTTATCCTGAAATTTTCTATGGTCATTTGCGATTCATGAATGCTTTTGAAAACTTCTGAATGGAATAAGATTTGGTGGAGGGAGATTTTCCAATACTTTATCATCTTCATTGATTCCTTGCTCAAAACTCAGTGAATCTGACTTCAGCCAGCCGGTCAACAACACTATCTACTCACTGCGGTGTCAGATCTATGAGAAAGTTGCTCCAAGTCATCAGCAATCATACATATAAGTGCTGATTATTACTATGAGGCTTTGTTATGATAAGGAAGATTATAATAGCAAGTTTTTTCAGATCAAATTAATACACTGGCTTGACTCTATATATTAGTCTATACTTACCTTTATTGAGCAAATCATGATATTATTTTTAGCATGGTAAAGAGAAAATCCCAGGCACAAAATGGAGTCACCTGTTGTGTTAAAAGCCCATGACACCAAACCTAGACTTAATACCTGACCTAATTGCAGTTTCATCCTTCTCCAGGAATGTAAGCTTAATTGGTAGTCTGGAATTTTCTAGTTAGCACCAGTGAGGTAATCTGTGGGCCCTCTCCATTCTCTCAAAGGAAGCTAAGGCAATCTGCCTGATAAGACCCCACCTTTCCCCAAGGAAGGTAAACTTGCTTGAAACAATCCTTTCTTTTTTTTCCTAACAACTTTTTTGTCCTGCCTCATTTCTCCCTACAAAAGCCTTTCATATGGGACAGCTTCTCAGAGCACCTCTCTGATTACTAGACGGCATGCTGCTTGACTCAGCAATTAATAAAGCCAATTAGATCTTCAAATTTACTCTATTGAAATTGTCATTCTTTAACAAGCCATGACAGAAATGGGTGGGTCTTGAGAATCCTACTTATAGAGGATATGGAAGGAGTTATTTATGTAACGTAGGTTATGTTGCAAATGTCTTCTATACCAGTTTACACATTGGGACAGGATGTGGGAAGTATAGCCTAACTTCTATGATGGGAGGCTAGCTTGTGGTAAATTCATGTCACTGACTAGAAAGGACTCTCCAAGTGCCCTCCTTATAACCACGGATCCTTTAAATAAGCATTGCATTTGCAAATAAACCAACTTTGATGTATCTTTGATATTTCAATGGTTTGAGGAACTGGAAAAATAGCTGCCATTTATTAAAAACTTGCTCTTAGGTTGGTGCAAAAGGAATTGTGGTTAAGGTTAAAAATAATTGCAAAAACTGCAATTACTTTTGCACCAACTTAATAAATGCAATCATCTTCTCATTAATTTAACATCCATCATCTCATTTCATCCTCAAGACAATTCGATGAGGTAGATAGCATTTACGTCCATTTATAAAAGTGGCTCAGAGTTTTTGACTTGTCCAAAGTGACATAGTTGGTAAGAAGCATGGTCAGAATTCAACCCAGTTCATCTGATTCGAAAGCCCATGCTCTTGACTGCTCTGCTAAACGGACATTGCAGTGTTCTCCAATTAGAACTGTATCTTCATTTGTTGTACTTATTCTTCCACAGTCTAGCACATAGCAGGCATTTAAGAAATGTTGAATGAATGACCGAATGAATGAATAAAAAGCGATGATCTGATTTAAGCTGTGAATAACCAAAATAATATGCCAATATTTCTTAAATACACCTAAGCTCTGTTTACTTTTTTCCATTTCTACTGTCAGCCCAAGCACCATCCATTTTGTGGATGAAAAAAGGGTTCCATGGAAAGAAACCTCACAGGGTGATTTGATCATAAATTCCTAACTGAGCAGGTCATGGTGTGTAGTCACAGCACCAGGTATACAACTTCTTTAGGGAAAGATTTTTAAGCCAGCCCTGTCCATTGTGCTTGTGCATCTAGGTTAACACACCTTTGAAATGCCAGAAGTAATACCGTTGGTAGGGGTAATTCTTAAGCACATAATCTTGTAATCCAATCTTCGCTTTGCTTTCTCCCACCCTCATGTAACCTTCATACATCTCCCCCCTTAATTTCAAATGCATAACAAACCCTGCAAAACTGTTATTCCCCAGAACATTTGAGATCTTGCTCCCCAGCATATGTTGTCAGTTTGTCTCAGATAAACTCTTATAGACATTCTCTATAGGTTTGGACGTTTCTTATATTGACAACTCCTTCAAAAACTTGGCTGTCTCCAATCTAGTCTCACTGCAAATACCAGAGATAGCTCTCTGAAATGCAAAACTTTTCCACCTTCACCCTCATAAAAAAATCTTCAATGGTTCTCCACTGCTTCTAGGATTGAGTCCCAAACCTTTAACATGGGATACAAAGCCCTTTCAGCCCCATCTTGTACTGGCTCTGAGAGCCCTCTGTAGTGCAGCCACTCAGGCCTGCCTTCAGTTCTCAAGGTGCTGTGTCCGTGCTATTTTCTCTGTTGAAAATACACTTTTGCTTTCTTTCCACCCTCCACATCTTGTAATTCTTTTATCCTTCAGATCTCAGTCAACATTCCTTGCCCCCCAGAGCCCTAAGTCTAGATCAAGTTCTAAAATTTCATCTTATGGCAACTTGAACTTCTCCTTGTTAGCAGTGATCACTGTTGCAAGGTTACACTCATTTGATTGGTTTTCTGTCTCCCCCATTCAAATGTAAGCTCCATGGAGCAGGGGCCATGACCATTTTTTACTCACCTTTGTGAAGACCATCAGTGTCTGTCCCATAGTAATCCCTCAATAGATACTTAACATTCAAAGGTTTGCTTGAATGAATGTATGAATACCATTGGGATACTGTGAGCTGGGTTTTCTGCTGTTTCCATTCTCCATTCTTATCATCATGATCTAACATTTCTGCAGCAACTCTTTTGCTCAGGTCACAGTGATGTTTAGAATGGATTTTAAAACTATCAGCACATCTCACAGCATTTCAATAACTTTCATATTGATTCCACATCAATATGATATGTTGAATACTCTGGGTTAAATAAAATCTATTACTAACGTTAAAAAACAAACAAACAGCACTTCTGCTGTCAGGGCTCACCTCTCGGGAAGCTCATATAGAGTTAGGATTAGAAAAAGCAAAGCACGTGTGTGTTGGGCAGGTAATAAAGAGAAGCATCCGTCCAGAACGCCTGGGTCACTGACAACCTGCAGGCTGCCTTGGTTCTCTCATTACCACCTTCCATTTGCCTTCACTGTGAAAGAAAGGCAAGTACAGAATGCAGACTCCCTGCTGACCTGGGTGCTCCACAGAGCCACTGATTAAAGCTGGAAATGAAACTCTTTTTCTCAGTTTAATCTTCTTAAACCTAATACTTGCTGTGTTTCCTGCTGAGCTACCACACACCTGCTGGGTAGCCCTTTGCTACCTGATGCTATGAAAATGATGACATTTACTTCCTCAAGTGAGAGAGATGATCAGCTCATTAGGAGGCCAAAGGAAGAAAAACAATGCTCAATTAGTTTTTGAAAGAGTTTCATTTCCACCCTTTGACTAGTTTAACGGGTTAAGAATGAAAGAACAAACGTGTGTGTGTGTGTGTGTGTGTGTGTGTGTGTGTGTGTTAAGCACTGTTGACCTGGACTTCTCTGTTTCCAAAGCATCTATCATTGTGGGCAAATTCAATTTCATGAAATTGAAATGGGTGTCATGCTGGCTTTTGAAGGCACCGCTGGCCTTCTGGAGTCCTTCATCTGCTTGGTCTCTGACCCCTCTGGCTCCATTGTAAAATACAATCTGCAGAGGCAGAGTATAGCTCCCTTCTCGACCACATTATTAAAAAGCGTGACTTCTCACCAAAAGAGAACAGGGAGACGCCAAAGAGAAGAACAAAGCTTTTCTCTCCTCGGCACAGCATGTTTATTTTCTAAGACCTTCTAGCACTCACCCTAGAGAAAAGAAAGGACTCAGTATGCTGTTGTCATTCTAAGGGAAGAATGAAATGTGCTAAGATGGGTATTTCTATTCATACTTTGCACATCACATCTGCCCTACATTTCTAGCACTCTCAGGAGGAAGGGATGTTTTTTTTTCTTTTTAAAGCATCTCTTCTGATTTGAATTTAGAAGTGTTAGAATGTTTGGTGCTGCCTGGAGTTGAAGCTTTGGGGTAAGATTGTGAAATTTATAATCTGAATATTTTTCACCCCGATGTATAGGCTACCAGCCAAACACATTTTTGGAAGGTAGAAGCTCCCTATCAAAATAAAGGACATTTGCTTTTCTATGTTGTCACTACACGTTTTTAAGGGTGATGCATTTGGAATGTAGCCTAGACTCTACCTGGCCTTGCCAGACCATGTCTGTCTATTGTTCTCTATTGAACTCCCGTAGTAAAGCAGTGCCTAGGTCATAGGAATCCCTCATGAAAATGTTTTAACGGGACGAATAATTAAATGATTCCTTGAATATCATCAGCAGCAGCAGACATCCTCTTGAGCAGTCACATGTTGCAGGGAGCTCAGGAAGGTCCTTGTCTCCCCAGCTCTGCTTAGCTGTGGACGCCAGCAACCGTTAGCATAGAGATCAGCTCCCTCGCCCAGCCCTGAGCTTGTGTTAAAAGACTTCATCACATGTCACATTCTCACCAGGGGCAGGGACTCTCCAGTAAATCTTGTTGCTGAAAGCTCAGCATCTGCTGGACCCGAATGAAACCTCAAAGCGAGCTGCTTCTGTGCTTAGTTAGACCTCCCAGCCTCAGTCCCGTGCCGGGGAGTATGTGCCTCTTTTACTGTCTGGCGGGGGTTTTGCTTCCATAATGATCAACAAATGGAATATAGCATAGAATTTGTCTGACTGCAAGTTTCACCTCTGCCTAGTGCTTCCTACTGTGTTATGAGGGGGAACAGAATACATGACCCCCAAATATGCCATTTTGGCATGTGGATTGTTTTGATTATCAAGGCCCTACAACCCTAGGAAGAGCTGTTTACCTTCCCCTTATCTACCTAAAATAATTTAGATAGAGGGCCTATACCAGGAGAAAGATAATACTGAAGATAACTTTTTATCAGAAAGACCTATCTACACGTGACAAACTATTTACCAAACATTTGATCTTCTCATTTTCCTGTGAATTATCTTCCTCCCCTCTGAGGCACCAGAATCTTACCCCTTCGCCTTAGCTCAGTATGAGATATAAGCATCAACTGCCTGATTGTCTTTGGGTCTCATGTCTTTAGGGCTTCCGTACATATGAAATTTGTTTTCCTCTGATTAATTTGTCTTATGTCAATTTAATTATTAGACTAGCCAAAGAAACTAGAAGGGAAGAAGGGAAAAGTTATCTGCTCCTGCAATTACATGCATAGACTGGACCCCATAGCCCAGAAAAGTTAGCATTTATGTGCTTGGCATAATTCTAAATGTGTTGTCTCTGCAGCGTATTAATCTTCATAGCACCCTTACGAGGAAAGTACTATTATTATGCTATTTTTAAAGATAAGAAGATTGAATACAGAGACAAAGACAATTGCGCTCAAGTTAAATAGCAGTATGATTCAATTCAGTCCATCTAATTCCAGAGCTCATATCCCTAAGTAGTACACCATAACTAGTATCCCTTTAGGCAGGGAGAATATTTAGCCATTGGGCACTGATAAGTTTTAGCAATCAGGGTCCATTCTGATGGGTTGGGAGTCCATTCTGCTTAAATATTTTGAATATCAGCTCTTCCCTTTGGACATTGTGGGGATCTTGGCTATTTCTTGCAAGCTGCTATGTAGCTAAGTTCCATGATGCCATTCCACCTGATTCTAGATTCCATCTTTTTGGACTAGTCTTACAACTGAGTATGTGGCTACAGTAGATATGAAGAAAAACAAAACAAGGTCTTTAATCTCAACCTGGTTAATACAAAGCTTGAATATAAAATAATAGATAATGCCTGATTTGATGCAGCTTACCCAAGACAAAAAAAAAAAAAAAAAAAAAAAGGTATAGACAAAACCATGCAGAAGTTCGTAGAAAGAGAAACCATTGAGACTTCTCACAAATGAGATGGGACTTGAGCTGAGCCTTGAAGGAAAGATTGGGACAATAATATGATGAATACTGGCAATACCGTGTGTCTAACAATCAGGTTCATCTAAAATGACAATCGGCAGAAATGACTGCTGATCAGAAGTGTCAAAGTTCAAACTCTGAAAGTAGATGCTAATTAAAAGTGGGAATGAAATTTTGCTCCTGAGTATCCCTTTTCAGGACACTAACAAGTTTTCTCTTATATTTAAAGCTAAAAACAGTACAGGTTTTTTGTAAGTTCTATTAACATTTTGGAAAATCCTGTAGACAGGACTTAACACGGCTCCAGGTTGGTCTTCTCTCCTGTCTGGCTCATATCAGGACCACAGGAAGAACACTTGTCTCTTGCTCTGCCAGTCTGGGAGTCCTGGCCCATTGCAATGCAGTAACTTTTAACCGTTATCTCCAGACCATTTCATCCTTCTCTTATGAGGATTAAGGCAACATTCCTTACTGTTTTCCAGCCTCAGAGACAAACCTAAATTTCTCAGAGAAGCCAGTGGATCCACTGCCCCCTCCTCTCACCACCCCCCGCTGCCCCAAGTAAGCAAGAGATGACGTCCATAAGCCTTCCTCTCATTTTGGGTGGAATAGGTTGGGGTATCAAAGAAAAGCCATGATCTTTTCAAAGAAATCTCTTTACAAATCCTTCCATTTTTATACTTGCTCTCTTAATACCTTTATGGGCTGTACCTGTAATTTGATGTCTGCTATGTATCACATTAGTCAAAACTGAGATAAGAAGATCTAATTTTAACATCCTGATATATTTTTTAAAACTCATAATGGGGGACGAAAAAGCCCACAGAATTTTATTTCTCTTTCTTTTGCTATTTTGAGGAGCTGAAGAAAAATGTCTAGCAATCTCTCTTTTGAAGAATACTGGAGAAGAATTACCTATACAGAAGCAATTAGAAGTAAAAAAATAGCTGGGTCAAATCTCAGTCAGAAGATGGCAGAAGTCCCAAGTTAAACTGGCAGCTCAATTTAAGCCTATTTTCTTTGCTGTTTATTTCATTAAATTATTGGGAAAGGATGCCAATATTCAGCCTTAGGGACTTGGTTAAAAGCTTTTTCAATTGATAGCAGCAGGATCGTGAAATGAATAACATTCTGAGTGCAATAGTGGCTTTGCTGAAAACAAGCAATCCTTAATACATTTAATTTAACTACAATAATAAAGAAATATGGATTTATATTAATAAAAGAGATTTGAGATGGGGTTCTTTGATGGTTCAGTAAATGACATATAACCAATAATTCTTTTGGGATTCTCAAAAATTATATTGATCTTTTTTTTTTGTCCTTTTAAACCCATATCAACCACTTGATAATAAAAAGATGTCTTTTAGAAGAAAGTTAGCATTAAGTATGTAAATACTTGGTATTGATGAGATGGGGGTAAATAGGAACTTTTACATAATCCAGGTGGAAGTGTAATTATAGTAGGCAAATGGTTTTGGGTGCTTGACATGACTGATGCCATCTTAAGAAACAAGTTGCTCTCAGTGACAGCTAGTTCACCCCCAGAGGGGTGTCCCATATCACCTGAAAGGAATGTTCTCACACAGATAAATACAGATAAATAGGCCCAGTAAATTGTTTATTGCTTTGGAATATACAGCTGTTAACAAGCATGTGCCACTTGGCTACAAACATCTCTGTTCCTGGAGGCTATTTATCTCAAGCTCCCATCCCCTTTCTGTCTTCCTGCCACCCAAGATTCTGCTTCTGTTGGTAAGTTCCCTTAAACTCTGTTTAATTCTGGAGTTAGAAGCTTCTTTCTTTGGTCTCATGGCCCTGTCCTCATTTGGAAGCTGGTTACAGTACATCTTGGGAAAATTTCCCAACTAATTGTTGCAGCCTTTTTGAAAAATAATTTGACAAAATGCATCAATAGCCTTAAAAATTAAATACTCTTAAATCCAGTAAGTCCTTCTAAATTCTATCCTAAAGAAAAAACAAACATGCAAAAATATTTTTTCAAAGACATTTTTGTAAGTGAAGCAATCTTAACATTCAACAATAAAGGTTTAGCTAAATTAATTATCAGGTATACATATGATAGAATCCTTTTTGTGAAATCCTTTCAAATTAGAATATGAGTCTATATTTATCAATATAGAAAATGCTCAAAGAAAAGCAGGGATAGGGGAATATGCTGAATAAAATTTCATGTTTTAAAATTTACTTGTATGTATTCACGTATACGATACACATGTCAGGAAGAACCAACAATTTAACAGTGGTTATCACCGAGTAGTGGAATTTTGAATGATTCATCCCCTCTTCCTACCTGTATATTCTAATGTTTCCATAACAGATATGAATTATGAACATTTAAAAGAAGAAAGTAATTTGAAGAGGTTTTATGTAATTTAGAAGGAAGAAATATATCAAATAGAAGAAAAAATGAGTCCACCCAACATTAAATACAGATCGGTATAAGAGAAACATATAGTTTAGTGCTAATGGTAAAAACAAAACTGGAATCTTCTTTTCAATGAATATTATTGATTACCTGTTAATTGTGTAGTTCTGTACAGCAGAGAATCCCTAAGATACCTAAGGCAATGGGGTTAGGGAAAAGGAACTCCTCCTCCTCCTCCTTCTCCTCCTCCTCCTCTGCCTCCTCCTCTTCTTTTTGTAGGATAGAGTGAAGCATATATTGTGAGTGAAGAGCTTGATTAAATTTCCTAGATTCTGAATAAATCGTCTGTCCCTAATAATTCTTCTACCAATGTCAATAGATTAAAAATTTTATCTTATTACTTTTTTAAATTGAATTGGGAAAGTTGATCTTTTGTTTTTGCATGTTTCCCTCCTACAATAGAAGATACCACTGTTGTATAATTAACATGGGGCATATGGTGGTTCCATTCTATCTGAGTTCAGCTAAACTCTCCAGAATGACCGTTATATCAAACTCTTACTTCTGCAATGCAATTCGTTCTTCTGCAAGGCAAATGTTTCTAAGGAAACTGTATGAAAATGGAAAAGCTCCAAACATACCATCATATATACAATGGAGAAAATGGCACACACATTAATAATGAATATGATTGTCTTGGGACCAATGAAATAAGTGTTGGTTGTTACTGTTCCCGATGACACCAGTAATAAAAAGGGGTGCCAAATAGAGAAAAGTCCTCACATTATATCTTAGCTATATACTATGAAAGGGAGAAAGTGTTTCTGGGAATAAATGGAAAATCATTAGCAGGTCTCTTTTAAGAGGGCAAAGGAGAGAGCTAATGCATTAAGGCCAAACTGGATTCTCAGAATTATGGTTATCAAATCTATCACCCTCTTCCCTCAACCCTCTCACCCTCTTTGTTTTTCTTTCCAGTTGATCTGAAGCCTTAGCCTGTAACAGAGAACAGTTATTAATACCTAAATTCTGTGCATACGATAACTGATAACCAACCCAGGATAGTCAACACAATATTGAAGGAGAAGAATAAAGTTGGCAGACTAACACTACCCAACTTCATCTTACTATAAAGCTGCAGTAATCAGGGAGAAAGGCTCTTTCCTTTCTGTCTGGCTGCAACCATTAGCAGTCTTAAAAGGTTCAGTCAAATGATTTCCAGAAAACTTATAGCAGACTCATAAAACCTCTTGAGAACTAAATTCCTTTCCACTCAAAAATCTTAAATCATTTATTTTGTATATAGAGGTTGTTCAACTAAAAGAAGAAATGTCTATTAAACTAAAGCAAAACAAAACAACCAAAAAGGGTACAGTAAACAAGACGGTGGCATATTAGCAAAAGAATAGACAAATAGATCAATGGAACAAAGTAGAGAACCCAGCAATAGACCCCCATAAACATAGTCACCTAATCTTTGACAAAGGAGGAAAGGCAATATGATGCAAAGAAACTTTTTTCAACAAATGATGCTGGAACAACTGGACATCCACATGCAAAAAAAAAAATCTTGTTAATAATACTGTATTGCATATTTGAAAGTTGTTAGGAGAGTAGATCTTAAAAGTCTTCATCACAAAATAAATTTATAACAGAGTATGGTGATGATGTTAACTAGACTTATTGTGGTGATCATTTTGCAATACATACAAATATCAAATCATTATGTTGTACACCTGAAACTAATATAATGTTATATGTCAATTATGCCTCAATAAAAAATAAAATTACCATGTAAAAATGAACTTAGATATGGACTTCACATTCTTTACAAAAATTAAGTGGATCATAAATCTAAATGTAAAATACAATACTATAAAACTCCTAGCAGATAACAGGAGGAAACCTAGATGACCTTGGATATGGTGATGCCTTTTTACTTACAACACCAAAGATATGATCCATGAAAGAAATAATTCATAAGCTGGACTTCATTAAAATTAAAAATTTCTGTTCTGCAAAATACTATGTCAAAAGAATGAGAAGACAAACCACAGACTGGGAGAAAATATTTGCAATTGACATATCTGATAAAGGACTGTCATTCAGAACATCTAAAGAGCTCTTAAAACTCAACAATATGAAAACAACTCAATTAAAAAATGGCTCAATTAATGGCATATATATATATAAAAGAATATATAGAGATGGCAAATAAGCATATGAAATGATGCTCCATATCATATGTCATCAGAGAAATGAAAATTAAAACAAGTAGGTGAGATACAACTACCCACCTATTAAAATGGCCCCAATCCAGAACACTGACAACACCGAATGATGGCGAGGATGTGGTGCAACAAGAACTCTTTCTCACTGCTGGTGGAAATACAAAATGATACAGCCACTTTGGAAGGCAGTTTGACAGTTTCTTACAAAACTAAACATACCCTTACCATATGATGCAGCAATCATGCTCGTTGATATTTACCCAAAGGGAATAAAAACGTATGTCCACGCAAAAATCTGCACAAGGATGTTTATAGCAGCTTTATTCATAATTGCCCAAACTTGGAAACAACCAAGATGTTTTTCAGTAAGTGAATGGCTAAATAAACTGTGGTACATCTAAACAACGGAATATCATTTAGTGCAAAAAAGAAATGAGCTATTAAGCTATGATAAGACACAGTGGATGCTGAAGTGTGTACTACTAAGGGAAAGAAGCCAACTTGAAAAGGATACATATGCTCTGTTTCCAACTATTTAACATCTGGAAAAGGTAAAGATATGGAGACAGTAAAAATATCAGTGATTGCCTTTGGTGGTGGTGAAAGAGGGGTAAGTAGGCAGGGTATGGAGGATTTTCAGGACAGTGAAAATATTCTATATGATATAATGATGTATACATGTCATTATACATTTGCCTAAACCCATAGAGCATCAACACTAAGAGTGAAACTTAATGTAAACTATAGACTTTGTGTGATTATAATGTGTCAGAGTAGGTTCATCAATTGTAACCAATGTACCGTTCTGGAGTGACATTGATAATGGGGGAGGCTGTGCTTGGTGGGGCAGAAGGTGTATGGGAAATCTCTGTACTTTTCTCTCAGTTTTGTTTTAAGTCTAAAGCTTCTCTAAAAAAATACAAAGTTAAAAAATAGAAGCTGAACCACACAATCAGCTACCCACACAATTGTACTCTCAAGTGGGAAGAGACGGGAACACTCTCCTTTGAATGGGCTCCATACAAAGTAGTGTATTCTGAGAGCAGACTAAAGAATGGAAAGTATGACCCCCAGTATGTGCACTATAGAAGCAAGCAGTTGAGAAGCAATTTGGACAATTTTTAAAATGCATAACATTTTGGTAAGTGACATAAAGGAAATTTAAATCAATTTAGGGATGCATCTTGCCTCAAGATGGGAAGTCACATTATCATAAAAATGTTAACCCAGATTAATTTAACCCTTGGTGGAATTCCAATGAAATTTCCCCAAAACAAAATGATTCCAGTGTTCGAACAATCTAGAACAGGGGTTTGCAAGCTGAAGCCCATGGGCCAATTTTGGCCTGATGTTGTTTTCATAAATAAAGTTTTATTGGAATATAACTACATTCATTTGTTTACATATGTTCTATAGTATCTTTTGTTCTACAGGGGCAGAGTTGAGTAGTGTGACAGAAACCATTAGGCTTGTAAAGCCTAAAATATTCACTATTTACAGAAGATGATAGGGTAGCCAGTCATTACCTGAGAAGGAAGAAGGGGCAACGACAGATAAGAATGCATTGAAATGAAAAATGAGAGGGTGCATGCCCTTCCCCATTTTAATTCACAACAAATTACTAATATCCAAATTTCCCAGTTTCCAAAAAAACACATAGTTTCTCACATTTTAAATGTCCTGAATTTGATGCAAATGCTATAATAGATTTAAAAATAAACTTTTCATCCACCAGATAGAATAAGAGTGCCACACTTGTTACTACCTATCCTTGTGTAAATTTAACTTTCTGTAGAAAAATCTCTCTCATCTTCACCACGTGATTGCAATTATGTGTATGGTTAACACTACACACTGTCCAGTTGTAATCAATGTAAGAGTTCACTTTTTTACATAAAAACATAAACAGTCTATAAACATACCCTAAGGAAAAAACTGGACACACACATAAAGATGGATTTGTAAGGATAGTAATGCAAATATTGCAGGCTACGAAACAGCAAATGTGATCCAATTTTTATAAAATGATGTGTGTGGTTATTTCTATACACATTTCTATCTAGTCATCTACGCATATCTATCTATTTATCCATCAAGGATGGAAAGATATACATCAAAATCTTGTTGTTGTCTCTAAGTCGAGAAATAACTAGAGATGTCCCACTTTTTTCGTATATATGTGTATTTTCTGCACACTCTGGTGCAGTGTATCACGGTAAGATTCTGGATGGATGAGAAGAATACACTTTATTTTTTTGGAAATAAGAGAAAGATACTTTGAAAAGGGAAATGAGAAATAAGAAGCTGTATGATGCTGGGAAAGGGTACACATAGAAGTAGAGGATCTGGAAATGGATTCCTCTGCAACTATCAATAACCGTATACAATTTGGAGTGTTCATGTACTCTCAGAGAGATACACATCCCAGTTTGAAGACCAATCTAGGAGAATTGATGGCTTTGACCAAGGTTAAATCTCATGTGGAGGAGCAACAGGAAGGAAGTAGGTTAGTATTTTATATATGATATAAAGGATAATTATTTGATAATTATTCATTCATATAATAATTAGAACAACTAACATTTGGTTACGTTTACAATGTATATTATTTTAAACAATCTCATTGGGGCCTTATAACAACATTATGAGAAAGTATAGATATTATTTTTATTTTTTTAAATAGGAGAGATTAAGATTCAGAGTTTTTAAGTGGCTGGTCTAAGGTCACACAAAATGCAGTGTCAGAATAGGACATGAACTCAGTCTTCTGGTTCTAAAGATAACTAGGTAACAGTTATTACCTGTGCTGTATTAAGTGAGAGACCATTTTAAATGATTACATTCTTTTTCAAAATTGATTTTGTTAAAAAAACATTCCTAAAAATAGTAGTCTCAAGTGTTTCAGCAAAGGAGTATGTGGAATATATAGGTTTATTTTCTTACTGTCCATGTTTCTTTTTGAATCATTAAGCTAAAAATTCTATTGTTATTCAGTTTTTAAATCAAGTTTATGGAGCATGGCAGAGTACAAATAATGGCTTGCAATCAATAATGACACAGTAACAATTTCAACGGCCATGATTTTTTCTTTTCATATAAAATATGCAGTGTTTTAGTTTAAGATCTGAAGCATTAATAAAGTAATATGAAAATTATAATACTGAACTGTGTACAGGTACTTTCAATTAATTAGGAATTAAAGCTGACATACTATTTTCCAAAATATTCTTTCTTAAGATACTCTGATTTTATGGATTTTCTTTTATTAAAAATAATGAGACTATTTGTTTATCGCTAATTACAATTTAAGTTACTGTTTTTGGATAATCTCAGAAAATTTTAAGACTAAAATGCTTAAAGACATGTTTTCTGATATTTAATGACTTGTAGGTTGTGTCTGCTACCCAAGAGAGTCTCCAAGGTACATCCCACATTCCATGGGTAGCCCCTTTTACAGGCATGGATAACTGATTGCATCCCATCACAGCTAACTGACAAAAAAGCTTGTTTCCAATCCATGAAAGCCAGTGGTAGGGTGATTGAAGGCTAAGTAGGGGATGTTTTTCACACTACAGCATATAGATTTGTGATGATTAATTTTATGTGTCAATTTGACTGGGTCATGGGGTACCTGCATATTATTTCTGGGTGTATCTGTGAGGTGGTTTCTGGAAGAAATTAGCATTTGAATTGATGGACTGAATAAAGCAGATGGCCCTCTCTAATGTGGGACATTATCATCCAATCCACTGAGGGCCTGAATAGAAGAAAAAACCAGAGAAAGGTCAAATCCTCTCTCTGCCTGACTGATTGATCTGGGACACCCATTCTTTTCCTGCTTTCCATGCTCCTGAGTCAGGCCTTCCGACTCAGACCCTACTCCATTGGCTGTCTGGCTCTCAGGCCTTCAAACTACACCACTGGTGAGTTTTCCTTGGTCTCAAGCTTGCAGACAGCAGATCATGGAACCTCTCAGTCTCCATAATCATACAAACACTTTATAACATATCCCAATATCTTTTTAATTTTGTTTCTTGGGAGAATCCTGACTAATACAACATCATAAATAGTTGTATAAAAAAAACACAGTCCTTTCTCAAACACGTGGTTGTCCAAATTAGGAATGTTCATATGAAAATCTGGAAGTATGGAGTTGCTTCACTTCAAAAATCATTTTCTTAAGCCCAGAGCTTAAGTAAAAGACTATCCCTGTATGAGTACATTGAAAGAATGGATTTAAAAGAAAATATGAAGGTATTTTGGAGTTTAAAATGGAAAACAATTATAGGAAAAGACAAAATAGACAAATATAAAGGAAGTATTTCAAAAACTCTAGCCTGAGGACACTTGTCATTTACTGGTCTAAGGTGAAATAACGAAGGAAAAGGACAATGCAGTGAATTTTTTGTAACACTAATTTAAAAAAAATGATAAAAACTCTGAGATGATGCTTTTGTTAACTTTTTGCTTTGTTGGTATTAATGAAAATGCTCTTTTTTAAAAAAATGCGATGATAGTACATTGTGTTACTTCCTTTTTTTTAATGCTCTGATTGGACATGGAAAGTTGGCATTCTTACACGGGCCATATTCTGTCACACTCTGACATGCATACTTAATACCATGGCATCCCAAAGTCTGAGAACCATAAGGGATGTGCAGATGGAAAACAAGCATATGAGAACAAGGTCCTTTTGATGTCTTTCAACACATTTATAATAAAGCCCAAATTCCTTTCTTTGCCCTAAGACTCTCCACATGGCCATCCCCTTGCCCACCCTGTAATTTCATCTCTTCCGCTCTCCCATTTACTCACTGAGCTCTAACCACACTCATCTCCTTTCTCTTTCTTCAAGACCCAAATGTTTCTGCCTTGTGATCTTTGAACTTGCTAATCTTTGCTTGTAATGCCTTCTTCATTGCTCTTCAAATGGCTGACTCCTTCTTATCCTTCAATTCTCAGCTCCCTTGACCATCCTATCAAAAGTAATTCCCTCCTATCCATCAGTTACTCTTTAAAAAAATCATCAAATTTATTTCTTTCCTTGCAGTATGTGCTAATTTTATTATTTGTTTATTTTAAACTATTTATTATCCATCTTCTCTGGCTAGAATACAAGCTCCGAAACACAGATGCTTGTATTTTTTTGTCTTCTGCTATATCTCTATTTATGAGAATGGTGTCTGGCAATAGGTAATTATTGGGTACCATTAACTGATGGAAAGAAGGGAGGAAGGAAGGAAAGGAGGGAGGAATGAATAAAGGAAGGAAGAAAGGAAGGAAGGAATAAAGGAAGGAAGAAAGGAAGAAAGGAAGGAAGGAAGAAGATTGTAGCTAGATTAAAAAGAAGAGAGAAAGACAGAAAAGTTAGTCTTGGCCATAGCATGAGCTTAGGAATATTTTATGCCTTTATTCGTTAACTGTCTGTAACCTCCTCCAGAATGAAAACTTTGTAAGTGCAAGGACCTCATTGCTTTTTCAACTGTATTTCCAATGTGTAAAACAGGGCCCAATTCAAAGCACTCAATAAATATTTGTTGAATTAATGGATAAATGGTGAGCTCCATTTAGGAAAGCTTGCAAAATATGTTTAAGAGGTAGAATACTTGGAAGTGATGTTTTTCTAGCACTTGAGTGTAAAAATACGTGAAAAAGAAAACTATATATAATGTTAAATTAGGCCCCGTAGATGCTCTCTGGAAAATATAAAATAATCACAAATCATTTTATAAGAATTGCTCTGATTACCTACTTTACCCCAAACTGAGCTAGTAAGACAAAGAAACTGTTTATTAGCACTTAGTGTGATACAGGTACAGTGCTCAGAATTTTCACCTGTGTCATCTTACTGGGTCCTCATAACGAAAGCATGTCTGTTTCATAGATATAACAGGGTGTCTTAGCTGGACAGGTACTCCTAGGAATTAAAATTATAAGCAGTCCGATACGTCTAGGTGGGATCTAGAGCACAGAGGCTCTTGGCAAGTGGAATTAGCTGATGGACACACTCTATTGTGCCGATTTATACCCACAGATCCACAGAGATTCTGTCTCTGGGCAAAGGGCTCAAACTTGTCAGGTATTAGATTTCAAGTGTAAATGCGTATGTTTGACAGATTCATGTAATCCTGACAGATGCCAGCTTTCAAGAACAAAATGGAGCCTCTGTGAGTGAAATTGCTATAAGGAAGGGAGAAGTCTGGCATTATAAGCTAAACATAGCAATATGGCCTGTTCTTCAAAGGGCGTGCTGGGGTTTTCAGGTATCAGTATAGTATTGGGAATGGAATTTGTTCTCAGTCCACTACTCTGTTGGTTTGTTTGCATCCTGGTGAGTAATGGGCTATACATATCAATCAGAGTTTCCGTTCCAGATCATAGAAATGAAGCAGAAAATGATTTGACATAGATGCTTACAAAAATGGTGGAAGGACCAGAGGACCCAGAATTTGGCTGAGTTTCTAAGGATGACATCCTGAACAATACTGTGGAACTGGCCAGTCAAGGCTATCGTCACATCACCATCAGGAACGGAGAAATCAGTAAGCTGCTGGAAGCGGAACAGCACACCTCATCCACCAGCGGAGGAACCAGAAGATGCCAGCACCACTGTAGGCTCTAGATCTGTTCACCTCAGCCATGATCCATGCCCGCAAAATGAATACCCCGTGCCCTGACTCCCGATGCCACTAAGCTAGGGAGCCCTGGTATCACTGCTGCAGAAAATCCTAATGCATCCATGCCAGGAAAAGAAAAACAAGGCAAAAGCAACAAAAGTGTAGACTTCACATCATTCTTGTCTTCTAAATCTCACTTAGATGTATCTGCTTAGAGAAGCTGGGTTCCTATATACAGAACCTGAGCTGAAGAAAGGGTCTGAGAAATGTTTATAATGTTCTAGCTTCTAGAGTGCAAAATAAAACAAGACAAAAAAAAACACCAAAAACAGTCTGCAATATTTGCTACAGACACCATATGTAAATTGAAAGTTACATCTCTGGATGCTGAGACTCCTCAGAGCACAAGATGTCTACTGCTGTGGGATGACTACAATGAATAGTTATTTAGGACTCAAATAATCATGTGGGAACCTCCTTAACTAAACACTCAAGGGGCATTCTCTTCCTTATTTTGCAAGAATGATGATAGAGATCCCTGGCATAGAGGGGCTGGGGTGGAATTTCAGATCCACTGCTCTCCAGGCACATAGGTCTCTAGGTCTCTAGCTCCACTAACATCTACACAGCAGAAAGAGAATGAGCATGACGGCCCCACTTGAAACAGCAGCTACGTGGAGCTGTAAGGCCTGGCTGATTCATGAATCCATGTAAGCTCCCTTAGGGTCACGTAGACAAGTGGGGATCAGGACTTGTCATCTTGATATCAAGAGGGAAGGGCTAAGAATCTCAGGACTCACATTTTAATATGCTCTCATGTGTATTCACATGGATCTTTTGGTTATATCAATTAAGATAACGAATGGAGCTTAGAGCAAGTAATCAATTTGCTTAAGTCATCTTAGGGTGGAGCTACAGTTTGGCTCTCTCCAAGGTAGGTGGTATTTGTATTAATTAGGATATTTTTGATTGAAAACAACAGACAACTTTGATTCAAATTCTCTGAAACAGCAAGGACATTTATTATCCCACATACCGGGATGCATGGAGGTCCCATGGCACGATGGTAGTAACCCAGTGCTGCTTCTCTGATGGCTTCTGCTCTTCCTTGCTCCCGTGCTGGCTCTAACTTCAGATTGGAGACGAGCAAGTGCCACAGCTCCAGGCCTCATATCCACGCATGATGATGGCATTTAGAAGAAAGAGGAGGCTTTTATCTGGGGTCTTCTTATGACCATGGAAGTTCTTTTCCCATACGTCCCCAGCAGACTTCCTCTTATGTCTCAATTCCTTCTTCTAAGACTATACATGGAAAAAAGAATGAGATGATGGCAGTTAGCTTATACTAATTAGGAATCACTTCTGGAGTTGACTCCCGAGCAGAGTTAACTTTTTCAGGACCACCTTGCTGTGTGGGATAGTTGTGGTTACTTGAATAAAATCAGAGTTGTGCTAAAAAGGAAAGTGAGAGTAATGGAGGAAAGGTGAGCATGGAAGAATGTCTATTGAAACTTATGTAGCACTAAATACTTAGCTGCGTTCCTGGAGGGTAAACTATCAGAAAAATTACTCTTTTTTTTTTTTAAGATTTTATTGGGGAAGGGAAACAGGACTTTATTGGGGAACAGTATGTACTTCCAGGACTTTTTTCCAAGTCAAGTTGTTGTCCTTTCAATCTTAGTTGTGGAGGGTGCCGTTCAGCTTCAAGTTGTTGTCCTTTCTGTCTTAGTTGTGGAGGGTGCAGCTCAGCTCCAGGTCCAGTTGCCGTTGCTAGTTGCAGGGGGCGCTGCCCACCATCCCTTGCGGGACTTGAGTAATTGAACTGGCAACTTTGTGGTTGAGAGCCCACTGGCCCATGTGGGAATTGAACTGCTTAGTAGCCTTCAGAGTTAGGAGCATGGAGCTCTAACCGCCTGAGCCACCGGGCTGGCCCCAGAAAAATTACTCTTTTTAAGATTAGGAAATATGCTGAGGAATGAAGAAACTCCCAATGCTAGGGGAAAAGTGGAGAAATTAGAAAAGAATGAGAAAAAAGAGAGAGAACACAGAAGGGAACTCATTGTACAACAATATGCAAAACAAAGAAAACAAAGTGCTTACAAAGAAGGCATGAACCCTGATAAAACTGGCTATGAGAAAGCTCTCTGAAGAGGAAGTAGGACACAGAGAATTTAAGATTTAGAGACATCGGGACTGAGCTGGAGGAATGTCTAAAGAGAGAAGGAGTAAAGTGACAAAGGAGAACAAGAAAGAAAAGATAGGGATGAGAAGCCCTGCTGTCCTGTAATTAGTCAGGGGAAGGTGTGTTGCTGGGAGACCTGTTCAAGTACTGGCAGAAATTAGTCTCCGGCAGCTGGGTTCTGCAGAGCAGGAGTGATTCTTAAGTCGCTGACATCCTTTGTGCCTCTGGTCATTAAAAATACAATTTAATGATGAAGGAATTCAGCAGAGCAGCGATTCTGAGGCTGTTGTTTCTGCTTACTGTCTAGTAAGAGAAGTTTCCCATTCTTCTGTTTTGTTCCTGGCTGAATATGAAGCTGTAGTATTTGAGTGTGGTCTGCAGGAGTGGCAGGGGTATGACAGTACGATTAACAGCATTTCAGTTCCTCCCAAACTTTTCCCAGAATGTCTACGTTACTAAACCATAATCCCCCACTGTGTTCCTCTGGAGACCTTTCTGGGAATATCACTGTACACATGTTTTCCAGGAACCCTCCTGTCCTCAGTCCTTTATCTCCTGTGATTCCTGTTAGGCTGTATACAAAGCTTATGTTTAAACTTAATGACAGCATTATGCTCAGATCCACAATAATCTAGCTCTACAGATATTTTATGATCTACATATCGTTGTATAACAAGTCAATACCTGGTGGTTACCTTTAAGTGGATCTGATTTATCTAAGCATAACGCTGCAAGAAATGGTAAAAACTACTCTTGGACAACAGCCCTCTATCAGATATCTGCTTAAGCTACCATTTATTAGCTTTTTGGTTCATATATATATAATGTTCCAATTGCTGTTGCATGATTAAGGCTCCACGTTTTGGAACTATTTTAGATTCTACACATTGGCTTAATATTATATCTTGGTCTCATTCTCAACTTTCCATTCAACTTTTTAAAAATAATTTTTATTTTTTTCAATTAGAGTTAACATACAATGTTATATTAGTTTCAGGTATACAACATAGTAATTAGACATTTATATAATTTATGAATTGACCACCTGGATAAATCTACCCGTCTGACACCATACATACTTATTACAGTATTTTTGGCTATATTCCCTATGCTGTACTTTATATCCCCATGACTATTTTGTAACTATGTCTGTATTTCTTAATCCCTTCTCTTTTATCATCTGTCCAATTAATGCCCCTCCCATCTGGCAAAGGTCAAAGTGTTCTCTGTATCTATGCATCTATGAGTTTGTCTTTGTTTTGTTTGTTTGTTTATTTTGGTTTTTAGATTCCACATGTAAGTAAAATCATAAGGTATTTTTCTTTCTCTGTCTGACTTATTTTACTTAGTATACTACCTTCTAGGTCCATCCATGTTGTTGCAAGTGGCAAGATTTCATTTTTTTTATGGCTGAGTAGTATTCCATTGTGTATATCTTTTTTTATCCATTCATCTATTGATAGACACTTAGGTTGCTTCCATATCTTGGCTATTGTAAATAATGCTGCTATGAAAATATGAATGCATATGTCAAGTTAGTGTTTTGGGTTTCTTCAGATAAATACTCAGGAGAGGAATTGCTGGCTCCTTCTTTGTCTCTTGTTATATAGCCTTTGTTTTAAAGTTTACTTTGTCTAACATAAATATTACTAACACAGCTTTGTTTGTTTGTTTCTACGTAGACGGACAATTAAGTTTGTGAACTTTTCACCATGCCTTTACACATATTTTCACGAACTATCTTTTTCCATCTCTTTATTTCAGTCTGTATGTGTCTTTTGGTATGAAGTGAATCTCTTGTCAGCAGCATATTTAAGGATCTTGTTTTCTTATCCATTCAGTCACCCTATCTTTTGATTGGAGCATTTAATCCATTTACATTTACAGTAATTGTTGACAGATATGTAGTTATTGCCATTTTATTTTTGATCTTTTTATTTCTTCTTCTTCGTAAAGAAGTCCCCTGAACATTTCTTGTAATACTGGTTTGATGTTGATAAACTTCTTTAGCTTTTTCCTGTCTGGGAACCTATTTATCCTTCCATTCTAAATGAGAGCTTTGCTGGGAAGAGTAATCTTTGTTGTAGGTCCAGTCCTCGCTTTTCATCACTTTGAATATTTACTACCAATCCCTTCTGGCCTACAAAGTTTCTGTTGAGAAATCAGCTGATAGACTTATGGGAGATCCATTGTAGGTAACTGCTTTTCTCTTGTTGCTTTCCAGATTCTTTCTTTGTCCTTAACCTTTGGCATTTTAATTATGATGTGTCTTGGTGTGGGCCTCTTTGGGTTCATTTTGTTTGGGACTCTCTGTGCTCCCTAGGCTTGTATGACTATTTCATTCATCAGGTTAGAAAAGTTTCCAGTCATTATTTCCTCAAATATGTTTCCTTACTCTCTTTCTTCTTCTGATACCCGTATGATGCAAATGTTTGTACACTTGATGTTTTCCAAGAGACTCCTTAAACTGTCCTCATTTTTTTGGATTTTCTTTTCTTTTTGCGGTTATGATTGTGTGTTTTCTGCTACCTTATCTTCCAAATAGTTGATTCTGTCCTCTGCTTCATCTAATCTACTGTTGATTTCCTCTAATGTATTCTTCATTTCAATTATTGTATACTTCATTTCTGATTGGTTCTTTTTTTATGTTTCCTGACTCCATTTTTAAGCTTCCAATTTCTTTGTTGAAGTTCTCCCTGAAATCTTTGAGCACCCTTATAACAAGTCTTTGGAACTCTGAACTTGATAGATTGCTTGTCTCCATTTTGTTTAGTTCTTTTTCTGGAGCTTTGTTCTCTTCTTTCATTTGGGTCATGTTTCTTTGTCTCCCAAGTTTAGCTGCTTCCTTATTTTTGTTTCTACGTATTATGTAGAGCTGCTATATCTCCCAGTCTTAGTAGAATGGCCTTATGTAGCAGGTATCTTGTGGGGCCCAGTGGTGCAGTCTCTCTGGTCACCTGAGTGGGGTGCTCCAGTTGTGTCCCTTATGTAGGTTATATGTGTCCTCCTCTTGTAGTTGAGACTTGATTGCTATTGGCATGTCAATAGAAGGGATTGCCCCTTAGACTGATTGGTTGTGAGGACTGGCTGTGATTACACTGGAGGAGCTATTGTGTAGAGACTGATCCTATGGAACAGAACTTGCTTTAGTGGGGCTCTGGTGCCTGCTGAGTCTGCCCTTTGGGTGTGTCATTTGTGGAGGTTATTGATGGTTCTCTGGTGTGGTCTGAAGCTGGCCATCAGGTGTGTTGGTTCTGGGGCCTCTTGGAAGGGGCTCTGTTGCAGGCCAAAGTCAGCTGCTGCCTGTGGGACACTTGGTATTAGCTTCAAAGAGATTTCAGATAGTTGCCCCTTGTTCTGGGCTTTGTGGTGCCTGGGAGAGGCTAAGGTGGAAACTGAGGCTGTCTGCTGCTAGTGCCGGGCTTGGGTTGCCCACCAAGAGATACAGGGCATGCTGAGGCCAGACTCTGCTTCTTTGGGGTTTGTGAATCTTTGAGAGATTTCAGGAAAGTCTTAGCATGAGCCAAGGCAGGCTGTTTGTATGGAAAAGCCACAGGAAGTGGCTAGGTTGGACCAGCACGTTGAGTGGGGTGGGGTCTCAGGGAATCAACAGCATGGGGAAAATGGTGTTAGCTAGGTTGATGGAGACTCAGATATGGTGCCAACCTGCTTGTGGGGAATGGTTCAACAAAGAAAGAATGCCTTTTGTCAGTACTTCTGTCTGGGAGAAAGCTGCCCCTCCAGCCCTCACCCTGCAGCCAGAAAATTCAGTTCCTCCCTGCATGTCCCCTGTGCCTTTTGAGCTGCTGTTCCAGTGCTGGAGCTCAGAGTGAATGAGTCCATCACTGAGTAAGCCTGTGCCTGGGCCCTTTAAGAGAAACACCTGAGACTCTAGCAGCCTGTCTCAGTTAGCCAAAACTCCTCTGTTTTTCATAGCCAGAAGTTGTGGGGACCTCTCTCCCAGGCTGGGACCCTGAGCTGGGCAGCCCAGTGTGGGGCTGGGACTCCTTGATCCTCAGGAAGGAATTCTGCAGCTGAGGTATCCCTCCTGATTTTGAACCACTACATGTGAGTGTGGGACCAGCCTGTTCTGTCTTCATCCCTCTTACTAGTCTTGATGTAGCTTCTTTTGCATATCATTAGTTATAGAACTTACGTTCAGCTAGACTTTAGGCAGTTCTCAATGATGGTTCTTCTGCAGTTTAATTGTAACTTTGATGTGGTCTGGAAGGAAGCAAGCACAGTGTTCACTTATTC
Organism: Rhinolophus sinicus; assembly: GCF_036562045.2. NCBI lineage: Eukaryota > Metazoa > Chordata > Mammalia > Chiroptera > Rhinolophidae > Rhinolophus > Rhinolophus sinicus. The sequence goes on from NC_133756.1 coordinate 32,819,256, forward strand.
TACCATCTTGACAGGAAGCCCTCAAAATTTCCTCTATTTCAAGCTCTTATGGATTTATATCGAAGGCATTTCCTGTAACAGCTCTGACTGTTCTGGCCTTTGCTCCAGACCTTGTAGAAGAAGAATCGGATAGCTGGTATGAATGTTCCAGTTGGGAACATATCTTTGCCCTTCAAGAGTCAAGCACTGAATGTGTCCAGATGCTGTGTTATACTGATTGTATTTAAATTAGGATTGAACCACATGTTCTACTCATGAGCTTGGCAGAAAGCAGGGGAGATAATAATTTTTCTTTGGAAAATCATGATTTGTTATCAAGAGAAGAAAGTATAGGTGCTGGGTTAAGAATAATAGCTAACTAAACTACCATAATCATCTACATAAAAGTTTCAGGAATTTAATGGGCTATCAGTCCCAAATATTTCAAGCCTGTAATAAGATTTTTGAATCTTGAAATAAAATTTTAAGTGATGGAGTCTGAGAAAAGTAGATCCTTAATACATTTTGAAAATCTCACCTTTTGTCAAGGTTATTTTAATTACATATTTAAGAAAGGCATTATATTTGACTGACTTACATTAAAAATTAAAAAATCATATCACATTCTTTGACCAATATTAACTTATTCCCAGATTATAGCATCTAAGAGAGTCTCTGCTTTAGATCACTGCAAGATATACAAATACTCCAATTTCCACATTTGCTTAGTTGGAATAATTTCATAAAATGTGAGATACCATCAAAAGTGCTGAAGCAAGATGTTTACCATACATTTAAACTTTAACATGCACATATAAAGCAGTCTTACAAGGAGGGATGTGGTGCTCATCACAACATGTGGTTAGGCATGGCTATATAACAGAATATAACAGTCTATACTTACTGCAAAGAAATACTTTACACATAATGGGGTATTATTGTGCAGAAATTTGTATTTCAGGTTACAAATTCAGGAACAAATACTATGTGTTCACATGCTCCACTAAGACAGTCTAGTTTTGCACACCAGGCACATACACTGCTACATGCATGACAGCATTCAATCTGGAAAGTGCTACGCTGCTTGATAACATCCCTAGATCTGCTCAATAAAAATTGAAGAGATTGCCAATCACACTCAGTCTTGACAATCCTCTTTGCACAGCAGTAAACAAAACTAATGGTCATATTATCATTTCCCCACTAAATCAGGGCCAACTGATCCTTAGGAGAAAAGTAGGTCCATGGTCACAGTCACTCTGAGTTCTTATTCGTGTATGTGTGCAGAGGCTGAAGGGACTTCTTTGAAAGCTGAAGATCCTGGGAATAAAAACAATTTACAGGAACTTACTTAGTTAATAGATTTGTTTGTGTGTTTGTTTCTCTCATTTTTGTAGTATCCACATGTAAATATCAACCTGTATTCCCAAGGTCTATACCAATTACTTTTATTGTTATTTATGGTTTCAGTTCTATAGTTATTTGAAAACGAACAGCCTTCTTTTGTGGCACAGAGTTCTTTCTGCTTCTGTCAAAGCTTTTTAGAGAAGATAAGAGAGAGAGAGTAGCAGCCATGCAGGTGATGTAGACAAGATTGTGTATAATTAACTAGGGAGCTTGAAAAGTCTATGAGTTGCCAAAGTGATCTAATCAAAAGTACTGGCTGACAATGTTTGGAGATGTTGGAGAAAGAGATCATGCAGATTTTGCATCATGGCAATCCTTTTCTCTTCTGACCTGTGGAAGTATAGCTTCAGTGCTCAGCACAAAGTAGGTATTTCATAAATATTTCATATTGAATGAATAAAAGATAAAAACATGATGAGTGTAGGATAATTTTATTTTCCATTAATAATGCCTAGGTAAAAAGGATGGAGGGAGGACGAATCACATAATCTCCCTCTCTAGTATTTAATTGAATGAAAACAAACAAAAGTAGCAAAAAATATAATCAAACAGGGAAATAAAAAAAAGAAATCTAACAGGGAAAAAGGGGAAATGTTTTATGACATAAAAAAATATATATATATATGTAGTCATGGAAAGAAAAAAGAACTAAGCCTTGCTGTTTTTGGCCCCAACTCCACAAAATCATTTCTAGAGAGATAAAATGAGTCAATCAAATTCTGGACTTTTTTCTCTTCCCTTTGTGTTAGATGGACTAGATGTAGCTTTGAGGAGAGGGACAATATGAGCACAGTTAATAATCAGTATAGACTGAGTCAGATGAAGTATAGGTGCTCCATTTTAAATGAAAGTAACAATAAAAGGCCTGAAGATACCCTCACTGAATAGACTATATCCCCTTTCAGATCAAGTAAACAATGATAAGACATAGTTAAGAAAATGTCAAAAAGGAGGATATTACTAAGGCCCTCTTACAATTGCACTAAGCCTAAGTTGATATGTCACAAAACCTATCCTTTATTTTCAAACTGCAGCCCAGATAAGGTGGGAAGAAAATTTTGGAGAATTCATCAACAGAATAGCAGAAGAAATAAAGTACATATTTAGAGTAGCCAATATTAACATTGAACATTCATGAAAAAATTGTACGTCAACTATGAAAACAATTTATAATTAAAAAGTTTGAAAGAAGGAAACATGAGAAAGAAAAATGGACAACTGAGACTGGAAAAAATATAACTCAAGACTCAGAAAGCAAGTGCTTGTGATCATTTCTTGCTGTAAAAGAATCAACACAAGCACAAATTTGGTAAAATGGCAGTTCTGATAAATCAACAGAAGAAGATGATTCAAGAAATTGCGGAGATGAGAAGAAAATGTGCTACCAAAGCAGCACCATTATGTAATGAATAAATAAGTAAATAGAAAATGCCAAGAACAGAATATACATAACTAATATTCAAATTATTGACCTTGAGGAAAGGATTTGAAATGATTGCATTGAATGAAAAAAAAATCTAAAGAAATTTTAGACGTAATTATAGGTAAAGAAAACAGAATATAAAGCATAACTATACTTGATGTTTTTGAAGTAGATTCTAACAAAGAAGCAGAAAAGATCTTGAAGAGTTAATACAAAAATAAATCTGAAGTGAAAGAATTAAATCTGAAGATTGCTAAATGAAAACAATTAATTGAGAATAAATGACACTGACTGTTTTCTAAAAGATCCCTCAAAAATTAAGGAAAAAAAATGAAAGCAAGAGATTGAAGTTAGAAACCCTTAGTATCTGGCAGCTTTTCCATGTTTCTGTAAGGTATCAGAGTACTTCCCATCCATGGTTTGCAGCTTTGGGCCTTTGCTGACAGACAAAAGCAAAAATTCTGCTCTTTAATCTGTTCCTATACACATATATGCATGAGAGACGTTGGCTGTTCCATTCATCTCAATGGGTAGAAGAATGTGGCTTGGATATTTTATTGCACACTTAAAAAACTGTCTATTATTTATAATGAGCGTATATGAAATTAATTCATTACTTAAAAGACCTTCTACAAAATATATAATTTTATATATTCATATATAAAACAGTAGAAATTATTTATAATAACTTTTAAGGAATCCTAAAAACAGCAAAAGATCCGAGTTCCAGTTTCTGCCTCTGACAGCCATGTGATATTACCATGGGCAAGTCACTTAATCTGGCTGTCAAGTGGGTAGGTACTACTATTCTCATTTTATAGAAGAAGAAACATGCTTGGAGAGGTTAAGTGGCTTGTCCAAATATAAGCAAACTTTCTGATTCAAGGCATGAGGCCAAGTGCATCAAGGCTATATACTTTAATTTGATTTTCAGAGATGAGATATGTTTAACACTACATGTTAAGATAAAATAAGTTAATGAGTAGGAAAGCGCGTCTCAAAGGAAAACTGCCAATGCAAACTTTCCAGTATCAGTTTTGAGGTGGCATTACAGACAACAGGACTTAGAAGTAACTTCATGGCTTTTCCCATTGGTTTATTTTATTATTTTGTGTAAGATTAAAGTAAAACCAAGTGCAAGTTTTTAGTGCAATGAAAAAGGGTATATTTTCCTATCTATATTATTGTGCTTTATATTCTAACAGAATTTTGGGGGCTAAACATTAGTAAGAAATATAGGCGAAATATGACTCCTTCCTTATTTTAAAGTGGAAAATAAAGAAGACTTTTACTCTGTCAAGCTCATTTCTATTAGCACCACTTCACTCCTTATGTCCCTGTTTTTAACCATGTTACAGAGGACACTGTTCTTTGTGTTTCTTCTCTTTTATGTTTGTACGGAATGGGCTTCATTTATAATGATACCTGATCACAGAGAGCTGCAAAAATAGACTCGTATGCATGGAAGAAATGATGGCCCCTCCTGTTCCTTCTTTCCACTCCCAAATAGTGCCCCTTAGTAGCTGGTTCACCCAACAGGAAGAAAGGCAAATAGTGTTTACTAACATATCAGTACATGGAATGGAAAAAAGAAAGAAGCCACCAGGAAGCAGCCTTCCAGAAGACACATTATGATAGGACACTTATTAAATAAATGTAAGTTCAAACATATCTCATCTCTGAAAATCAAATTAGAGCATACAGCCTTGATGTACTTGGCTTTTTCCGAATCAGTTCTTGTCTAGCTTTCCTGAAGTGATCCAGACAGCACCAATTTAGGACCTTTCCAGTGTTGCAAAGAACAGGACAAAATAAAACCCTGTCAACAACAATCCTTGTGTTTTCTGTATACTATTTTAACAATTTTGTTTCTTGAATCATTCATTCAATAAATATTTATTAAGTTCCTACTATGTGACGCGTACGAGATGAAGTAATAAAATGTTATTAATATATTCAACAAGGCAGTCTGTTGGTTGCTAATGGGTTTTCACAGAATCCTAACACTGATTAATCAGGACTCTCTCGGCTCGCCTAAACAACAGTAGGGCCAGGCTGGCTAGACCTCTGGCCTGGCCTCAGGTCTGGCCTCAGGTGTGGCCTGGCATCATGCGAGATGTGTGCAAGAACTTGACTATTGTATTGTCTGCTTGTTCTCTCTCTTCCTCTTATACCTCCCTTCTCCATTTCTATCTTAATATCTCCTTTCTCTTTCTCTCCACATATTAAACTTATTCAAAGTACCTATTCCCATAACCATACAACTACAGTCACAGGGAACTCTGGACTTACATCCTTATAGATTTGGTCCCAGAAAAGAAAGCAAACTTTTCCCGACCAGCTTCAGTTAATTGGAAGGGACGTACTTGGCCCGAGGATGTGCCCAACTTTGGACCAGATGGCTGGATACATTATTAGCCCACCCATGTTCATATGCTCACTCCTGCGGCCTGTAAGATAGGATCTGTTACCAGAACATGAGGTGGGGAGAGGAGAAAAGGCGCACAATGCTATGCAAAGAATAGCCATTGCAGACATGCCATGAGAAAAACCATGTACAATTATATATTATCTGTTTAAAAGCAGATGTAATTTCCGTTAAAATTATGCAAAGTACATGATCAGAAAAGCTAAACATGAAGAAATAAAATTGCCCCAAACAATTCAAAAGATCTCTAACCAACTTTCAACTAATCATCAAGATTCAATATTTTGCTAAATATTTACTTGACTCCTAAGACTGGCTGTGTCCTTCCCGTTATACATCCTTGCAGTACCAGTACGTCTCTTCTCTCACAGTTGACACAGTGGCAGTTAATTATTCATTTAAAGTCTTTTCCTTTAGCGAGATTGTAACTTCCATGAGACCTCCGACAAATCCAGAGTCTAACGTAATGCCTGACACATGGTAAACACTCCATAGATGCTGATTTAATGAATAAAATGAGATGAAAACAATTCAACACAACTTTTGCATCAAAATTTGCAAGAATTTTTAAACTGATAATTTTCAGTGTTAACTGGGATCATTACAAAGGACATTCTTATATATTCCTGGTTGAAACTAAATTGATGCCATACTTCTAGAGGATTATTTGGCAATTGGTTCTAGAGCTCAAAATGTTCAGAGCTTTTAGATTTTATTCAGAAATGCATCTGTGGGGACAGAGCTAGGAGTGCAGTTTCCAGGCTTTCGGCCTCACGTGGAAATGTGCTGGCTCAGGTAGTAAATCAACTTTGATTGGATGGCCATCGGCTGTGGCTAGTTGGCCGCCAGCTGTAACCAGGGAGCCACTGGCCACTAATATAACTGCCGTGGCTACACTAGCAGAAAATGGGGGCTGGCAAGAAGATGGTGGCTGAGCTAGCAAGAGCGGATTGCAGTTAGCACGGCAGATTGCAGCTAGCAAGTGAGGTTGGTTGGCAGAGAGAAGTGGACGGCAGGTTGTGGATGGTGTGGCTCCTGCTTCCTGTGTCTCCAGTCCAGCCGCCAGCGAGAATATAGTGGTATGACTCCCCTACCTATGGCTCCGTGGGTGTTCCCTTTTGGGCTCACCATATCCTGCGTTCTTATGTGGGGAGCGGGACCAGAGACCCCGCACGGCACCCTGCATGACAGCATCTTCAGGAAATAATCAGAGTTACACACAGGGCTGTTGAAACAAATAACTCTTCTACTATGTTCTCCCTCATTTCTTCTTAGCCACTCCCATCCCCAGATTTAAACTTCTTGCCAGTAGAATATACCACCTGCTACCCCTTCTTGTGCAGTTATTTAAAGATTGTGGATCCCTCCCTCTTACATCTAAAGATTTGATCTCCTGGCTCATTACCAATACCTCCAGCTCTGCTCTTGTATTGATTCTTAATGACTTCAATATCTGTATAGATAATCCTTCCCAAACCCTGGCCTTTCAGTTATTAAACCTCTTCTCTTCCAGTGGTTTTCATCTCCATCCCACCTGAGATATTCACTTCCATGGTTACCCCCTAGACTTTGTCATGCCGCCCAACACCATAATCTCATTTCTGAGCATTCCAACTCTCTGAACATTACTTCCTGTCATTTCCTCTAAGATATCCTTAGACTGTTAGAGTTAAGGCACCCCAGTTCTAACAATCCACCTGTCCTCTTGTCCTACCTTTCTTCCTCATCCTGTTAGATTCAATGTTACTTTATTATAGGCATTTCCTTGCCCTTCTCACCCTCCATTGCACTCATGTGGCTCAAAAAAAATTCTGGTTAAAGCAACTTCTTCCTCTATTCCAACTCTGCATTTGAGCTGCTGAACTGGCTAGAGAAAAAGAAAAAGCCTGGTGACTGTTCTCACTAATTGTATGATTTGCAACCACAAGGGGGCCCCTGCTATTTCCTGGCAATCCAATTTTATACTCGGCTTTCTGCTTTCCCATTACCTTGCTAAATCTCCATCTTTCCTTTCCTCTTCTCTCCTATCTGATGCTCTTGCTTCCTGCTTCACTGAGAAGAATATAAGTAATCAGAACAAAATTTCCGCAGGCTATCTCCTAGTACATGTACCAGCCTACTCACACCTATATCTTCTCTGCTCATTTAAAGTCAACTTATACTCTGTATTTTATCCCTTCTGCCCACCTCAAGACATCGCTCCAGCAAAACTTCTCTCATACACATCATCCGTTTCTTTACTTTATACTGGATCATTCCCATCCATATAAAACATGCTGCTAGCTTTTAAAATATTTTTTGAAAAAATTCTTTATAGACTTCCTGTTTTAGCTACCAACCCCATTTCTGCTGTCCTTTACAGTAGACTTCTCTGAAGAAGTGTCTACATTTTCTTGTATCTATTTTGCTTCCCATATTTGCTCTTGATTTCCCTCCAGTTGGGCATTCCTCTCTAACCACTTTACAGAAACAGCTTTTGTAAAAATCATCAGTGATCAACTTGTTTCCAGATTAGTGATCAGTTCTTAGTCTTCTGTTGACTTGACCTACTGCAACATTTGACATGATTAACCCCTCCTTTCTGAATCACTTCCTTAACCTTGGCTTCAGGCCTATCACTCTCTTGTGGTTCTCTTCCTACCTCAATGGTCATATATACTTAGTTTTGTTTTGCTGGTTATTCCTCATGTTCTCACTTGTAAATATTGGAATGTCTTGGGACTCAGTCCTCAAACCTTTTCTCTTTTCTATCAGTGCTTCCTCTAGGGTTATTTTATCCATTCTCATGGCTTTAAATATCATTGAAGTGCTGATGATTTCTGAATTATTATTATTATTTTTTACGCCAGACCACTCTTCTCAGATATCCAGCTGCCCATGTGATCTCTCCATTCGAGTGTTTAATTTGCATGTCAAATTTAACTGATCAGATCCAGGCCATCTGACTACCCTGTCTTGTTCCTTCCAATCTCATTAAGTGACAACTCCATATTTTCAGCAGTCAAGGTTAAAGCTTTCATTAACTTTTCTTCTCATATTATCTATTAAACCATTCTGTTGGCTTTACCTTCAATATCCAGAACCTGACTATTTCTTACTACTTTCCCCTCTATCTCTCTATCGTAAGCTACTTTTAGCTCTTCTCTAGATTACTATGAGGAATACTCGGATATATTAGAGGAGAACTGGCTAGGCTTAGTCATTAGATTGGGGCTTCCCAGGAAGAGTATGATCTGGCTTAAACACTGTGGAAAATCTCAGAGCACTACAGCCAGAGGTGTGACTGCAATACTCACAGCTGCATTTCAAGTTCTTTCTTGAAGAGAGAAATGGTGCACCATCAAGGTAGCCATATTACATGAGGGAAAATACACTTCTAAAAACTTCTGTTATGTTAAGACACCAAGTTTTCTGGGTTTAATCTGTTAATTAGTATATGGGATGAGATAGAGATATAAAATATCAGGTAGTGATGAATATTAGGAAGAATAATAAGAGTAATAGTTGTAGGAAACGAGGTCAGAAAGATAGTAGGGGTAGGGTAGAGCAACACAAATTTTCAGTTGAGCCTAATTTCCAAATAAGCAACCAACAGATACACTTACTAATGCTTCTATATATACAGCAAATTAGAACTTGGTGCTTTATAGTTTACTTATGTGATCATATGGGTTTTCTCTCTTGAGCCTTGAAAAATAATGTGAAGTAGGCAGCAAAGTATATTATTTCTCAGATAGAAGAGGAAAATAGGCTGAAAAGAAATTACGTATTTGGTTAAAAGAGATCCAGTAGAAAGAGCACCCATGTCCTCACATTTCTACCCCTGAACTCTCTCTACGACACACATTGTCTCTCAAATACCACCACCTGGGCATCAGCCTGTTTAGTTTTCTTTTTTTCCTTGTGTGGGAAACCAATTCTGAATGTCAGAATCAAATTATTCCACAGAAAAGGTTTTATTATTGTAGAGGAAAACATATATGATACAGCCTCAGAGAATATGAAGAAAGCACTGCGGAAGTGTTAAAGAAGTGTTTCTCCTTTTTTATTTTCTTATTATTTATATCAGACTGATCTGCTGGTGTGTGCTATGTTGTGATCCACATTCTCCGTTGCTTTCTGTTCTGTCTTATTTATTAATTTTGCACTCAACCACCTTTTCTTTTTCATTGCATACAATTATATTCAGTGCTGCACACTCAAAATTATTTTGCCATGCTGCTGTGAAAGCTTGTCCCCTTTTTTAAAAAATGGAGACATAAACATGATACTATTTAGAAACTGAAAAAGATTGGATAATATGCATATAAACATCTGCGCATTCATCAGGAATTAATTGCTTTCAAATACCAAGAATGTTCAATAAACAGTTGATAAAAAATGAAAAGGTATCTTAGCAGAGGCAAATTATCAGAAGAGTGGGATCTTATTGTGTGAATTAGTCTGTTATGAAAGCATTAGTGAGCAGTTTACTTCTTTATAAGATGTTACTACAAAGGAATCAGAAACATAGACCTTTAAAAAAAAACAAATTCTTACAAATAAATATTGAAAGGAATAATATAATTATCTTGCTTTTCTCACTGAGAAACCCCATGCATTGTAAATAAAAAACAAAACAGAACAACAACAAAAAAACCTTACCAATGTCCTCTTGAGAGTAGAGGTAAGATTGTAAGTCTTGATTTCTAACCTCCCCAAGTCATCATTTAACTTTCCTTTATTGGCCTATTTGGCTATCTGACTAATTTTCCAGAGTTGCGTCTTTTAAAATTGTTTTTTTAAATAGATCTATTCCTTAAATTTCACATCCAATTTGTTTGTTCACATAGCCATCATTTCAAACACTTTCAAGGAGCTGTTTTCAACAGGAAACCTTATCAGAATATCAGAATCACCTAGGAAGCATTTCAAAACACATCTCTCTTTTCTCTTTCTCTTCCTTACCGTACACTGACCCTACTTCCGAAGGCCGTTTCTGAAGTCATCCATTATAAAGGTCTTTGGGACAAATTTATGGAAGCATTGGTAAGAATATTCTCTCATAAGCCCTTTTGACTGCATAATTGCGAAGAGAGCAAAAATTTTTACTGACTGTGAACAAAAGTCTCAAATCACCAAAGCTTAGCAAAAAAAAAAAAAACTAAATAAAAGAAATAAAAAGACCAGAATATAAACTAGGGCAATAAAATGTGGGAAGCAAATTACAGTTTTAATATTTTTTCCATGTTAGTAATCTCTAAACTGTTACTGACAACAGTTACAAGGAATTTTAAAATGTATTACCTCTGTACATTCATGCTCCCAATGGTTTATTACAATGAAATTTTAATCTTACAGAGTTGCTCCAGTTCATTCCTCCAAGATATCATTACTCTGCAAAATAACTAAAAGATAGGCAAGTGCCTATCCGCTATACTCTAGTGTGTTTATTAGTAAGCTCTGTATACCTGTACCTGGAGAACTGAGCTCAATCAGTCACTATACTTAAAAATTAACAGGGTGAAAGAAAAAACATAAGTATCTTAAAGACAGCTTAAGTGTTTCCCAGGAGAAAGGCCTTGACTTGGTGTGGCCAGAGGAAAAGTTAAGGAGACAGGTTCTGGATATCTGAGAAGAGTGAAGAGAAAGCAGGGAGACCTAGTGTTTGATGTTAAACATCCCTGAATTTACTCATTGTGTTTCATGTTTCTAAGTCCTGAAATCACAAATATCTGAAAAGCCCTGCCCTCTCTGAGGTTTTCCACCCACATGCGATTGATTCTCTTCTTGGTGTATTATTACTATACATTTTGGATACTGGATCTGCCCCACTTTTAGCTCCTTACTTAAGTAACAATCTCCACTCACTGCCATTGCTGTCCCCCAGCTATAGCTAATTAGACCAAGAGGAGAAAACAGATCTAAAAGATCTCATCCATAGCCTGGCCAAAATTTCTGACATCCAGTGAAAGTCTGGCCCACGAATTTTGGGGCGGAAATCCAATTCCTGGAGAGAGAGCTAAGGTGGAAAATCATGAAGGCTCAAAGGCTGAGTCTACATCAAGACATACATGTATTAATTTGTGCAAGGTAAAATGGGTATTATCACAGTGAATAATCAGAAAAATTGTCCCAAAACTCGGAATTGGCAAAAGAGATTATTGGGTGTTCCTTTAGGGTATGTGCTACTGGCTGGGCTTTTTATTGACTAGGGTATTTTATTACTCAGTTGGGAGCAGACTTTAAGTTACAGATTTTTGTCTGGTAGAGAGGCAAAGAATTTCCATCCGATGAAACAGATACAGGAAAGCTTATGACATTGTCCTGGAAGACATTAACCACTTTTGTATCTAAGCCAGCTCTTTTATCCTAATGTTCTTTGATTAAATTTGATTAAATTTACAAACATGTTGCTCCTAAAATTTTCTTTTGGCCAGTTTTAATATCTTTAATGTCCTTCTTATTAATTAATGACATACGTGAAATTTTTGACATATGTTTTGTATTTGTATGAAATCATGAGTTTTAATCTTTTGAGAATTCAACTTTGGAGTTCATCCACTGAGGTGTTTAACAAAACGCACTTTACAGAAACAAGTACATTGTGTTGCCAGCGGTGCACACTGCATGGGCTACTAAACCCATGTATATCATTTTTTGGGTCTCAGAGTGAATTCCAAGTGACTTTGCTGACTCCGTTTTTTTCCCCTCTAGTTTCATCCCCCATCCCCAACCACCACCCTGTTCTCTTGTGGCTGGTAAATTATTCCTGTGTGTAGCAGTTAAAACTGTATTTGGCTTTGTGATCTCATCATTTGGTGATTGAGAGAAAACAGAATCTAGTTTCTTAGCGTTTTTCATTTGTGTCTACTAGTGAGCTCACATGAATTAAGAATTTCATGCCCATTAGGAAGAAAAATAGTTGTTTGAAATCTAGACCCGCGAGGGTCTGTAGTTTTATGTTTGCTTCTGATCTGTGACTAAGCTGTAAAACAAGCTAAAAACTCTGTATGTTTTTGTGTGCCTGGAATCAGAAAAGTACTTTCCTGACTGTAGAAAGTATTAATAGATTGATTTATTGTCTCTTAAATTACAGGAACTTTGTTCTGATTCATTTGATGAAATAAGTAAGTGTTTATGAAATAAAATATTTACCAAATTCACAAATATAAAGAAACCGAACTTCTAATAATTGCAAATGTGCTAGACACTTAAGGAAAAAAATCCTTCTTACATTAGTTGCTGGCTTAGAATAATTTTTTTTCTATAAGAATTTAAATTTACGTAATAGTGATGAATATTTGAACAGAATAGACTGGTTTAGTGATTTTGGTTTTAAAAATCAATAATAATGGTTTGTCTTCTCCTTGAATTAATCATTATGGAGTATGAAGTAAGCATACTTTTTAAAAATTAAGATTTGGGTTTGTTTTCTCATGAAAAGACTAGTTTGGCTAACTTTTAAAACTTCTTTTTGGTTTAAACATATTCTTGGTTTCCAGATCAAGTAAGTTAACATATTCCTAAGTGCTGTTTAAGATTTTAAATAAAGCAAATTTGTGTGCAACTGAATTGAATCATAATTCCAACAAACATTTTTATAACAATAATAGTGTTTTATAGTGTGTCAGCCTAAACATTTCCAATATCCTTAAGTGACTTAAATATGAATATTAATTAAGTTAGTTTTTCAATAATCTTTGAATAGCTGGAAAATGTATAATTAAGGTAAAATACTGAAACATTGATTACTAAGCATAATTGTAAGTTTATAAATTTTTGCTTCTGATTTTTATATACTCCATTCAGTGGATGTATCTTTGGCTTATACTAATAAACATGTTCATTTTTGCTTTTTTGAGAGGACATGAAAAGGATGAAAAAATGTCTGTATCTTTAAAGTATTGAACTATGTGTATTCATGAGATTTGCTGATCCACTAAAATACTTGTGAACAATAGACTGTTGTCAGTTCCCTACCTTTTGGTTTTCTCTGTAAAATAGAAATTGCTGCTTTAATTACAATTTATAATTAATATGGGTGGTTGAGGCTATCTTTGGAGGAACACAACTGGGTATATGATTTTGTTTTTCAAAGAAAATGGAGAGTACTTTTGTCCTAAAGTAAAGGCTTATCTTGTTCCAGAACATGAAAAGTATAGTAAAGGACAAAAGTTGAAGGAGGAGCGAAATGTGGACGGTTTGAAAGGCGGGAATTCACTTTGTAATCCTTACATCTGTAAAAGATTTATGAAACACATTAAATTTGGCAACGCTCATACAGTTTTGATGGATATGTTCACAAAGTTAATTTAATAAAAAGAAAAAAAGCTTATGAAACTTTTATTATCAAATATATAAATGCAAAACTAGAATTTGGCTATCTCTCTAAGATAATAAATTATTGTTAGAGCTTTGCTGTCCAGGTAAAGAATGAATTTTGAGCTCCCCAAAAACCCCATCTCCAGAAAATTGTTATTATTTGATCTGCCTGGAAGTTCTACTCTCAGGATCTGTCTTTACTTAACCTGCTTCTGAGCTCTGCTCTGTGCAAACAGCACTATGTACAGGTCATTTGTTGAATAGAATTGGTGACAGTTACTTAGCATAGGAGCTACTTAAAGTGGCCTTACCAGTGGGGGCTAACAAGAAACTGTTGAAAAATCTTAAAAAGAAAAACTGGGGAATGAGAAGTCCCTATTAGCTTGAAAAGTTTCAAATATTCCTAGAAGGCCACACTCATGTGCAGGGTTGTGCACATGCTATAAAAAACCTAAGAAGGCCCTAACCTCTCAGGTATGAGGCTTTGTGCAAGCAGGAAGTGAAGGCTAAGGCAGAGCTGTAACTGACTGCTGAGACCATCAGCAAAAGCTCAGAGGCTTATTGATAATTCAAGTCATTTTAAGAAATCTCTGTCCAGTAGTTAGCTCACCACTAAGATACCTAAACAACAATTAAAGTAGCTGTACATGACAAAAAATACAGATTTTATAGAATTGGTCCAGGGAAGTCACAGAAGTAACAAACAGCGAAAACAAAAATAATAGACAGCAACAACAAACCCTGGGAGGTGGAGGAATCTTATTTTCTGAGTCAATACAATATATTATCTTAAACATCCAGTTTTCAACAAAAATGTATGAGTCATGCAAAGACACGAGAATACATGGCTCATAAACAGGAAAATAAAAGCAATAAAAAGAAACTGTTCTGAGGAACCCCAAATATTGGACTGATCAGATAGACTTTAAACGAGTTATTAATATCTTCAAAGAACTAAAAGAGATCATGTCTAGAGAATAAAAGGAAAGTATGGGGAAAAAGTTCGAGAATGATGTCTTATCAAATAGAGAATATTAAGAAAACTATATAGATCAATAGAAACCCTAGAGTTGAAAGTGCAATAAATGAAATGAAAAATTAACTGCAGGTGCTCAACAAAATAGCACTGGTACACAATATCCCATTCTTTTTGTTCTCCTTCATGATGTATCTTCTGCAAATGCTCCCCTATTGCATCATCATTTTTTCTAGGTAACTAGATTATTTTCATACAGCATACAAAAATGCTCTTATAAAATTACCTCATTAGCTGCTGCCTCATTCTTTTGTTCCTGTTTACAGAAATGTCTTCAGAAGACCTACCTAAAATTATTGTATCCACTTCTTATCTGCCTTCTCCATTCTTTCTTGAATCCACTTTATTCAAATTTTCTCCCCACCTCTGACTCTTGTTAATGTCATTAGTTTCTCCACATTGACAAAAACTGTTCTCAGTCGTTTTATTATTTGAACCAAGCCAGTATTTGGCATTGTTGGTGAGTACTCATCTTCTTTAAAGACTTTATTCACTTGCTTTAGGAATGTCACTTTCTCTTTGACTCTTCCTCTCAGTCTCTGAATAATCATTTTCAATTTCCATTGCTGGTTATCTCCATGAATTTTAAGTAATGGTGTACTCTAGGGCATAGTCATTAAACCTCTTGTCTTTACTATCTAAATTCATTGCATAGGTGAACTTATCTAGAATAATGGCTTTATATACCAATTATGTATTGATAAATTCCAAATTTATAGGGCAACATTGAGAAATATGGGCATGTGGGTTAGTATTTTTGTAGTATCATGGCCTTAAATTTTCTGGTTGGTGGAAGTTACTCCACTGCTTCTTGTCCTAGGTCACTGCTATGGACTGAATTGTGACCTTCCCAAAATTCATATGTTGAAGATATAACCCCCAAGATGATGGTATTTGAGATGAGGCCTTTGAGAAATAATTAGGATTAGATGAAGTTATGAGGGTGGGACCTTCATGATGGTATTAGTGCTCTTATAAGAAGAGACAACAAACAGCTTGCTTCTCTCTCTCTCTCTCTCTCTCTCTCTCTCTCTCTCTCATTCTGTCTTTCATTCTGTCTCTCTTCATCTCCCTCATGCACAAAGGAAAGGCTATGTAAGGACAGAGAGGGAAGGCAGCCCAAGGAGAGAGCTCTCACCAGACACCAGAAACATGGACCTTCCAAGTGTCCAGAACTGTGAGAAGTAAATAACTGTTATTTCAGTCATTTGTTCTATGAGGTCTGACAATTACAGTCATGAACTCATCCTAAAAAATGTGCTACATACCTCATTGCTGGATATCACTATAGTCACTTTTGAAGTACTCCCCTTGGGATGCTATGCACCAATGCCAGTGCCTAGTCCACTCTTCAAAGCAATTTTGGAATGCTTTTTCTGGAATGGCCATTAAAGCTGTCGTCGTATTACCCTTGATGTCCTGAATGTCATCAAAATGTCTTCCTTTCAATATTTCCGTTATCTTTCGGTAAAGAAAAGAGTCATTAGGGGCTAGATCAGGTGAGTAGGGAGGGTGTTCCAATACAGTTATTTGTTTACTGGCTAAAAACCCCCTCACAGACAGTGCCCTGTGAGCTGGTGCATTATCGTGATGCAAGAGTCATGAATTGTTAGTGAAAAGTTCAGGTCATCTAACTTTTTCACGCAGCTTTTCAGCACTTCCAAATAGTAAACTTCGTTAACTGTTTGTCCAGTTAGTACAAATTCATAATGAATAATCTTTCTGATATCAGAAAAGGTTAGCAACATTGTTTTCACTCTTGATTTGGACTGACAACTTTTTTGGTCGTTGAGAATTAGCTGACTTCCATTGTGCATTTTGATGCTTTGTTTCAGTGTCGTATTGGTACACCCACGTTTCATCATCAGTGATAACACAGCCCAAAATATCATCTTGCCTCTCCAAAAAGTCTGGGCAAACTTTGTCTCTCCTTTGCTATTGTTCATTGATGAGATCCTTTGGGACTATTTCTGCACACACCTTCTCATGCCAAGATTTTCAGTTAAGATTTTCCTAACTGTTTCTCTATCGATGTTTACTTGGTCTGCTATGCTTCTCATAGTCAGCCAACAATTTTGATGCACAATTCCACGAATTTTTGTAATGTTTTCGTCTGTTCTGTTCCTTGACCTCTCTTCATCAGTGATGCATTCTCTCCCCTCAGAAAACCGTTTAATCCATTTGTGCACTGCCGTTTTCTTCATGGCATTATCCCCTTAAACTTGGACTAACGTGTCCCTGATTTCACTTCCACTCTTGCTAAGTTTAACAAGAAGTTTAATGTTTGTTTCTTGCTCTAATTCAAGCTCAGACATTCTTGAGACAGCACACAAAAACATGCAACAACAATAATGAACGCCACTCAGCAAGACATCGCCACACGTCAACACGAATACAGCTCTGAGACACTGATATACCAAGGTTATGTAACCTTACCAAGCTGTTTGTACAGTGCTGCAAATGTAAGTGCAGGGTGGCAAGTGCACGAACTTAAATGTCAGACCTTGTATGCTATTTTGTTATGGAGCCCAAGCTGACTAAGACAGTCACCATGTAGCTCCAGAAAAGCAAGGCCCAATGACCAGAAGATGGTCATTGTTTTTGCCATATTTTAATTTGCAGCTGAGCTTGGACCTCTGCACCTTAACTCTAAGCTGCTCCAGTCAAATTGTAACTGCTTCCTCTAGAACAGTCAGCAGAAGCCAGATTCTTGGCTAAAATCCATTGGCAGAGTCTGTTTTGGAAGAGGCAGAAGCTGTGACACTTGATAGTCATTGGCAGTCTTGGTGCTTGTGTTCAGCACTATATTCTAAGCACTCAGTATCATTCATGCCCATGGGAAGTGTTCAGTATATTGTATATGTTTGATGAGTGTTGATTGAATGAATGCACACAGAGCAAAGTCTTCTTTTATAGTATCGGTCATTAAATAATCTTTTCAGGGTTTACTTTTCAGTGTTACCATCAGAACGGGGCATGTTTTCTGCCCTTTCTTGCCTATAGAGTTAACATGATGATGTGTAAAATGAACTCTTTGGAGCTAAATACGCTACATTTAAATTGATATTTTTTTCACTACTGTTTGTCATTTGTAGGATCGATAGTGCTGTATCCAGACTAGAAGTTACGAACCGAGATCATTTGGTAAACGTGCATTACTATAAATTCTAATGAAAATGGTAAGAAAATTTAAGTTTTCAGACAATATCAGACTGTTGGTTAATAAATCATGTTAAGAATTTGCCAAATTCTTAGATAACAACTTATTGCTATGTAGAAGATAGGATTGTGTTGATTTAATTATGGCCAAGCAAAGTGATCCTGTTTACTAGTCTGGAAATAAGTGAATGACTCAAATAAATGCAAGGGCTTTATATGTATTTTCTCACTTAATCTCCCAACAGTCCTCTGGAGTACATATTATTGCACATACCGTGAATGATCACATATTACAGATATTCAAGGCCATACAAAATCCTGGCAACTTCTACTGCCAGGAGTTTACTGTATATCTTAGTAGAGAAGACTGTCAACTTTAGTAACACTGCTATTATTCTGGTTCCTCTTGTAGATGAAATTAGGGGATTTCCAATATTATGTGTCATGCTCTATATTAGTGCCTTAGAATGCCAGAGGGAACTGAAAATTTATTTATGAGGTAGGTTGCAGAGGAAAACATGAAGATTTGAATTGCCTTGAAGCCATGTTTTCACTTGAAAATAGGTCACTCTCTGTTTATGCTGGCTCTCTGAAAGAATGGGTCACAGAGGGAAAATCAGAGCCAGTCAATAGTTTCCCAGACCATACAAGGCTCTGTTCTTCTGGTACCGATAATGACCTGGATTTTGAATTTTTGCCATGTGGCGCTCTACGAGATGAGTTGAAGGTCCTTCTAAGGTTGGTGTGGTCAGAGGATGACTGTCGTTTCCTACTTAAGGGCTGAGGTTTGGGAACAGCAGAGTTGAATGTGTAAATGCTGCAAGTTCATTAAGTGGCTAGGCTCAACTTCATGCTTTTGAAGTCAGCCAATCTTGGCCTAAAGTCTAATATAAAAGAGCTTTTAAATAGAACTACGTGTAAACATATAATTTCTCCAGAAGTTGTCATTCATTTTCACACTTGAATATATGATTAATTAATTAAAAAGGAAGATTATATACTAAAATAGCCATGTGAATCATAGCTGCTGACATGATAATACCCTGTATGTGGAAATTAGTTTGACCTTTTCATAGAAAGAAAGTACTTGTACTACTATTATTATTCTGTGGCACATCACATTTTCCCCCAAGGCTAAAGAAAGGATGACAGATAAAAACTTATATTTCACATTACATCTAATGACTTTTAAATTTATTTCATTTAATATTTAAATAGCTAACAATTATCATGGTTTTCAAATAAAACACTATAAAAACTCACTGAAAAACTTGTTACCCATGTCCCAGATCCCATCTTACTCTCAGGGGTAACCACTTTTATTTGTTGAATATCCTTTCAGAGGTTTTAAAACTGCATATTCCATTAAGACATATATTCTTACTTTTATCCCTTTGTTACTTAAAGGTAACCTACTTCATTTTTAACTTAATAATGTATCTTAGAAAAATTTCCATATCAGTACACTTCCTCTTATTTTTAATATCTGCATAGTAGTATCTCATTGTATGGTTGTATCTCTGTTAAAAGACGTTTGAGTTGTTTCCAAACTTTTATTATTCCAAACAATCTTACAACAAAGAAATTTGTGGTATATTATTATATACGTGAGTTAACTTCAGTAACTGTCATATGTTCAGTATATTTACTAACTGAAGTATATTAAAAAATGAGATTTGTGGGTCAGAGTGTACATGTATTTTAACTTTTCTTTTTACCATTAATCTATATGGTTAAATTGCCTGCCATCGGAATTGAATCTGTTTATGCTCCCACCACTGATGGATGCGAGCCTATCAAACTTACAAATAATTTATACTCATTTGTCCTTTACCTTTGCCTTTGTTTATGGTGTTTGTTTAATGTTTGTTTTTTCTTTTTCTTTTTGTCATACTTTTCAGTCTACTTTTTATGGCTTTTGGATTTAAGGGTTTTGCCCATGTTTTCTTCTAGAACTTTTCTTATTACTTTATTCTTCTATTAAAAAATTTAGGTTCAGTTTACTTGTTCTAAAAAATCTGTTTGAGGGAATATTACTTTAAGTTTATGAATTAGTTTAGAATTATTAGGTTGGTGCAAAAGTATTGCGGTTTTTGCCATTATTTTTAACCTTTAAACTGCAATTACTTTTGCACCAACCTAATGTTATCTTTATGATCTTTGAATCTACCTATTCAAACATGGAATGTCTTTCCAAGTGTCCATGCTCTGTTTTGCTTCCTTGTCTTATACATTTTCTGTCTTATATATTTTCTGTTTATTGTATTCTTAGATAGTTCAGCTTTTTTGCTGCTAATCTAAACGAGATATTTTATTCACTATATTGTCTAACTGGTTGTTTGTATCTATAAAAGCTATTTTAAAAATATATATATTGATATATTGGTTATTGGTTGTAATAATTTTCAATTGATTTGCTTGATTTTCCAGATATACTCTCATATTTTCTACAAATAGTGACAGTTTTTACAGCCTGAATTCCAGTGTTTAGATCTTTAATTTTTTTCTTCTCTGCACTGATTTATAACACCAGAGAATAATGTTAAAATATAGTTGCATCATGGCCCTTCCCTTATTTTAGTAGAAATCCTTTTAATGTTTTATTTTTAACATGGACTTCAGGCTAAAATAGGTATTTTGGAAGTATTTATATATCCCTAGATAATTGAGAGTTTTTAAAATCAAGAATGGCTATTGAATTTCTCAGGTACCTTTTCCATGTCTCTAGAAATAATCCTGTTTTTCATTCATCAGATCTTTCTATGATTATTTACCTGAATAAATTTACTAATGTTGATTATTCTTACACTCTTGGGTTCTGGATTTATAAGTAAGATTTCTATAGGTTTCATTTATGTGCAAATGGTATTAGAACTTGGTTTCAATGCCACTTGCTTTACACAATTTACTTGATGTTTTCATTCTTTTTATGCTTTTTAGTTTAGGCATCATAAGAATTACCTACTCTTTAAAGATTCTTTAAAAAATTCCACTGAGAAAATCATTGCCTTGGTAATTCATTGGAGGGGGATGGGAAAATGAGAATTTTTACAATTTCCTCTGTTTGGAATTTCCATGTACTCTAGGGACAGTTTTAGCAAATCATATTTTCCACTAAAACTATTCATTTTATCCAGGTTTTCAAATGTATTTTCCTCTAGTAGAGCATTCATTCTCAAGGGGGCGATATATCTTAGATATTACAATGCTTTGTGGCCCTCCAAATGTCCACCTACTTCACAAAATCTTATTCCTTAGAATTTAATTTTCTCACTAGAGAGACATTAAATTTACCTCTAGGGGAACAAAATAAAAAAAAATGATGGAGACACATTATAGTAAATTAAAGTAGTTTTTAGGATTATATTAACATCTGCTTCTATGTTTAATGCTTTATCATTTCTTATTTTTTGTATTTATATATTTTTCTTGATTAATTTAACAGTTATTTTAGATATTGTATTTTATAGTTTTAAAAAAATCACAGTTTTTGGAATTACATATCAATTTTAATAATTTTCCTAGCTCATTCATTTCTTCTTCTAAATTACTTTGTTCTTTTATTTTCCTTCTGTTTATTTAATAGTGTTTTTCTACCTTTTCAAGTCGGTGCTTATTCAATTGATTAAGCTAATGCTGGGTCACAGAATTCTAAGTATTGTTTTCATTTATCAATATTTTCTAGAAATCATACAATTTTTGTTCATAATAGTAAGAGAGTTTTCTGTTTATAATTTCCAGGTGGAGAGGTTTTTGTTGTTTTTATTTTTCTATTAATTTCTAGTTTTATTATTTTGTTATCATAGAATGATTCTATATTTTTAGATTTTATTAAAGTTTTATTTACAGTTTAATATATGGCCATTTTTCATAATAAAATATTAGCCTTTAAAAGAACATGTGATTTCTACTTTTGAGGCACAGGGTCTGATAAATCCAGAGTTAGACTGAGAGAGGAGTAAAATTCTTCTATTTTTGGTCTCCTACCTATATATCTTTCTATCTCCTGTAATGTCTGCTTATATACGTTGCTGCTATGATGTATTTAGTTTATAAATACTCATAACTTTTACATCTTCATTGTGAATTTTATGTCTTGTGTTAAAAAATGTCATTCTTTGCCTCACATAATACTTATTTGTCCCAATCCAACTTTTCTGATAGCAACGTCAAACTTCAGCTTTTTTATTATTATTACTTTTTGTATGTGTTGGGAGATGAGGCATTATCTGGGTAAAACCTGGATTTTCCTTTTGTTTTCAACCATCCTAAATTCTTTGAAAAATGTATCTTGTATTGAATTTTGCTTTTAACTCAATTTGAAGATTCTTTTAAAAATAACTTAAAATATGTATTTATTTAGAAGTATTTGTCTCAATTGTTGGCTGTGTGTGTGTGTGTGTGTGTGTGTGTGTGTGTGTGTGTCTGGATGGTTGATTTTCTTTGCTGTGTACATGAGTACGTGTGTATGCGTGTCTGTGGTGTGTGTTTATGGTTTTTCTGATATTTAGAAAGGTGTGCATTAAGATATTTATTTGCTTTCTAGTGCTTAACTTTATAATTAAATAATATTATATTCGTAATCCTCTATTATTTAGAACATAATTATTAGTTATGAGCAATAATAAATTGGCATGCATGTTTTTCTTTTCCTTAATCTGCATTTTATCCATTATCACATTTTGTCTAAAAAATTAAATTTCTTCCTGTTTGTCTTTGCACTGTTACACATATTTAGTGAGAATCTATTGAGTTCATATCTGTAAAGTGGTTAGAATATTGCCTGGCAATAGCAAAATGCAAGTGTTATCTATTTTTATTGGATTTTTTTATTCATTGCAAAATACATTAGTCACAATTTCCATTGCCTTTGTGGCAACTTGTTTTTTTGTCATATATTGGTAAGTTTTGGTGCTCCTTTTCAGAATTTTTCTTATAGTATCTTTGTATCCTTTTTGTGCTAGCTTCTTATCATAACTCACTACTGAATGAATTATATAATTTTTGGTCAGTCTTTGTAGAAAGTTCCTGAAATGTTGGATTCAAGGTAACTTCCTGTTCTCGTAATCAAAAAACTTCATACTTTCTGGAAGATTGTTACATTAATCCCCCCCAATAATTGACAACTCCCCATATCTTGTGTAGCCCCTCCCACATTGACTCTAAACAGCTTTAGGTCTTGTGTTAGCCAATGGGGCGTTAGCAAACATGATACATGCAAAAGCTTGAAAAGGGCATGAACTTGGGGCCTACTCTCTCTTGAGGCTGGCAATTCTTCTACCTCCATGTGAAGCCCTTCCTGGAAAGACGCCGCACGTGTTCAAGCCATCCCTTTTGAGGCCCATGTACATGAATGAGACCTGCATGGAGCAGAGATAAGCCATCCCAGGTGAGCCCATCCCAATTTGACACTTCATTGAATTTTAGGCAAACAATTGGTAGCTTCCTCAACCATTGTTTTTGGGGGGTTGTCATGCAGCAATACATTACAGATTCACTTCTATTGCTGCCTCCAAAACAGACTGCTTCCAGGAATTATGACTTTCCTGTAGACTCACTCTGAGTCTCTGAAGTAAATCTGGTTCAGGACATGGTCTGCCAACAGCCCTGTGCTCCCCAGTTTTTATAAACAAGGAGAGGGCTTGTACACATCATAATAATTATCTCATCTTCAAGGATTATAGGTTTGGTGACCTGCAGCTATTGGGTCCCCTGGAAACTGTGCCTTTTCTTCCCATCTCTGTGTGCCTCTTCTGCCTTACTTGTTCCGTTCCTGCTCCATTTTTTGAGAGACATAGCTGCTTTTGCATTTTATGGTAAGCCCCTCACTTGCAGGAAACATTTTTTTACTGCTACTTTCTAATGTCCCTACTGCTAGTTCCCTTTGCCTCTTCTCCCTGGGCCTTTTGCATATGACTTCTGCCCAAACCCAGCTGGTTTTAGCAACCTTTACAAGTACTTTAGAGTTTGTGAATAAAATCTGTATAAGTTTGCTGAAAATGGCATTTGACATTTTTCTCCATTCTCTTTGTTAGTTTATATAATTTCTAGAGAGGAATGAGAAAGATGTTTAAATAGGTGACATTAAATTCTGTCCATTAAATTCTTTTTTGCAGCAAGAACCCTTTGGGCATAATTTTCTGAAGATGATGTAATAACCTTGGGTGCTTTAGTAATCGTTAATCTATTTCAAAGTTCTAATATTCAGAGAGGGGAAGCATGCCACTCAAACTGGTTCTTTTTTCTTAGATTGAATCACAATTTAGGTTTCCATCCCACACTCTATTCGGGCAACAGTCTATATTTAATAAGTCTGAATAATTACTTCTCACTGCGGTTCAGAAAAAGAGATTATATTGTCATTATTTTACAGATAAAGAGTGTGTCAGAACCATGAGTGCATTGCAGGATTTATTGGCTTCCCTCCAGATGCTCACTGCCTTGGTATTATTAATTTTGGCCTTGGGCTCAATTTCAAGCTAATATATAAGGTGGGTGGTATAGAATGTAAAGCAACAGGTCGAAGAAGGCAGCACCTCAGCTGTGGAGAACTGTGTGTTCTACACTTCAAGGGCTAGTGCTTGAAAATGTATCCACTTAAACCCTGCATGGAAAACAGCACAGTCCAGGAGTCTATTAAGTCCACACTTTAATAAGCTCTCAGGTATGACGTTCGTTGTGTACGTAGGTAAAGCTGGTTTGGGTTAACTGTTGAGTAATAGAAGGTTATTGCCACTTCTTTGGCAAGCTCCTATTTGCCGTTTAACAGTTCAGAAGGGATCTAATTCACTGACCCATTTCCCCTTCAACTGGAGAAATTTACTCCCACTAATGTAATTGGTATGTGCTTCTGTTGTGTAATACTTGTACTGTCCGTTTTGGGCTTTCATAGTGCTTCTCCCAATAAGCTGTGGGCTCCTTGGGTGTAGGGACTGCGTCCTAATCATCTCTGTACCCCAGCATCTGGCACAGTGTACTGTGCTGAGTGCAAAATAGGCCTGCCGTAATGTTTATTGGGATAAATTGAGAAATAGGCCAGTTTTACCCATTGAAGTCTTTCTGGTCTCTAGCTAGTTGTAGGAGTTCGATATGCAGTTCCTGCATCCCTATCTTTCTCCTTGTTTCCTTGACAGCTTTCTTCTTTCTTTCTATGACTGAAAGGGCTGGACAACTGGGGTAGAGGAAAACTGTGTCGCCCCCGCCCCACCCCCATCCCCAACAGCAGGCCTCAATTCACCTGTGTTCTTTCAAGCCAGACAGTCATGTTCCCGGGTGCCTGTTGCTCGGTCACACATATCCCAAGTTGTCAGACCCACTCCTAGGGTATCTTAGTGGAGCACCAACTCGGAGGTGATCTGACCCGTTTGTTCAGTAGCACTGCGCTTATCTACTCTGGAGCTCCTTTGTGCAACAGGAGAGCAGCCGGTTTTCACCCTCACACCCTCTCCTTCCACATAATTTGCCCCGCTCGCTCCCTCTCCTCCCCCTACCCCGAGCTCTGAGTGCCCCCCTCCCCATCCTTCTTTGTGCAACCCGTGGCTGTGGAGCTTCTAGTACTGTATTCATGGCAGATGAAGAGCGAGTGACTGACACGTTCCAGGGGCTGCGAATCGCAGCGAGCGCGGGCGGCAGGGGGAGGGTGCGTAGTGGCAGACGGTCTCTGGGATTATGAATGGGGGCGGGGGGGGGCGACGAGTTTGGGGTTCAAACCAGGATTTTCGGCATTCGCCTTTGGATAGGCACGCAGGGCTGTGCGTATAATCCTTCAGCTGTGGTGGGAAGGGAGATGCCGTGAGCTCCTGGTCGGGAGTGAGGGTTATTTCGGAAAACTCCCTTGGTGTCGAGCCGGTGGAGTACTGCGGGAGGTCTGCAAGGTAGGTGGGGGAGGAAAACAAGCGAGGTGGGGAATCAGGGAGAGGCCAGCTGGCTGGGGACGGCGTGTCTTGCTCCTTGGAATTGACAGGTGGTGGCCTCAGCAGTTACAACCTACTACACAGCACCTAGTCCGTGCAATATGATCACATTGTTATTCCCCGCACCCGGCTGAAGAGCGCAGCGCGGCAGACCAAGTGCCACCAGCGAGCTGTCTCTTCCGGCGGAGGGGGTGAGGGGGGCAGTGAGGGTACAGAGAGGGGGTTTGGGGGGGCAGTGAAAGAGGAGAGAGAAGCTCAGGGGCCGTCGTGGCCGCCTGTACCTCCCAGGCCGGGGTCCTGGACGCCCGCCGGTCGGCACGCGCGCTCTGCAGCCGCTCCCGGCTCGTGCGCCCCTTTCCGGGTCTCCCCGCCCCGCCTCGGCGGCTACGGGCTCCCTCTCGCTGTCCCGGCTGCACGCTAGCAGCGCGTAACCGTCCCTGGGGCTGGCTCTTGTGCTTGGGGGAGTGAGGAAGGCTCGCTCGCATTGCACCGACAAGCTGTACCGGGTGGAGCCGCGGCCGGAGCCGGGTGCCCAGAACGCGGCGGCCACCGCGGTGCATCAGTGGCGCCTCGGGCAGGAGGAGGGAGGCTTCCGCGAGGGTAGCCTGAGGTAAGGGCTGCCCAGGAGGCTGCGGGTTTATTCTCGGCTTCTCTTACTTCATCACACATCCAAGCCGCAATGGAGAGTGTAGAGTGCTGGGGGGCTGATGGGGAGCCGGGGGCGGCGGGGGGTAGTGGGAATAGAGTGGTGCAAGGATCGTTGCCTTGACGGCGTTATTGCCCCTTGTAGTAAATTCGCCAGCCCGCCTTTCCCTTCTCCCATTCCTTCTCTGCCTCTGCCTCTGCCTCCGCCCTTGGACCTCTTGTTAAGTCCCCGGGAAGGAGAGAGAGCCGAGGGAGGATGGAGAAAAGCAGAGGGATTCGCCCAAGAGTGGGTGATGGATTGGCGCGTGGTGCCCAGTGATTGCGGGCGGCGGGCGCGGGAGAGAGCCTGAAGTACCCAAGAGTTTGCTGGGCTGTGGCCCCGGGATAGTCCTGCATGCCGCGGTGGCCTGGGCACCGATGGGGCGCACCCAAGTCACAGCATAACGAAAGCTCTGCCAGGAACTTTTGGGAAAGCACAGACTCATGTTTGGGGAGGGGTGCTGGGGTGTGTGCAGAGCCTGACCCTTTCTAAGCTACTTGCGTGCGTAGGGACACCCCCCTTCTTTCCTGCCTTCCCTCCTCTTCCATCTTTTGGTTTTGCTTCCTTCCTTCCCTTTTTCACAGAACCCACATCTCTTCCATGTGCCATACTTCCAATAAAATGCAAACCCACTGTAGTCATAGCTTTAAAACAAGTATAAAGAGATCACAGAGACATAGTTCTCAATTACAGTGTGGTTCATTTTAAAGACAAATATATATGTATATAAATAACATATGATGTGTTATATATTGTATAATATACATATAATGCATATATATATATATATATATATATATATATATATATATATATAATATAGCATGTATTTATTATACATGGTATTTAATATACACACAAGCCTGGGATAATTTTTAAGAACTACTTTGAGACTCTCACATAAAATTACATAACATTTACATCATGTTAACATCACATGTATATGATGCCACTAAATAGAAAGGGTAAATCTATGCATTCTGTGCCTTAGATCTGTATGAGATGTAAGTGTTGTTTGAATCACATCCATCTTTTAAATTCAGAGGTTTCCAGCTACTTGAAAGCCCTGGGCTACACTGCAAGAAAAAAAGGCACATTAAAAACAAAAACAAAATAAAACAAAACAAAAAACAACAACCCCAAAACAGACACTGTTTTTTTTAGTGAATCGTCCACTTTCCCCTCTTTCCTTTTACTAACAGCCAGTAGTTATGCCTATAATTTTCATAAAAACAAAAAATCTGGGGACTTCAAAGTGTTTTTTCTTAGGCCTGAAGGGGTCTGGAAGGGGTCTGGAATTATCTGACAAGAAGGTGGATAAGGCAAATGATTTCACTTCAGGTAAGAGGAAATAAAGCTGTACTTTCTTCTGAGGGTATCTCATTCATCTTCTGATATCCCAAGAGAAAAACCCTTAATGTCAACATATGTCTTCAGCATAACAATGGTCTATTCAGCTTTTCAAATCAGTACTTGTAGTACTTGACTAGTAACATACTTGCTGGCTGTTTCTGCTCCTTTTCTTTTTAAACAACAGAATGCCAATTACAAAAAATAAGTAAAATTGTTTAATAGATGATTTGTTGCAATGGTGTGATTGATAGGTTGAAGCTCTCTATTTATATTCCCATCATCTCTCTATAGTCCTCATTACAACTGTGAGCTAGATGATTTTGCAATGTACCTACTTGTTTTTTTTCCCCTCTGCTGATTTGCTTTTTAGTTTATTTGTCTTGACATATTTTGCAAAGATGAATTATCTTAAGTTTCTGTAGAGGGTACCCACTTGGGAATGCTTGTTTCTTTTAAATAGAGTTGATTTTTATTTATGGAATAAGAAATCGATCATATATAGTTTTCTGATCTTGGAGTCCTTGCCTGTCTAGAGACAGGTGTTTAATAATGATGGCATGCACAAATAAGGATTCGTGTTCGATAAAAATATCAGATACAGAAATGATATTTTCATTGTGGTTTACAAACTGAAGATTTAATATTGTGAAAGGATAAAGAGTCTCACGTTGCTCTTAATATCTTATTTGGCTTCCTTTGCAAGAGGTAGGTACATGATGTAGTTTTGAGTCAGAAAGATTGGGGGGTTAGTGATTGGATTGATCTTTTATTATTATGGCATGAAACTTCATTGCTCTTCCCAAGGAAGTTTGAGCAGCAGAGTTTGGAGATGTGGGGATGTTGTTGATCATAGGATGAATGGGTTCCTTTGAGCAACTGTTGTTGTAGTCATCTCTGGTAATATGGCAGACACCATGATTTGTCAAATCACGCTTCAAGGAAGAGTTTTTTTGCCCCACCTTCCTAGAGGGCTGTCAGAAGACAGTCTTCAAGGGTCAGGCTCTTGGAAGATTGCCTGAGCTACACAAAGCTCCTTTGCTCAAGGTCGTGCATCTTTCCAAGCAACTCACATCCAATGGCTGATCCTTGTGGGAGTATAAAGGCCTGGCCATCTCAGCCAACTCCAGAAACTCTGAAGGCCCATTCTAGCTTTTGAACTCCCAGTGGAGCACTGCAGCTCCATGTCTCCCCTTCCCCATTTCTGCTTCCTTCCCCATTCTCAGATGTTGATAGCAAGACAGTCCTTAATAAAATTGCATGATCAACTTCATCTGTAAGTCGGCTTCCCCAGGGAAGTCAATTTGTAACACCTACTCCATGCACATTCATTTTGCCAGTTTGAATTTGTTATCTTTGAAAATGTAATGCCACTTCTCACTGGAGGACATTTCCATGTCCCTGCTCCTCTTCTATCCCTCCTTGTTTTATCATTCTTCCTGACTTTTATTGTACGCACAGTTTCTTTGTCTAATTTACATCTATTGATTTGAATGTTACCTATCCCATTTCTATTCTTCTAGTAACTATTTTTATGTTTTTAACATTCACATTTTGTCTTAGATAGTATTAATCAAAATATCTATTCTTCTCTTACATAATATAAAAGCCTTATAATGTTGTAATTCTGATCATACTCTATAGCTCACAATATTGTACAGTAATGTAGTTCCACCACATTTTTTACATCTACTATGTCATGTTTATATAATTAATTTTTTTGATGTTTTCACAGTCAATGCTTATTTAAATTTACCCATATTTTCTGTGTTCATTGTTGCTTATTACATCCTTCTCTTTGCTTCTGGATTCAAATTCCTTCTTATGGAAGTAGTTCTTAGATAAGCATATGAAAATGATAAAAATATCTTAATTTTTAAATTTTTCTTGAGACTGAATTTTATCCTAAGTCTTGAGTAATAGATTATCTGGAAGCAGAATTCTAAGTTGACAATTATTTTTCTCATCACTTTGGAGATATTGTCTTTTAGCCTTTATTTTTGGTGATGAGAGGTTGTTTCTTAGTGGCTTTTAAGAGAGATTACTCTGTCTTTGGTGTTCTGAAGTTCTACTATGACATGCCCAGTTGTGGGTTTGTTTTTATTTTTTTCTTCTTGCGATTTCTTATGCTTTTCAAATAAGATGACTCTACTGTTTCTTGAATCATTAAAAATTTGTAGCATATCTCATCATATATTTTCTTGCCTCCATGCTCTCTATCTTTTCCTCTGGAATTCTTATTAGCTATATGTTGGACCTTCTTCTTTTACCTCTCATGTCTGTTACCCCATATTATGTTCAATTAGGAAATATTTTAAAGAGACATTTGAATAATCATTCAGTAATATTTTCCAGCTAATTCTTTCTTCATTGAAATCTTATCTATTGTTCAAATGTCCATTGAGCTATGATTTATATTTTCACTTCTAGAAATGTTATTTAATGACTTTTCATGTCTGCCTGTTTTTTCCCCTAGGTTTTCTATCTTTTTATGATGGATTCTATCCTTATTTTCTCTCTCTAATAATTATATCTGTACTTAGTTTATAGTTCAGATTGTTCTTGCACTTAAGTTCTTTTGGGGGTTATTCATCCCTAAGGTTGGGTCTGCTGGTTTTTTCCAGAACTATATATCCACTTTAAAGTGGATCATTTCCTCATGTGGTTTATTATTTGGATTATGAGCTCATCTTCAGCCAGGTTTTGCTTTTGTTTTTTCTCTGTGGTAGTTATATTTTCCCCAGTTTTTGAAAGTTTCCCTGTAGAGTGATACTGTGTTTGCTTCTGTAGAACATCCCAAGGGTTTTGCTGGTCCAGGATCAGCTTTAAAAAAAATTATAGAATTATAATTGACATATGACATTACATTAGTTTGAGGTGTACAACATAATGATTTGATATTTGTACATATTGTGAAATGATCACTACATTAAGTCTAGTTAACCTTCATAGGATCAGCTTTTACATTAATTTCTTGGCTTGAGATTCCTGCATCATTCAGGAGATATCAGTTCAAATTATGTATGTATGTCAGTTTAGAGATTTAATTCAAGGAATACTTTTTTTCCTTCTATCCAGAGCTCAAGGAATAGACGGGCTTTCTTGCTACTTCCAGACCAGGCTCCTAGTCCTTCTTAAACTAAGGGGTCAACTCTTTCAGGAGTCTCGTTATGCAGAGGTCTCAGCTCCAGTTACCTTCCTTTCATGGGCCCCAAACCAAGTGACCTGTCCCTGAACCCATGGAACCTCTAGCCTCTAGGCTTTAATGCCTGTGTCTGAATTCTGTATCGCTTTGGAATTCTGTATTACCAATTTATGTGCCTACTATCCTGATAATTGTTTCCTTTCTGCTCTGATACCTGCAGATTCTTTTCTTTTTTTTTCTTCAATATTAACTATTTAAACTATTTCAATTTTTCTGGTGTTTTGAAAATCTATGTATATATGTGTTTGCAGAAGAAGGGAGTTCAGTCCACATTAATTCCGTTGGCCACGTGAGTAGAATAAGATGTCTAACTATGATTATATCCATTCTGAGAATTGCTTCTCTTCAGTTACTTTCTTCCCCCCCACCAGTATCCTTACTTTATTACTATTATTTTCAAATTTAATAATACTAGTCCCCTTGTCTTTTTTTGCCCTTATGTGACATTAACATTTGTATTGAGTTCAGGGAAGTTGTCTTGTAGAGTGTCGCACAGTTGGGATTTGTCTGGTGGTTTACTCACTTGATCAGGTTCATGTTAAACATTTTTAGCAAGAGTACTCCTGCTTGGGTGATGTGTACTTCCTATTGCATCACAGCAGGAGAGTCTGTTTGTCCTGTTATTGGTGACTAAGTTAGATCATCACTCAAAAGGTGGTTCCTACCAAATTTTTCTTGTGTTTCTACTTTGAGGTTAATAAATAGTACTCTGTAAAGTGATACTTTCAGACTATGTGAAAATGCCACTTACCCACAACTTTCACCCAGTACTTTTTAAATAAATTTTTTTTATTTTGAGGTAATTCTAGGTATAATGCAGTGTTAAGAAATAATACAGAAAGATCCTGTGTACCCTTCATTCAGTTTTCCCCAATAATAATCTCTTGAAAAACTATAATGTGATATCACAACCAGGAAATTGACATTGATACAATCTACAGATATTCAGATTTCACCAGTTTTACATTCATTTGTGTGTGAGTGTGTGTGTGTGTGTATTTCTATGCAGTTTTCTCACTGTAGGTTTGTGTGTTCACTACCACAGTCAAGATACAGAATAGTTCCATCCCCACAGGATCCCTTGTGTTGCCCTCTTTATAACTATACCCACCTACCTCCGCCCTCTGGCCCCATTCCTAACTACTGACAACCACTAATCTGTTCTCCATCTTAATGTTGTCATTTCAAAAATGTTATATAAATGGAATCATAGATTATGTAATCTTTGAGATTGCTTTTGTTCCCCCATACGCCACAATTCCCCAGAGATTCACCCACATTGATGTACGTGTCAATAATTTATTCCTTTTTATTGCTGAGTACTATTCCATGGTATAGATGTACCACAGATGTTTAGGTATTCATCCACTGAAAGACATTTGGGTTGTTTCCAGATTTTGGCTGTTATATGATTAAAGCTGCCATGCACATTCGTGGACAGGTGTTTGTGTGGAAGTAAGATTTTCTTTGGGTTAAATGCCCAAAGGTGTACTTGTTTAGTACTATGGTAATTGCATTCTTAATTTTATAAGAAATTGCCAAACTATTTTCCAGAATGATTGTTCCATTTTACCTTCCCAGCAGCAATGCATGAGTGATCCAGTTTCTCTGTATTAAGTTTGTCATTTTATTATGTTTTTGTTTGTGTTCTCTGTCTCTTATTCCTTTATTTCTCTTTTCTTGCCTTCCTGTGAGTTACTTAAACATTTTATTGGATTCCATTTTGATTTGTTTCTAGTGTTTTGGGGTATATTTCTTGGTATAGTTTTCTCAGTGATTGCTCTGGCTATCATTATATATATTTAGGTCTCTTTACTCTCCCTTCTTTTAAAATACTGTTGTTTGAGTATAAGCTGTTACATTTTTTGTTTCAATCATTGAATGTGATTTAGACAATTCATATTGGGAAAGCCTTTGTAGTTGATCATTTTTCTTTTTTTTTACATTTCTCCAATTTGTTTATTTACTAAAATATATATACGTTACAAATAGTAAAAACTTTAATATGTGCTCTACAGTAAATTTAAGTAGAAGTTCTAATATTTCTTCCCACACCGAATGATAATCTTAGCACTGGTCTATTGTCACAGGACAGTGAGTTTATCTGAGTTGAGTTGTTCTACAGCATCATTTTTAGGGTCCTAAAGGCCAGTCCTCAACTTTAGGCATAAAGTCTCCTTGGTAATCACATCTTTTTTTTTTTTTAAATTTATTGGGGTGACAATTGTTAGTAAAATTACATAGATTTCAGGTGTACAATTCTGTATTACATCATCTATAAATCCCATTGTGTGTTCACCACCCAGAGTCAATTATCCTTCCATCACCATATATTTAATCCCCCTTACCCTCATCTCCCACCCCTCACCCCCACCCCCCTTACCCTCATTTTTTCCTTTCAGCACCTGAAATATGTGCCACTTCCTTCAGGCTTCCGTGCTTTCTAATGAGAAAATCATCATTGCTTGAATTAACGCTCTGCTAAAGGCCATGTGCCATTTCTCTCTGACTTTAAGAGTTTTTTCTTTGTCTTCAGTTTTTTAGAAGCTTAGGAATGATGTGTCTTGATATAGATTTCTTTGGGTTTAGTCTATTTGGGGTTTGATCAGCTTCTTAAATCTATAGATTTGCATTTTTCACCAACTTTGGGAAGTTTTCTGGCATTATTTCTTCAAATACTCTTTCAGCCCCACTGTCCTTCTTATCTCTTTTTGGGACTCTGATGATACGAATGTTGGATCTTTTGTTATTGTCCCACAGGATCTTGTTTATCCTTTTTTATTTTTATTTTTTTGTTTGTCTATTTTGTCTTCGTTTGTTCCCATTGGATAAATTCTATTGATCTATTTTCAAGTTCACTGATTCTATTGTCTGTCATATCCACTATTGAGCTCATACACTGAGTGTTTTATTTTGATTATTGTGTTTTTTAGTTTGTATTGCCATTTGGTCCTTTTTAGAACTTATACATCATTGCTGAGATTTTCTATTTCTGTTTTTTTTTTCAAATTTGTTTCCATTTGAATTTGTTTGTTGAAGCATTTTTGTAATGGATGCTTTAAAATCCTTACCAGATAATTCTAATATCGGATTCACTTCAGTGTTGGTGTCAGTGATTGTCTTTTCTCATTTAAGTTGTGATTGTATCCTGGATATTTTGGCTACAGTGTTAGGAGGCTCTGGGTCCTATTTAAATCTTCTACGTTAGCAAACAGTCACCTTGTTTAGGTTGAGCACACAGGTCCCCTGGATTACTTTTGTGTGTTGTGCTTCCAATGGCAATTTAGTCTTCAGAGAGTTTGTGCTGCTGTTTTAGTCTGCCTGACTTGTTTGAAGCTTCTGGGGCTACCACTGAGCCCTTCTGATGCCACTGGCTGGGGGCAGGAAAACCCTCCCTAGGCCAGGCCCCACTGGGGCCTCTAGGTGAGGGAAGGGATTCCTTGGCTGGTAGGAATAAGGAGCATCCCTGAGCCGAGAGCTTGTTGTGGCAGGATTCCCCTCGCTGGTGCTGTGAGGCCATCTGGTGTTGCTGGCTGGACCCCAGTTAGATGCAAGGGAAGAATGGGACTACCTATATCATCTAGTGCTAGGTTGGGGGTTGGGAGGCCCAGGGAACCTGCTGTTGGGTAGGGATTTGTAAGGCAACATACCGCTTTCTTGTTCCTCTTGCACGGGGGTCACTAACCAGTCCACCTCTTTCTTTTCACTGTTCTGAGTCCTCCTTTCATTGCCTCTCGCATTATTTCTAGGGTTTATAGTTGTATAAAGTAGGGAGAGGTTGGGAGAGTTGAGTGTAGGCCATCTTATCTAGACTGGAAGTATATGCTTTTTTAAAACACTCTAGTTTAAGTCCTCAGTCACATTCTCCATTAATATATTTGAAAATGCTAGGTTGTGTTTTCCTGTAATATATGTTTGTTCTAGAGACATAGCCTAAACCTCTGTTGAAAAAACTGGTGCATATCTGATTTAAATTAATTGATAGTACTGTAGTCAGATAATTAAATTTAAAGTCACATCCAGTCAGTGGAATCTAAGACAAAAATCTATGTTTGTGATATTTTCTCTATCAAACATTTTTCTACAAGTTTTCTTAAAGCATTTGAAAAATATTAGTACCTTTTGTCTGTTGCCATCTCTGAGGAGTGCTAAAATAATCCTTTTTCAGATGGATACTTTAAACTGTAGAGAAAATATATGACATTATTTGCATAAGCAACGTGCTGATATTTTGAGTGGATTAAGGAAGAGATACCAGAATTCTGTCTTTGGCTCTCCTGGTTTACACCACAGTTCTGACTCATAGAATTCTGGCATTTTTAGAGATCACCTATTTCAACCCTATTTTTGATATTTAAGAAAACGGATACTTCGAAGGCCATAAAGAAGCCTTGGTGCCTTCAGTTCAATAATAGCAGGACTTGTTTATTTTGAATTCTTAGTATTTCATAATGTGATGTTTTCTTTAAGAAATCAGAATCATTTTCTTTTTAGAAGACTTATTAAAATTTTATATTGAGGCATGATTTCTCAGTTCCCGTTTCTAATGAAAAAAAAGTACTTTAAGAAGTTAGGATAGCATGGTACTCTTTTAAAAATAGGTGTGCTTGAAAATCTGATGATCATGTGACCAATTAACCAGAAAAATAAACATCAACTCAAAAACTTTGTGTACAATATCGAGGGTGTATGCTCTAGGGGTGAGCACTAAATGCTGTTTTTGTGTTATTTGTACCATGTAACCTCTGTGAATGGTCTTTGCAAGGGAAAGTGACACGGGGATAATGCCTCATTGAATAGACGCTCCCTTAAAGGCTTGTTTATCATGGCAGTTGTCCTGGCGCAGTGCATTGGTGTGCTGAGGAATTTGTTTTCCTGCAGGTTCTAGAGAGCCGGTAGGTGAGAAGGATATAGCAGGATCAGCAGGTGTTAAAACAGACTTTGGGGAACAGAAACAGGCAACTCAGCCCACGATACTTGCTCTCTGCTCCCCCTTGTACACATATACACACACCTCAAGATTCCTTGTCTATTTCTGTCTGCTGTCACTATTTCACTGTATGGAGAAACATTGTCCCTTAGAGATAATTCTCCTTTTCTCTAGTAAGGCTGCTCTGCTGGTGGTCATTTAAACCTAATTTCACCCTTATAAAATATTAGGGGCTAAAAGACGAAAGCTTGTGGTGTCACTTGATGTATTTACTGGGGACTTTTTGGGGGTAAGGAGAAACATGTTTTTCTTATATTATGGATCAAAATAATTTAAGAGCATGGAATGATTAATGTCTCTGAATTCAGAGATGTGGAACTGAGGCCAGTGTTTGTTAAAGTAGTTGAAATTGCTATTAAGGAAGCTGCCTATATATACTTATAGGAAGCTGCTACATAGTCAGTCCTCTGTGACTAGCACAACTCCCCAGATGAGAAGTAAGACCCTGAAATGACTTAAGTGCTATGATGTTTACTAGAGTGAAAAACTGAATACAGGAAAATGGCGGCGGTGGGTGGGGGGCGGAAGGTGTACAAAAAGAAATAATGACACAGTTTGCCCCCCACCCTCCTAGTGC
Organism: Rhinolophus sinicus; assembly: GCF_036562045.2. Lineage (NCBI taxonomy): Eukaryota > Metazoa > Chordata > Mammalia > Chiroptera > Rhinolophidae > Rhinolophus > Rhinolophus sinicus. Next base: position 32,855,712 of record NC_133756.1, read on the forward strand.
TTTTATATCTTTTAAAATCTTGAAGAGAGTTGTTTTCAGGGTTACTCTTTAGTAATTGAATCATTGAGTACTGGCAATCAGAAGTCCTGAGTTCCAGTTCTACTATGCCTCTAAGTAGATAAATGACATTCCCTTTGTAAGCCCCGCGTATAAAACAAGGCTGTGAATTATGATAATCTCTAAGATTCTTTCCAGCATTATGATTTCGTGACACTTCTCATTCGTAGGTGTTACTTGACACAATGTTAAGGGAATTTTTTGATAGGCCTGTATACATATTATTCAAAATAAATCTCTCCAGGAAACTACTTTTTCAGTTTGAAATTATTATAATACCTTGATAGGGTCAGAAATTTTCAATAGTTAGAGAGGTCATAATTGGATCAGGACTACCCAACTATATGGATACAACCACAGCACAATTTGAGGAACAAATACTTTAATGCTGGTAGAGATAATGGCAATGGTAACGATGTTAATGTGGATGACACTAGATTTAATTGGTGTGGAGGAGTATCGACGTTGTAGATTGCTCATTAAGTATCCACTCATGCCCTTTCTCTTTTATCTTCCTCGGCTGTACAAGTTGGAAGGCAAATCATTTCACTTTGCAGCCTCTCTGGAAGCTAAGAGTGGCCCGTATTACAAAGATGAGATGGCGACTTATGGGGGATGCTTCTTTTCTTGAACAAAAAAGGAAAGCTTCTCAAGGAGAAGACTCTTGCCCTTGACTCTTACCCCTTCTTTTTCAGTAGGGCATGGATGAACTGCTTTGAGGTGAGCAGCCACCTCGCACACATGGAGAATAAAACCACATACTTAGGAAGATGAAGCAGAAAAATAGATGTAGCTTGGAATCTTGATGACATCTTCGAGTAGATCTATCAGCTCTGCATTGCTTATCTCCAGTCTTACCATTCTGTGAGAAAAAGTGGAACCCTTAACTGTCTCTTCCACTACTTATTAGGTTTTCTGTTACACCCAGCCAAACATGTTCACAGCTAAATATGTAAAGTAATTGTTATGACTTTGTATTTTACCTTTTTGAAGTATAAAAGTAGTGTTTACAGAACTTGGTAATTACTAATTTTGGACTGCAAAATTTAATCTAGTTTGTACAAATAATTGTCATTTTGAGGAAGCCTGGATGTGAAAATTTTGGATAATTTGTAAAGTTTTTATTTTATTGTCCATAGCATGGAGAATAGCAAAAGACTCCAAGAATTTCAGTTTTGTATTGCTTAGAGAATATTTCAAATTTTATTCAATGGGTAAAATTTACATGAGGGAAAGTATTTCTGTGAGTCACACCTCCTACTTAGCTCTAATCTTTGGTAAGATGGGGATACAGCTAGAGAATACTAATGAGTCTTGAAAAAATGTTTCCTTATTTGGTTTATAGGCAAAAATATATAGCAGAGTGAGTTGCCCTCTTTACTGTTTAGTCTAAGTTTATTTTCAGCAGATTCCTTCATACTTTCATATGACTAAGAAATACTTTAAGAGGAGGACTTTAAAGAGTGAAGGAGGATAGCCATTTGCAGGAAGTGAATATAAAATATGTAAAATAATTTTTGTGTGACACAGTATGTGCACACTGTCCATTTGTGCTTAAGTGCGGGAAATTAGTTTTTGCATTAAGCCATATGATAAGGGAAAAAGAAGGATCTAATTGGGATATACTTGTGTTATTTTACCAACTAGGATTGCAGTCATTTGAGAATAACTGATAATTTGACATATAACACACTACAAGTAAGGAGTGTATTGTATATGCCATGAAATGTCTGGAGGAAGATGCCCCAAGGCTGGAGCAACTGCATAAGGAGATTATCAAGGATTTAGGCTCTTTCTTGCTTTTGGCTCTACCATCATTCGAGTCTATCTTTTACTCTGTTGGTGGAAAGTCAATGAACCTCCAGGCATGGCGTCTGGACCACAGCAGGAAAAAAGGGGCTGGACAAAAAGCAAGGCACACATTTGCTGAGTCAGAAAATAGGATACGGAAAATGATAGCTTCTGGGAATATGCATCTGGTAGATTTCTTAGTATCTTATTCATCTGAACTATTTAATGGCCATCCCTAACTGTCGAGATGTCTGAGAAAGAGAGGATTTTTCTTTTTTTCCTCCATTTTAATCTTGGAAAATTGGTACCTCCCAAACTGTCAGGATTTTCTTATACCAAAGAAGAAACGGAGAATGGATATTGAGTAGGCAACCATCATTGTCATTGGATATGAAGAAAATTTCTCTGCTTTTAAAATAATATTTGTAATGTTATATCATAAATGCATAATTTGGAGATATCTTAAAATATGACAGTTTAAAAATAGTTGTTATTTGCCTTAAAGTCCTAGAAGGTGTAATCATTTAAAGTTTTCTATCAGTTGCCACTTATTGAGATTGAGATAACTGACTAACATAAATCTCAAAGCATATCTTGATAGTCATTGGTATTAAGCTAATTGTGGGCAGAAAAATTATCATTTCCTTCTACAATGAATAATGAGATAAGTGAGTGTGAAATTCTAAGAAATCAGACAGTGACAATATTATATATATACTATTCATTCATGAAATACTGTACTTTGTTTTTTGTTTAAATTTCATTTATATATTTTGAGCTATTTGTTATCCTAAAAATTTTAATGACATATGTGAGTAATACCTAGGATCAGATATTTATTTTAAAAAGAATAAAATTGGCCCAATTCCAGCATTTCTACTTTGTCATTCTCATTCTGTATATTGACAGAAATACCTTGTAATTGAGGGTTTATTCTCCAATTGATGTAGGCACTCTACTTAAAAGCTGTTTATCCATATCAAGAAGGATAATGGATCTTTTCTGGTTAAATTTTTTTCCATTAAAATAGGATGAGACAACTGTTCTCACCACACTTCAGAGGGATAGTAAAAAGATAAATGAAATAATGGATGCAAAGTGCCTGTTTTTGCTCTGAAAGGTGTTATATAAATTCTATAAATAGTATTATTAATGTGCAAACAAGATGATGGGTCAGCATTTCTAAAAGTGGGTATCATAACTAGGATTTTGAGTGTGGTCCTCAATGTCAGTTTATTTTTTTTTTAAAGCAGAGCAATATAGAAACACATTTTTATGTTCTTGTACTGAATTATCAAAGGTAAACCTCATTGTGAGGGGAAGAGAAAGTACAGAAACAGTTTCAAAGAGAGAGGTGATTTATTGAATAATGCTCAGTTATAAAAAGTCCTTTGGGTCGCTTAAGTGGTTACAGAAATGGGAAAACTCTGATTAAAATGTGAACTCTTATTAAGACCTAGGGTGGAACTTCTAATGGCCATATCTTGAAAATAATGAGATTCTGCTTAACTCATAAAAATCTTCAGAAAAGGTTTTTGTAATATCTTCAATAAAGGCTTTTATTATCCCCTTGGCTACAGGTGTGTATTCATTGAAAGATAATTTGAGACAGAAAGTCGTTCTTTATTTTTATTTGACCTGCCATTCTTTCTATGTGCTAAGTTACCAGTAAAAATGAGTTGCATTATATAGTGATAAGAACCCATGACTTTGAGCCAGGGAGCAAGGTTCATGTCTCAGGTTTGCCACTAATTATCTGTGTAACTGTGAAAATTATTGTATTGCTTTGTGTAAAGAAACATCCTTTAAGCCAGCTCCTTCTCCTCTTTAGGCATTCTAAATTTAAGGTGTTTAACTTGACTAGTTGAGGTTATAGGAGAAATTCACATCTCTGTGGGAAGAATACTGGCGGTCTTTGATGTCAATCTTATGGTGGTGGGCGGTCAGCCATGAAACTGGTATGTGAAAGCTGGTCTGGAAGTGGATACAAAGAGGGAAGCTTTGCTTTTCTCTGTGCCTTATTCTCTTGTGTGATTTGTTGAAGGTAAAGGCTATTGGTAGTTTATGCTAAAGAGACAGCAACTGAAATGGAACAAAGTTGGCCAGTGAAGGATAGCATGCCATACTTTGTAAATCAGATTATCCAGATGATTTTCTCTCTCTTTTTTTAAAACTTGCTCCAAGTCTTTAGAAAGTCTTGTTTAAGTGTCTTATCTGTTTTTTGAAAATTATGGGGAAGGTCAAATGTCACCTAGAGCTGTAGGTGGGAAGAGTGCCCCCTAGCCCAAAACAGTGCAGTAGCAGGAGCAATAACTAGAGAGTAAGAAATTGCTAAGAGAAGATATGGAGGACATTACAATAGGGCTTGAGGAGCTGTGGTGTCGTGTCCCACGTGGCGATGAGGGTTGTGGTAGCGAGGAGGGCAGTGCAGGGTTAAGAAATACAGTAACCATGAATAGTGTACAAGCGGGGCCAAGGGACTCCAGCTTCAAGGACTGAGCCCCGAATTGGGCCTACGACCTACGCATAGCTTTTATTAGTTAGGTGGGGAAGTAAAGGAGATAAAGCGTGTCAATCTCAAGATCTGTGAATTCCATACACCATAATAGGAAACTGATTCAAGCCAATCACCCTGGCCTGCAGGCAGCTGATCCATAAGTCTCAGGATGTATGTACTTCCCCAAAGGACAAAACCTTTATGCGTATAAATAGATGGAGAGCACATCATTGAATCTCTTCCCCTGCAGGTTGTGGGAAGGAACGCAGCCACAGAGGCAGAGGCTCTCCTTAGCTGGGGGAAGGTGGGGGGCTGTGCCCACCTCTATGAACCCCGTGGATTCTCCTGTTTGTCCCCACTTGGCTGTGCCTGGCTTGAGTTGTCCCCCGCATGGGGAATCTTACTCGTCATTGGCTGACCAGACATCTTTCTGGGGCCAAACAGGGAGACATAAGGTGCAAGCACAAAAGTGAAGCAAAGTCCCTGAAAGGATCCGTCTCACAGACTCTCCTTACTTTACGGGCAGGTACATGGAGACAGATGGGTAGGCTGCTGCGTGGCAACACTGTGGCTGGTGAATACCTATAGAGGTCTAGTTGTTGTCATTTCCCAAATGGAGACTCTTCTTCTACTGCACACCTTTGAAGCTTGGAGTTTACTTTTGTTGAAGAAGATGGCAGGTTCTCAGAAGGCTTGCTGTTCTTCATCTGGAAAATGAAGGGATTAGACCAGGTCATAGTTTCACAGCCATTTTTATTTTCTCCCTCCTGATTCACTTGTTCTGAAAGATTTTTGCCTACCAAACTATTTCTATAATTGTATCTTTTAAATGTAACCAGAAGCATATAACACAGCCAATTAGAGCCTCCAATTAATATGAGATAACCAGTGTGACCATTCTGAGAAGTTATAATTCAGCTTAAAGCAGACAAATTTGATATTTTTGTTCATTTAAGAATGCAATAAATGTTTACAAATTTTTCAAATTGCAAATTTGCATTTTGATATGTCATCTAAAGGCAGTGGTCCACTGTTCTACCTTTCTTCATCTCTGATTCCTGCTTCCTAGAGGTATTACCTTCAAATACTGAACTATTTCCTTATGTTTGCCTCCATTTGTAGAAACAAGACATGCTGCTGTTTGTTAATTTTTAGTTTTATTCTTTATATAGTTATTTCCTGCTATGGATGATGACACACACACATTCACCTACTTTGTTTCCTCAATTTAATTTCTAAATTTTAAAAATTTTAAATTGCTATAACTGTATCACTCACAGCTGAATCATTTCATGTACTACGATTACATTTCCTTTCTTATAAATGTTTTTATTTTCCTCATATTTCGTAACTGTTTCAATCATTTTATTTTGCACAATTTTCAAAGTATCTCTCACTATTTTACCCCATCTAAATTGTAAATTTCTTTTTAATATGTTTAATCAAATCATCTATACATTTTATCTTTTTATTGGTCACACATGCATTTTCAAGCTATCCATACATTTGCTCAATGTTGTCATTTTGAAATTTTCTTATTTCATCTAAATTAGAGTAATCTTAGGCTGAGGCAACAAGTAGCCCCCAAATCTATAATGGTTCAAATACAACAGAAATATATTTCTTGCTCATGTAACAATAATGAGCTATTCCAGGTGAGTCGGGGAGGGGAGTGGGTGGCAGCTCTGATCTGCTGTTTTGGGTGAGTGAGATGGGGTGCTGCTCTGCTTCCCGCAGTCACTCAGGGTCTCTGGTTGGAGGTGCTACTGTTTTCAGTATGTAGGTTCCAAAGTAGCCATGGTCAACTCCAGTGAGAGCTGGGAGGTGGACCTGAGAATGGCTTACACCCTTTGCACTTATATATCTTTCTCTAGGACTCAGTCTTATGGCCAAACCCAATTATAAGAGAGGCTGAAATAATGTTGTCTAGCTGTGTGTCCAGAGAAGAGGACATGGGGTTTGGTAGACAGCTAATAGGACTTGCAGTGCAGTCATTCTGCACATTTCTTTACCTCTTTCCTGTGTTGGATCCCTTGTTTCTTCATTTCTGTAGATTCTCTTTCTGATTTAGTCTTTTGTTTTGAGGGATGGAGTAATCCTTTAATATCTTCTTAAGAAAGGGTGTGTTGAAGGTAAAACTTTTGAGATATTTTATGTCTGAGGATGTTTTTGTTCATTTTTATACCTGATGGATGGTGTTTTTTGAAGGTAGGATCCTTGTCAGACACCATTTTCCTACAATGCCTTCCCACATTTCTTAGATCCCATAAGATATTGTATTGTCTTTCATTTGGTTTCTTGTTTATCTCTTTCTAGAACGCCTATTACTATATTTCATTTAATCTTATATGTTTTCCATTGTAAGATACACCATTGTTTTAAGTATCACTAAGAAAAATGTATTTTCAATTAAACTGTGGACAATATTTTAATATCACTTAGAATATTAATTTTATTCTGATTGAAAGAACATAACTTAATTAAAGATAAAGTGTATCATATATCTTTCCTGTGAATGCATTAAAAAAGAACACATACTGAAATCGATTGGACTAGTTGTTCTGAAAACATATTCACATTATGAGTTTCTCTCTTCTAAGTCTCATTTGAACTCCAAGTCATAAACGTCTGTGTTCTTCATCCATGCACTATCACTCTGTGCCAGCAATAGTGCTGGTCCTGAAAAGATGCTTAGCAATCGTGGAGAGTGATCCTCCTCTGTGATTCATGCTCTGGGAATATTGTTAAAAATGCTTGATTGATGGTTGCCAGATGGGGGCGTTGTTGGGAAGATGGGTGAAAAATTTAAAGGGGTTGAGATACACAAATTGCCAGTTAGAAAAACAGTCATAGAGATGTAAAGTACAGCATAAGGAATATAGTCAATAATATTGTAATAACTAGATATGGCGCCAGATAGGTACTAGACTTGCTGGGGTGATTACTTTGCGGTAAGTTATATAAAAATCTAATCTATGTGGTACACCTGAAACTAATATAATATTTATGTCAACTGTAATTGACAAATTTAAAAAAGTGTTTAAAAAATGCTTGATTCACACTGCTCTTATCCCTTCCTCACAGGCATATGATTTCTAGATGTTAAAAGAGTTCCATTATTGTCTTCTGGGTTTTCTCCCAACAAACTAATACTCACTGTGCAAGTTTTCATGACTGTGCAGATCATAACAACCAGCTCATTACTGCTGCCTCTCTGAGAGCAATTGTGAGATACTATTGATTGTAAGATGGGTCCGATTTCAGAGCTATAATAATGTGGAGAATGTGTATAATATTTACATGTTGAACCAACTGCATGAACCCTTGAAAATGTTTTTATCATTTCAAATCCAGTTTTTACATCTTATATATTGTTATAAATCTTATTTTACTATAGACAGAGGGATAGAGAACAGTCTGACTTTTCCACTGTGTGCCTTAACTGAACTTGAATTTTCTCAAGATGAAATGGTAAGAATCCCTCGTGATCCTTTACCTCTAAAAGCAGCACATGTGCCAGAAGACTCACTGAGCTTGGAGGTGATGAAAACATAAGAAGCACCACAGTCACGATTCAGGCACCCTTTTTTAAGTGCATTAGGGAACCAGACCTAAAAGCAATGTGAAACATTTTTCCGGCTGTCCCTCTGCATAGATTCACAATTATAGTATACATGCTATCCTGTAACTATCTACTTACCTAAAATTGAATATAGATCTCTAGCATCTTTACAAATTGCTACATAGTATTCTATTGAATAAACGTATTGTGCTTTATCTAATCCTTTCTCCGATGTTGAACATTAAATTGCTTCCATTTAATTTTTGCAATTAAACAATGCTTTAGTAAACATCCTAATATAAATGTTTTCATTTGTGGAGTTAAGGGCTATATAGATTTTAAAGGCTTTTTGCCACCAAATTGCCTTTCACAAAGGTTATACCAATTCACACTTTCACCGACTGTCTATCAGTGACCATTTCCTCACAACCTTGTAATTCTGGGTTTCATCAGTCTTTTGCTAATGTGAGGAGAGTAAAATGATCTCTTTGCTGTTTTCAGCTTGTTTTCTTTGGTTACTAGGGAGCCTGAAAAACTTTCGTTTTTTTCCTATCTGATACGGTGTCCCCGGAGAGAGAAAGAAGCTGCCCTCGTAGGGTGGGCATGAGCAGGGCAGCTGGAGCGGTTCCTTTGTTGATATTAGTAAAAGGTATCTGCCAGAGAATGTAGTTACTCCTTTGGATTCCTGGAAGGTCTAGGGAATTCTGTGGTTTAAACCCTTTAACCTTCACAGAGATCCTTTTCCTTGCCTTCCCTAAGTGGCTGGAGGCCTTCCAGTCACCTTAGTTTTTTGGTGCTTTGACCATGGTTTCTGTGGGAGAACAGAGCTGCCCCCTCCAGACTACATGATCCTCACTAGTCCTGGTTGGTTTCAGGGCGATATGTATGTATGTAGGGGAGCTGTCAGTAGGGCTTTGAGTCAGTAAAGCAGGGGGTCCACAGAGCAGGTGGAAGAGCACACGCATTTGAAGGCAGACAGTAGAAGGCAGAGTGAGGGAATAGATGAACTCTAGGCAATGGTCCACACAAGGAAGGGGGCGCATGTTGGAAAGGTGGGCGGAGGTCACATGTGAACTTTGAGTGTGCCTTGATTGTGAGTTTAAGGAGTATGCTCTTTATTTTAAGGCCGTGGAGGGCTCTGAGATTTTTGGATTCCTGGTATGATGAGATCTGACAAATAGGAAAGCTAATAACTGGATGACATTTGAAAGGGATGTAGGCAATACAAAAGGTTGTATTCCTGGTCTCTGCGTGGATCCTGCAGTTTATGTTTAGCTTTTTTTTTTTTTTAATTGTGATTTCTGTTTAGAGGGACACAGTCAGGTGAATGCTTCCAGGGCTGTTGTATAGTCTATGTCTCAGAAAGAAAAGTGGGAAGCAGCTCATTTTTTTTTACAGACAGGACAGGCCCTTAGGATATGTATAAGTATTGGGGGTGTCATTCCAATAAACTTTAATTAAAAAAAAGAATGTATAGAATATATATAGGTAGTAACAGAGAGAGAAGTTGTTTTTGAGCATGTCATGTGGTATGTGGGTAGATATTTGGCATATTGAAATGCTGAATGAATCCAGAAACTATCAAAAATATCCTATAGACTTGCTGTAAGATCATCAACTGCCAAATGGCAGCAAATGTGTAATTTCAAATGGATAATGCACTGGTTATGCCATTTAGACTAGCAAAGTTCTACGTGTTATATTTTTTACTTTGTATATGGACACATCTTTCATATCCGAAATATTAGGGTAAATGAGCTCTAAATACTGTCTTCATTTCATTGGGAAATTATCTTAAGCACATGATACAGGATATTTAAAAAGGCCTTAACATTAATAACTTGCAATTGGATGGTTTATGACTATTTTCTTATGTTCATTGAATTTTGAACTATATTTTCTGAAATAGCATTTATTATACTCTTAGATATAATCTGCTTTGGCTTGGCAGTCAGTAACTGAATAAGTAATTTCATCTTTGGTATTACTGCCTGACAAACTGTGATTTTCAGACATGGTCATAAAACCTCATGAATAGTCAGTTTTTAGAGATAGGATGGTAAATATCTTCTAATAAATCATGTCTTGTGCTTAGCTCATTTATGAGTAGTTATTGCTATGAATCTTTTTGGTACTCATAAAATGCAGTTAAATTTGTAGCTGAAGAATTCAATTTTTACTCTTCGAGTAACTGTAGCCAAGGGCTGTACTCTCCTTCAGCCTAGATAAGTCATAGTGACGTTCCTAGGCCAAAAGAAGGAAGCTTGATAAAAGGTGGTGGGTGGTGAGAGGAAGATGCAGTGTATAGCTTTCCTTCCAAATGCAGTTATTGGGCTTCTCCAAGGTGGAGTGTTTATAAATTATGGGGTGTTCTAACAGTCCTCAGTCCAGACTTTCTGCTCTACCAAAGGCAATTTTTACTATTTCTTTCAACATTTGTACCCTTAAAAAACCTAGTTTTCTCTCTGGGGGGAAGGTAACTAGTATTTATTGAGCATGTACCTTGTGCCAAGTAAGTTAGTCAATGCTTTAAAATGCTCTCATTTAATTCTTACTATAACCTTGTGATAGAGGCATTATTATACTCATATTGAAGATGAAAACAATAAGTCTCAGCCAGATTAAATTATTTGGTTAACTCTATATAGTATGAGGTTATGTTTCTTTCCTTTCACCAATCCAAAATCTATAGTTTTTCTAGGTCCTGCTTAAGACTCAACATGTTAAAATTTAAAAATACGTATTGAGAGTTTTATTATGTTTCAGGTGCATAAATTATCTCATGTAATGTTCACGAAAACAAACAAATAAACAAACAAACAGGAGAAGTAGGTATATTTTATTTTCACTTTAAAGATGTGGAAACTGAGAGGTTAGAGTCTGAGTAATTTGTTCAACATCACACGGAGCTAGGATTCGAACCTAGGTCCATCTGACTCCAAAGCCTATGCTTCCACTATTACGTTGCTTTGCAAGTCTTTGTCTTTATGGGTTATGTGTTAAATTTATTATTTTGACAATTGTTTTAATTTTTTTTTGTTGCTGCTTAAGTACATACCGTACTACTTTTTCATATGAATGCAATAAGAGCTAATATGGAGGGCCTACTACATGCCGTTCGTGCTTTGCTAAATGCTTTGTCTGTAATAGGGCTTCTTAGTCTCAACCCTGTCGACATTTGAGCCAGATGATTCCCTATCCTTGGAGGGGGGGTTCTGTCCTGTGCATTATAACATGTTTAGCAGCATCTGTGGCCTCTTCCAATAGCATTTCTCCCCCTCTCCCCAGTTGTGGAAACCAAACAGACCTCCAGACATTGCCAAATACCTTTTGTGGTGGGGAGGAAATCACCTGAGATGGAGAAAGACTGGTTTGTATTATCTCATCCTATCCTCAGAGCACACTGTGTTTGAGGCTCACACCCTTATGATCTCAATTTCACACAGGAGGAATAACTTAACTCAGGATCACACGGCATCTCCAGGACGCAAACTGAACGCTTACATAGAACTTTGGACTAAATTTTGCTTTATTTCATGGGCTGCCTTCAAATTTAACTTGAAAGTTCTGGAAGTCTCGGGCTTTGTCAGATTCTTCTCTTTCTTTTTCTCCTTCCCCTTCTCCTTTCCTTTCTCCTCCCCCTCCGCCTCTTCCTCCTGCTTCTTCTTCTCCTTCTTCTTCTTTTTCTTCTCCCCCCTCCCCCAAGGACACCAGGAAAAGTATTTAAAATTGCAGCGCTTTGAGAGATGTTCATTAAACAAATGACCCATTTTATGTGGGTCATATTTAAATAAGAAACTTTTAAATAAAATTTAGCCTAGTGCAGTAATTAAGAACAAACGGTTTGGAATCAGAAACGTCTCAGGTTTAAATCTCACATCTACCATTTATTAGTTCTAGGATTCTGTGAAGATTTTTTGACCTCTTTTAGCACGAGTTTTCTCTTCTGTTTGGGACAAATAATTCCTCCTGTAGATATTGTGGAGGAATATATGTCACCTAGCACAGTACATGACACAAGATTAAAACAATTCAGTAAATGGTAGCTATTAATACTGGTAATACAAAGAATCACAATAGTTATGATAACAAAACTGTTTGGATTTTCCCTTTATAATATGAGACCATTACATATATTTCAATCAAGTTAAAAAATGTTTTCCTTTGTATACCTAGAACAACTTGAAAGCTGTTGTTGCCTTAACATTAAGTTAAAAATTACATAAAATTAAAAAATACAGAAGAGAAAGGAGAAAAGTCTGTGGAAAATGTAAACCTAAACAAACAAAAACATAGGACCATTCTGTGGATGAAATTAAAATACTGAAATACTTAGGTTCTGAAGACAAATTACATTTAGTTCATTTCATTTTAGTAAAGAATTATTAACCCCCTTGGTGGCTCGAAGAAGAGCCTTCTTTAGCCTCCAGAACAGCTGAATTGACTCATCTCTGATCTCAGCCCTCAGCCTTCTGCTGGTTTGGCATCTCTCGCTTCCTTCCTCAAGGTCTGACCTTTTGCCACATTTCCTCTGACTCATTTTTTGGGTTCTGCTCCTGGCTTTTAGCTTCTGCTCTGAGGATTCCTTTCTGAGGTTCCTGGGTCCTCTTTCAGGTTAGTTACTGACCTGATTTAATTTTCCACTGGATTCCCTCCTTAGGTGACGACACTCCATGGCTTGCCTGCCATGCCTCAGTTACATGACTGCTCAGAGACGGCATTCTCACCTTCTGCTGCTCCCTCTGCCCTAAGCCAACTTTGACAAATACTTTACAAATGTAATTGGCAGGAATCATTTAGGTTTTAACTATAGGTTGGTGGCATTGAATTTCCCACACAGTAAAATGCCATGATGCAAAGTCATTGTTTTTAGACTCTTGAAGGACTATTTTTGTATTTTAAATGCTTCTCAATTTTTTTTTTTTTTTAATCTTTTGGTATACTTTGGAAGTGTTAATATTTGTAGGGAACACTGAGGTATGTAGATAAAGCTGTTCTTGGTTCCAGGACCTGTGTGTCTATAATGGAGGGACGTAGGGGATGAGTGTCTCAGCCTCCTGTACAAAATTATATACAGTGGCATATTGGTTGGGAAGCTGTATTCTAAAGTTCCCCGGAAAAATACAGATAATAGCACTGGTCTGGGCGGGGGAAGTGAGGAAAGCGTAAACCCTTAAACAGTTGTTCTTTAGCCTCTTCATTTTCCACTTGACTATCAGATGCTTTCTAAAAGGCCCAGCCCACCCTGGAGAAACTGCCAGGAATAGGAAAACTCAATGAAGATAAAGATGCTGCAGTTTCTGTAGGGAGGCTGGTGAGGAAAGAGATAGATCTATTTTAAGACATTTTAAGACGTGCTGAAACTGGAAAGAGATTGGGAGCAGGGGGAGAGTTAGGAGGCTCCTGAGGGAATCCAAGAATGAGGTACTAAGAATTTGGAGTATTGGCTACCGAACTGAAAAGGAATGAATCACTCGTTTTACATTCATAGAGAAAAGACTTGAGTGTATATGATAGGCCAGCCGATAGAAATTTATTTACCACCTTGGAAGTGAAGCTATATTTATATCCTTCACCAATTATGTCAGACCACCAGAATTACCATTAGATATGAGGAGAGTGGGGAGAAAGACGTCAATAATAATATTCAAGTTACTATTTTAATGAATTATATTAACTAGTGTTTAGTTTTTTAAATGATTTTAATTCATTTTAGTCACTGAAAAAAGGAGCAAGGAAAAAGTGCAATCTGGAGTGGAGAGAAGGTGTGTTGAGCTTTGAACAACCCAATTTTGAGATACTTGTGCAATGTAAAATAACAGCTATTTGGAAAGTGCTTGGAAAGTGGTTCTGGAAGTCTCAAGAAAGAGCCCCATCAGAGAAACCAGATTTAGAACAATATGAACAATGTAGAGATCCATACTTTTGGTTGGTGTGCGGGGGGAGCGTTCCTATGGAAATCATATGCCAAACTGTGTTCCTGTGTGGTTTTTCTGGGGAGAGGACCCTGTGTAGTTTCAAGGCATCACCACCATAGAGAGTAAATTAAGCCCTGTAGGACAAATTGGAGGGAATTATAATTTTTAAAGTAAAAGAGGAGAATGATTTGAAGATAACGTTCTCCTCCCTCCCCCCCCCCTCCTTTGGCAGTAATGCAAGAGTATAAAAGGGAATTGGTTTGGGAAAACATATGATTAGAAATAATGAATTTAAGTTGGGATAGAAATTTGGGAAATAGTGTGTCCCACAGGTAACAGCGGTTGCAGCCATGGAAAACAGGTGGGAGATGTGGATTGCAGATAGGCTTAAGCATCGCAATGGTACTAGAGGCTGTGAGCGTATTTGAACTCTAAGCAAAGGTTTAGAATAAAGACAGAATGATGCAGAAGGCCAACTTCTGAGCTTGGCAATACCCAGAGTAGAGAGCCAGGTGAACAGAAGGAGTGGGGCACTCCAGGCACCTGATAGAAAATTCAGTCATGAATTGGCTAACGCATGTTGCTTGCCAGAGCCTTGCTTGAGGCAGCTGCTGGTTGACAGAAACAGCTCAAGAGACATATCATTACTCTCTCCTCTAGTTTGCTAGACTGACACTAGTATTTAAACCTGTTTTGCTTCCTTATCTCTGTAACTAAATTTGCTTAAAGCACATATGTATAATATGTGTGTGTATAAACATATATAGGTATGTGTGTGTGTATGTGATACAGAGAACACACGAAAACAGAAATATGTAAAGCTGAAATAAATTGATAAAGGATGAGTTGTAATATATATTCCTATAACCACTGGATTATTTTGTGCACCTTCTACAATGTTTTCTTAAACAACTTTATTGACGTATTTCTTATATATAATAAATGACACTCATTTAAAGTCTATCATTTGGTGATGCCTGACAAATGTACTCATGTGTATAACCACCACAACAATCAAGATATTTCTGTTATCCTCAAAATTTCCTCCTGCTGCTTTGCAGTCCTTTCTTCTCTTCCCCTCAGCCCTTGGCAACCACCAATCTCCTTTCTTTCACAGTAGCTTAGTTTGTAGTTTTATAATTTTATATAAATAGAATAATACAACATGTACTCTTTTTGTCTTGTTTCTTTTCCTCCCCCACTCAACTTAATGCCTTTTTAAAATTATTATTGCTGTATGGATATACCACAATTTGTTTATCTATTTATCTGCTGATTGGGATTTAGGTTTTGTCCAGATATGGGCTGTTACAAATATGCCACCCACAAACATTTTTTTATAAGTCTTTGTGTGGACATATGTTTTCATTTGTCATGGGTACATACCTAGTTATGGAATAGCTTCGTTGTTCTCGTTGATCAGAAAGTTCATGGCTATATTAAAATGATCACATTTCCAAGAATAAATGTATTCATTTATTCTTTTAACACATAGTTTTAAGCAAACACATTTGCACTTTGAGAGCCAAAATTACAAATTGCATCTCTGCTTTTGAGGAATGTAAGAAATATCAATTTCTTATAAAAGTCATTTATGTGATAAGTTGGTGTTTCAAGTCGCTGGAGAACACAGTGAATATCAAATGATTGACCAGTCTGGTGCAAGAAATTGAACACTCTTCCCTCTGTAAATTAAATAAAAAAATGAGTACAACTAAAATGAACTGAGATGAAATGCAATATGGTATCCTGGATTGGATCCTGGAACAGTAAAAGGACATTAGTGGGAAAATGGGTGGAGGGAATATTGGAATTCTGTGCAATCTGCAAATTTTCTGTAAATCTAAACTTATACTAAAATTAAAAGTTTTTTGAAAAACTTAAGCATTTCTGCTCAATAAAATTATAAGCTAAAAAAGTAAAGTGAGAAAAACATTGATGTGTATATGACAAAGATCCTTATTGAAAAAAATACTCTTTTAAGTCAATAATAAAAATACTAATCTCCTGAGGAAAAAAAGTGGGCCAAGAACATAAGGACAATCAATAAAATAATTTGTCCGTATGACTTAGGTAAGGAATGGACCTTAGTCCCCTGCCTCATGTTTCCACATGGGAGGACTTCAGCTAGAGTAACACCTTGGCCAGTTTCCCCACTTCTCACTCTCTCCTACGTGGGGATAATTTACTTATCTGGTTTAAAGAATTTGGGAGAAAAAGAATCAGACACACACAGCCCAGCTTTTTCTCTATTTTCTTTCTCTATTTGGATGCATCTCTCTACTGTTTATGTTGCAATTCTAGAAGAATCTTGGGATGTCCAATTATTATCTAAAGTTAGGTATTCATTTTCTGATCTGCCTAAACATTAAGAAAGCTTTTTTTGGCTTCTATTTTTAGTGATTATTAATGTACTCTGTGTGTGTGTGTGTGTGTGTGTGTGTGTGTGTGTGTGTGTGTGTATGTGTGTGGAGAGAGAGAGAGAGAGAGAGAGAGAGAGAGAGCCTGACAGGGTTGTGGTGTGGTTTGTGGGGGCAGGGTGGAGAGTGTGATTAAGTATACAAAATCCTAAGAGCTGATAAACTTGCAAATATATTAATTCTCCATAACAATCAAAGCAATGCAACTTAAATCAAGAGGGTCCCATATTTTTACCAGAATGATAATTCAGAAAAGGTTTCAGAAGGAACCATAGTTAGTATTGAGGAATTTGTAGTGAAAGGATCTTTTAAATTGTGGGTAGAAGAATAAATTGGTACAATTATTTTCCAAAGGCATATCGTCAATTTGTATCAATAACCATAACAGGCTTACACTCAACTTCACTTTTAGGATAAAATCTAAGGTAGTAACCAAAGATTTTACACTAAGATTTGTAAACAAATATTGTTAATCACAGCATTATTTGTAGAGGGCAAACGTGGGAAGCGACTTAATTGTCTAATATGTGAATATTGTACTACTTATGATTAAAGCCATAAATAAAGACCATGTCTTGAAGAGTATTGAGAGAAATGGGAAAATGCATATGATCTAGTGTAAATAAGATAAAAGCAAGATATAATACCATGTGTACAATTTAATCTTAGTTTTGTAAGCAGCCTCTCTTTACAAAATAAGTTTTGTAAAAACCATTTTTATAAAATTATAATTTGAAAAATACTTTTATAACAACATATTTATAAACATATTCATAAAATGGAATATCAAGTGAGATTATTCTTGTCTGAATTTGCAGTTGAGGTCCAAAGCTGAGAACAATGGTTACTGTGTACCCCATAGAGATGGTTGTCTTGGGGAGTGCAGTGCTTGGGAATGGGTCATTATGAATGATGCCCGAAATGAAAAGGTTATTATTATCAAGATGCCTGCTACATGGAAGGCATCTAAAGCCAGTGTCTCATTATTAACCACAGAAACAATAACCAGGAAAATAATCATGGGATGATGCCAATCTCTCCCAGCTATATTAGGAGAGATTTACCCTCCTCTCCTCCTTTGGACGAGTTAGTCTTTTAGAAGAAGGAGGTGGTGTGTCAGGATGCCTCATTTTACATTCACAACTGGTAAGTCAACCTAAGTCTAGTTTCACTGGTGGCAGGGGAATAGAGGATTTTGAATTCAGTTTAAGATTGAAATTTTAAAATGAAAGTCTTGAGCCTTAAATATCAAAGTGAGACTGTTCTAATAATTGAAAGTTTATGGGCGTGTATCAGTGTGTGTGTAGTTTGTTGAGGGGTCTTAACTCATTGGAGTGTACATATGAATTGGTTTTTTTTATTTCCAATTGTGATATGTCAAACTCTAGTCCCTGTCTGTCTTCATTATTGCAACTCTTACTGACATGTTGGCTAGATTCTATTAATATATATAAATTTGCTTTAAAAAAATAAAAGTGTGTTTGTATTTTGTACCTATATGAATGTGCAGCAAAAAGGGCTAGAAAAATGTCCACTAAAAATTAGTGATAGTTATCTTTTGGTAGGGGGATTATTTATACATTGTATTCCACATATTTATTCTTCCCTGTATTTTCCAACATCAAATGTGTATAACTTATAATCTCACAATAATATAGATATATATTATAAAGGTACATCTTTTGCAAAATTGTAATTGAAGATGATGCCATTGTGTTGTTTGATTTACATTTTATAAGGATCCACATACGACTGTCATTCTTAAAAGATTAATACCTCAGGAAAATGTTTCTCCAGATAAACCTGCATGATTTCTCTTGTCAGATAAAAATACTGGGCCTCTTCGGTTTATTTACTAGTAGACAAAGCTAAATTCATTGCTCAGTTGTCACTGCCATTGATTTTGCTCTCATCATACCTCATTTAGAATGCCTCAGCTGCCTTCTAACTATTTTCTGCTCTAGACTCTTCCACCCTCAGCGCTGCCTTCTGAGGATGTTTCTGGAATGCAAATCTGGCTGTAGTTATTTCCATTTAAAATTCTTCAGTAGCTTCCTGTGTGATAAAACCAAACTCTGGGCCTGGCATCCTAGGCCTTCCCTCCACAAGACTGTGCCTAAAATGCCTTCGCTAGTGTCTTGCTTCTTTCCTACTTGTGTCCTGTCCTTTAACTTTCTTAAATGACTTGTAATTTTCCTACAGTGCTTTTTTCATGACTTTCTTTGTTTCTCATGCCTTTTGTTCTTCCTTCCTTCATTCTTGATACTGTCCCTTTCTTTGGAGAAAACTTCTGTTTTTTTCTTTAATGAGCTCAGCTTTACCTAGTATAATAATCTGTTCCTTTCTTGTGTTCCCAGTACCACACGAACGGAACTGTCATTTTTTGGTTATTTTTCTGTCTTCTCTATAAAAGGCCAGACCACATTTTCTTCAACCTGCTAAGGGCTTGTTACATAAAAGATGTTTAATACTCATATGTGTAAAATCTAAGAACTTTAGATACATTGTCTTTTTTAATTCCCTGCAACACATCTGTAAGGTGGATATTATTGTGCAGCTGACAAAATAGAAGCTTAGAGACATTGTTACTTATTGTGTTGTTATTTGCTTAATGTCTGTTCCTACCACTGGACGGTGAGCTCAGTTAAACAAGGAATAGTAATAGTTAAGATTGGCTAGGATATGCTGCAGTAATACAATGCCCCCAAATTTTAGTGGCTTCCAAAACTAAACACAACATAGTTTGTCTCTTATTCATGTTACATGTTCTTTGTGAGTTGGATGCTGTTATGCTGCACCTAGATTTCACTCTGGGATCAGTCTGCCAGGATAGCCTTTATCTGGAAGATTGACAGTTTTCATAGCAGAAAGAAAAGGGACACAGAACTGCATGATGGCTTTTGAACTTCTGTCAATGTTTCATTGGCCAAAGTAAGTCACGTGACCACTCCTAAGTACAAAAGGATGGGTATCTATAATCTTCCTATAGGGATGGCATCACAGAGAGGAAAAATGAAATATTTGGCAAACATTAACATAATCTACCACAGGGAACCTAATTGTTTTGTTTACCGCTGCCTGTTCAGCACCTATTACTATGCCTGGTACATGTAGGTCTCAGTATTTAGTGACTGCATGTCACAAAGCTAGTAGGCATGCCAGAGCTGTGATTTGATTAGTCTAATGTCAGAGCCCATTCTGAATGACTTTGCTATTTGCATTACCTAGTCTCAGATGCTTACTACATAATATGCCTTTCTCTAATATCTCTGCTCACTCTCTCTTGTATTTGCTTTGTTTTTAATTATTCTATAAATAGCAGGGAAATATTTGCTGTGACAATGAAAGAAGTTAGAGAAAGATGACCCCAGAAGTAGAATGAAGCCAGGAATGTATAGTTTCAGAGATGTCAGGTTAAGAAAGAAAAAAAAAAATCAGAAGGAAAAGAGTAAGGGCAGTATCAAACATAGCAAGAGATTAATTAGGAAAAAAAAGATTGTTAGAAAAGGTCTTTGCTGTCAGATACTTCACTGGAGCCAAGGGGGCATAAAAATATTTACAGATTTGATCAGACTTTAAAAGGTAAAAGTGATAGTGGCCATATTTATCTTTCAGGGCATTCTGAAACTGAGATTGGGGTGGAAGTACAGTTAAGATCCCATATTTAAGGTATAGAGAGCTTTTCTGTCTGCAGTATATTCACATGGGCTAGCTCTCCATTTTCTCAGACACGGAGAAGGAACTATCTTTAAAAAGGAAGAATGGATTCTATCTCTGAATAATCACATTAATCTCCTTGAATGACTGGCACCGATCTCAGTAATTCACTACAGACAAAAAAGTAGAGCTTCACATGTTGTAAGGTAGGCTAGGCAGCTTTTGAAATTCAAGTAATTTTATTTATTTATGGTTAAAATAAAATATGACATCATAAAGATTCATTGAAGCATTGCTTTCTCACTTAGGAGATCAGATTGCGTGTGGTCAGAAATGTGTATTAGTACAAGAGATTCAGTGGGCCAGTGAGGACTACATTTATAGGAGACCGAGAGGCGGAGTGGGAGCACAGATTTTAAGTAAGTTGGATCTAAAGCGTTTTAAAAATAATTTAACTCCTTTGATTTAGGTTTTAATTCCACCTCTACTCCTTGATAGCAGTGAGACCGTGGTAAATAGAATTAATCTCTGATTCCTATTTTCTTCCTCTGCAAAGTGAGGATAATATTTACCTCGATGTTTTAGTATAATAAATAATAATACATGTGGATATTGACAATCAGTGATAGCTCATATGATGTACTAATTGAAATAATTACAGTGATGATTACTCACTCATCCTCTTTTAGCTCTGAGGAAAGAGCAGGATAAGTGAGGTTAGAAAGTATTTGATCAGCACTGATTTATCATTGGACACTTGCTTATATCCCTACAAGATAAGTCTGGCTTAACAGCAATGCACGGAGGTCCCCAACAGGGAAAATTTCTTTCCCCAGAGTCTAAGAATCTGTTGAACTACTTGGAATCAAAATAAAGAATTTCAGGTACGCTGACCATATTTGCAAACCCTACAGCTTGTGTGAATCCACTGAGGAGAAATGACTGTAGAGCAGGGGACAGGGGACTTGTTCTCCAGTGATGACCCTCAACTCTACCACAGTCTGATCAGGCACGGGGAACGCAGCTCATGCTGCCCTGGAAAGCATGAAGTGGTGTATCAGCCTTTTTATTCTTGTTTAAGGTTGTAGGAGAATAATTGCCATAGCAACAGTTTTCCCTTCCAATGCAGATAAGCACAGGATGCCCCTTGGTAGAAAGATTGAAGTTTTGGGAAGTTCTCATCTTGTTATAATTTATTAAAAAAAGAAGAACTCTTTAATAAAAAAGCAATTTAACAAGTTCTTTTGCCTCAGTTTCTTGAAAGATAGCATAGATTCTATATAATAGTTTTTGGGGCTGGAAACTACTTCCTAAAGAAATCTACTTTCTCCAGTCCTGGTTTTTAGACAGATAGAAAAGTTCTACATGTAATAAAAATTAACTGAAACATTAACTGCTTTATCCAATTATGTTCAACAAGTGGTCTTGGTCCTACTTGTACCTTAAACTTACCTTGTCCGCAGTTCTTCTCCCTAATCTAGTTCTCCTTCTGAATTCCCTATTTTGGTTAAAGGTACTCATTTCTCTTTCTAGAAACAGAAGCTCACAATTGAGTGTCAGGTTATACTCCTCTCTCACAACCTGAAATTGTTGATCTCCTGCCAGTTTTGCCTTCCTAGTACAGTGGTTCTCATTCCCGGCATGCATCAGAGCCACCCGTGGAACCTTTAAAGAATACTACTCTGGAAACCCATCCCTGGATATGTTGGGGTGTAAGCATCTGCATTTTGTATTGTGAACGTTTCATAGATATTGAAGAGTAAATACAACATAAAATACAAAACTAAGGTATACATACAATAAATGCCTTCCTTTAGCTACCACCCAGTTCAAAAAAAAAAAACAGACCGTTTACCAATAGAGCTGATGTTTCTTGTGTAAAGTAGTTCGTGGTTTCACTTTCCAAGGTTTCAGTTATCCATGGTTAACTGAGGACTAAAAATATTAAATGGAAAATTCCAGAAATAAACAGTTTGTAGTTGTGAATTGTGCCATTCTGAGAATGAGAATGATGAAATCACAAGCCGTCCTGCTCTGGACCACCTGGAATGGAATCATCCCTTTGTCCAGCATATCCAGGCTGTATACGTGGCCTGACCTTTACTTACTTAGTAACTGTCTCAGTTATTAGATCTACTGTCATGGTATCACCATGCTTGTGTTCAAGTAACTCTTATTTTACTTTACAATGACCCCAAAGTGCAAGAGTAGTGATGCTGGCAATTCTGACATGTAAAAGAGAAGCCACAAAGTGAACCATTTTAAGTAAAAGGGTGAAAAAAATTATATGCTGCAGTTGCTAACATCTAATATAAGAATGAATCTTCTATCAGTGAAATTGTGAAGAAGAGATTTGTGCCAGTTTGCTGACAGAGAGAGAGAGAGAGAGACCACATTCACATAACATTTATTGCAGTATATTTTATTATTAGTTATTATGGTTAATTTCTTACTGTGCCTAATTTATAATTAAAATTTATTGGGGCAGCCAGGTGGCTCAGTTGGTTAGAGCACGAGCTCTCAACAACAAAGTTGCCAGTTCATGGGATGGTGGGCTCTGCCCCCTGCAACTAAAGATTGAAAATGGCAACTGGACTTGGAGCTGAGCTGTGCCCTCCACAACTAGATTGAAGGACGACAATGACTTGGAGTTGATGGGTCCTGGAGAAACACACTATTCCCCAATATTCCCCAGTAAAAATTGAAAACAAAAAAAGAGTTCACCTTAAAAAAAAATAGGTGTGTGTGTGTAGGAAAAAACATTATATAAGGCTTGGTACTAGCCATGGTTTCAGGCATCCACTGGAGGTCTTGGCGCATATGCCCCGCAGATAAGAGGGGACTATTCTGCTCCTGGTCTATCATTTTCTTCTCCTCCCTTCAAGGGTAATTTCTATTCTGAATATTATATTTACCTTGCCTTTAGATTTAATTATAGTTTTATTAGATATGTGCCTTCATAAACAATAGTAAAATTTTGCGTGTTTGAACTTTATGTAAATGTCATCATACTGTACGTAATCTGTTTACTTGACTTTTTTATTCTCCTTTATGATTTTGATATTCGTCGATGCTGGTGCCTACAGCTGTGGCTCATTTATTTAGTGTAGTACTGCATTTACGACTATAGCCTAATTTATTCACTGTCCTATGGGTGGTTATTTAGATTTTCTTTCTTTCTTGTCTCTTTCTCTCTTTCTTTCTTTTTTTCTTTCTTGTCAGGTCCACATCTTAAACAGCTTCTCTAGGGCATGTACCTAGGAGTGGAATTGCTGGATTGTATCCTTGCATTCCATATATTTATGTTTTCAACTTTGCAAGATAATGCCAAGGTTTTCCTGATAGTGGCTGTATCAACTTACTCCCACAGTCTTGCATGAGAATTTGCGTTGTTCCATATTTCTGTGTTCACTTTTTAATGCTCAAGGTTTGTTTTCTTATTGGAGGCTATAAAGTGTTATCTCACAGTGATTTTAATTTGCATTTCCCTGATAACTAATGAGGCTGAGCACCTTTTCTTAGTATATTTACCATTCTTGATTCATTTTCTTTAGAATTCATATGCCTCTCTTTTGCTGTGCATCTGCATTTTAAAAATTCCACAGGTAATTCTAAAACAGCCGAGGGTGAGAGTAAAGAAGGCCTTTACATTTCTTCCTTCTTGTGCTTCCTCATTGTTCCTACTGTCTCTGTACTTGTTCAGGCCCCATCGCCTCAGCATCTCATTGATTTGCAGTACTCTACTCACTGGTCTCTGAGCCTTTAGTTTCCTCACCGCCAATTCATCTGACCAGGCCCTTTTTCCTGCACTCCAGTTCTGACTGATTCTCTAAACTCCTTTACAAGAAAATGTCGATGACTCTCCTTTGCTTGCAAATAAAGTCTGATTTCTTGTGATTTTTGATTAATACCTACATCTCTACTGTTGAGTCCCTGTCGTTTCATCACACACCTTTTGCTGTAGATCCTAATATCTCGTTAATGTCAATTATGAGCACCACAATTTCTTCCTTCCATGCTTGGTCACCCATGAGCTCCACTGTTGTTAACGTTTTGGAATTAATTATTTACATTTTCCTTATCCTACTTGCCACTTTCTACCTGGTTTTATAGTTGTCTTTGCTAGGCAGTGAATCCATGAATGTACGATCCTTCATTTTCTCCACCTCCATCTCAGTGCCTTTTATATACTATGTGATGGTAATTTTTTGTGAATGAATGAAAGAAACTGTGGAATAGAACTAGAACTCAAGTCTCATGATTTAGTGTTTTTTTCTCTGTGTGTTAAACCAGTCACCTCCTCCAAGCTAAGAACTAAATTTTCTGAGTGGTGTATATGCTTTTTCCTAGCTAGAGTATCTCTCACAGGCTTGGTGTGAAGATAAAAGATGGCCATGGGCTTTATTGTTGCTGTTGTTTAAGCAAACATATTTAAAATTACACAATAAACTATACCCTTAAGACCAAAGATACTTTGAAAAAAAAATTCTTAGTAATGAGAAATAATAAATATTTTAATATGAGTTTGCTAAAAGAAAGCACTTTAAATCTATTAGGAATTAAATCTGGTGATTAAATTTTTAAAGTAAACTAGGCAGTATTGCTTATAAAACTATTGACAGGGCTCTGCATGCAAAAATTAAAGGATTAATTATACAGAAATATAAAAGAATAAGACTGGATGTCTTATGTGAGTTATAAATGGTTCTTAAAGTCATTTCTACATGAATTTTCTAAAAAATATTTTTAGAGATGACGTCATTGAAAAAAATATATACTCTCACAAAAATATTCCATCTATATTCAATTCACACACCAATAAATTCTCTTGTTTAAAACCATTCTTGTCATTTTACGATCTCATTTTATAGCACACCCTTCTTGGTAGATTTTGTGCATTTTAATTTGCATTTTCCTGAATATGACTTTGCTGCTGCTTCCTTAGGTCTCTGAATTGAGCTGTTATGTGCAGGCGATAAGGAGGACCAGCTTTCAGAAGCCCAGTTGATTCAAGCTTCTTAGTGATACCCCGGATCATTTGAATGGTTACTTTGGGTGATGCCAAAGGTTCAGTAAACCCTATCTATCTCTCATAGTGATGGTAGAAGAATGTAGTTATTATTTTTCTAATGAAATCCTCCAATATCATTTAGATCAGTAGCAGACCTAATTGGCTGGTGACCCCAAAATGTTTCATACCTCTTTCTCCTTTTATTTCTTATCCCTTTACACTAGAAGTTAAAAAGCCAGATACTTGTATCTGACCCAATTCTGGCTAAAAAGACTTAAGGTAACGACTATTGAGGACCTTCTGAGAAAGATAATTTGCTTCTCAATGAAAGGGACAGGCATATGAAGAGAATTCATTGGCATTGTCTCTTCCCTTTCCTTCTTTCTTGGGAAATTGGTGACATGATACTATATATGGAACTGTAGCAGTCATCTTGTGACTACAAGGTAAAAAAGCCAGCCCACTGAGGTGGTGGCGCCCAAGGGTGGAAAGATGCTCCTTCATGATGACACTGTTGAGCAATGGAATGAATGCCCATGTATAGGTGTGAATAAACAGTAAATGTCTTATCTTTACTAGTCACTGGATTTTCTGTTATTGGAAGCTGAATACATCCTAATTGATAGAGTCACATGTTGAACGAGTCTGTAATTTTCTCTATAATTTCCTTAATAATAATCTTTCTCTATAATCTTCCATCTGTAATTTTCTCTATAAACTTTTTGAAAATATCTCTATCTCTATCTATCTATCATCTATCTATCTATCTATCTATCTATCTATCTATCTATCTATCTATCTATCTATCTATCTAGCTAGCTAGCTCGTCTAATCTATCTATAGTTTCAACAGCCTTTCAGTGAGGTTTCTGTTATCTGTGCTGAAGTGAGCTTCAAGAGACTTTCCCTTAGTTTTCTTTTCCTGAGATTTTATAATAACTTCTTATTCATTCTCTTTGTGTACGACATCTTTCTGGCACTGGTTGTGAATACTCTTACAGTGATGATATTATCATCTTTATGGAAATCTGACTCACATTAAAATTTCATCATATTTTACATCTGGATTATCATAAAATATTCTGTACTCATCTCCATGGATGAATACCTGGTTTACAGAAGAATTGCTAATGTTGCCACTCGAGGGAGTTTTAACAAACTCTTCATAAATAGGAGAACTTTCCTTTTCAAAGTCCACATTTCCTAGAAATTCATGAGACTTCTTTGGAAAAGGTGCCTTATGGGAGCTTATATTCATATGTCCTTTGATGCTTCCTTGCAAAATAATCTTAGTAGTATAAGACTTGTTTTTCTGTCCATGCTTCCTAACTTCCTGATGGAGTTTCATGGAATCATTGAACTTGAACCATAAAAATACAATGAATATGGGGCTTTTTATTCTGAGTAAGCAGACTTTTTCTGTAATGATCTAGATAGTTAATAATTTAGACTTTGCAGGCCACATATGGTCACTGTTGCATATTTTTCTTTGTTTTTGTTTTTAATAACTTTTTCAAAATGTAAATGCCATTTCTAGCTCTTGGGTCACAAAAACAAGGTGTAGGTTGGATTCTGTCCATGGTGTGTAGTTTACCAGTTCTTGTTCTGGAAGGTTATACTAGAATGTAAAGTTAAGAAGCTTCTACTACCCCCCAAATAGAGGCAGAACAGTTGGGAGTACTTAGCGTAAAAGTCAAGAGGAAGAGGGAGAGGGAAATATTGTATCATCCTAGCATTTATCTGTATATAATAAATGTGAGGGTAACTTTTGGTTTCATCTGGAAACGTGGAGACCTGGAAAGAATGTCTCTTGTCCTTACAACAAGAATAAAACTTAACAAGCTACACGTTAATGCTTTTTCTTTCTTTTGTATTCTGACATATTTTCCTGGCTTTGCACACTAGTTATTTTGCTTGGACTTGGAAGTCCCCAAATGGACTCAGGTATATATCTTTTGGAGAGGGTTGTTTCTACTGAGAACCAATTTTGCCATTTGCAGTTTTTTTCTGGAGGTTTTGTTTCCAGATGGCAACATTAATTTAAGTTCCACTTCTTATAGTCACCAATAACCTCTTTGAAAGTGTTGAAGGTCAAATTCAGATATGGTGAAAAGGTATGTCTTCTTCTTCAATCAGTGGTTTTCAATAGGGAGTAAAAAGCACAGGCAATGATCATATCAGCATTTCATGTGGTTCTTTTAAAGCTCTAATTGTGTATATTCCTAGCTAAGGTTATTAGGTGTGTATAAATAGTATAGAATTACATAGAAAATTGTAGTAGACATTCATGCTACTCAATAATATTTTCAGTTCTACTCCTTCTGAGCTCAGGATATGTCCTCTGCTTCTTCTTTGAAGTTAATGTAACCTTATGACTTTCTATGATGAACGAAGGTGAGCAAAATTGAGCAACGTCACCTGGACTTGGAGTAATTTGCATGAGTAAGAAATAAACTTGTGTCATATTAACCACTTAGACATTAGGGATCACTTGTTACTGTTGCATAATCTAGCCTGTCCTTACTGAAAGAACGATAAGCATCATTGTGAGCTTTTATAAATTGGTAGAAGTACATAATTAAGTATATATAATAAGTAATGTATAAGTAATAAATACATATAATTATGGAAGTGGGTTTCAACCAGATTTTAACTATAAAAATATTTCCTCAAATACACACTTACAGAGATTCCCAACATATAAAGAAATAAATTGTGCAACTACTGTGTCAAAAGCAGAAGCTGGATTGGCTTCCTCTGGCCAGCCTTCCCATCTCTCCCTGCACCAGACTTTGAGGCCTCTGAGATCCTTGGGGCTCATTTGTTGAATTCCTAAGCCTTCACAAAGCTTAATTTAACAACTACAGGAAGATAGATTTTAGCTCAAGAAAAGGAAGTGTTTTATTTTTATTTTTATTTTTTTTGTCAAAAATATCCAAAGACAGAATGTTTTACTGAAGTAGTGAGTGTCATCATAGTAGGAAATGTTAAAGCATTGATTGGTTATATTAGGCAGGTATGTGGTAGGAGACGTCTTGTTATTGACTGGCCATTTCTAGCCCTGGAGTTTATGATTCTTAGGCCTCTTCCAATGGACAAGCTTCTCTATTATTCTTTTTTTTTTTTTTTAATGAGCTGGCGGGAGCATGAATGGACTGCTTCCAATCATTGACATCTTTTTTTTTTTTTTAAATTAAAGTTTATTGGGGTGACAATTGTTAGTAAAGTTACATAGATTTCATTCTGTAATACATTATCTATAGCTCACATTGTATGTTCACCATCCAGAGTCAGTTCTCCTTCCATCACCATATATTAGACCCCGTTTAGCCTCTTCTAGAGCCCCCCTCCCCCTTTACCCTCTGGTAACCCGTAAACTATTGTCTATGTCTATAAGTTTTTGTTCCTTCATTTGTTTGTCTTGTTCTTTTGTCATTTTCAGTTTTATATACCACATATCAGTAAAATCATATGGTTCTCTATTTTTTCTGTCTGACTTATTTCACTTAGCGTTATAATCTCAAGAGCCATCCATGTTGTCACAAATGGTACTATTTCATCTTTTCTTACCGCCGAATAGTATTCCATTGTGAATATATACCACAACTTCTTTATCCATTCATCTATCGAAGGACATTTTGGTTGTTCTATTATTCTTTACCTCTTTCCCTCCCTTATTTTCATTTTCCTAATTTATCACTTCTTTATATTAAAAGCCTCTCCCACTGCCTGTCCCTGTCCCTGTCTCTCTCTCTCTCTCCCTCCATTTGTGTGTTGTATCCAGCTTGTACTGAGCCAAGAGAACTGGATTGTAAAATTTCAGGAATTTTTGAACCCAGTTATTAATCACAGACATTATTAAAAATTCAAAGATGTAAACTTACAATTAGGTAAATTTTAAAGCAAGGTAATAATACTCAAACTCATCACTTCATAATGACTTTGCTACATTTTATTATTACTCATGCTCTTGAGGTTATTTACATCTATCATATCTGTATGGTGAAAATGTACAATAGTGTGCTACTGAGCATCACCCCCAACTTTACTGTCAGTGATGCAGCTTGCAATCAGCCACGGTGGGCATATTTATATCAAAAAAAGTCATCAAACACTAAAAATCAGAGCCTTTTTCAGGAGAATTGCTTGTTAAACATTTACCAGCATACTACTGTGATCACTGTATCTCTCTCTGACTCTAGAATTTTAACTCCATAAGGATACATACTTTGTTAGTGTCAGAGGAAAAAAAACATCCAGCCTAAGAGAAAACTTATAAGACTTTATTTGAGCCAAACTGACGACAACTGCCAGGAAGCAAAATCTCAATGGATTGAGAAAATGCTCTGGAAAATGGCTGTTTTGCAACTTATTTTGTACATTAGAATCAAAGGAGGAGGGTTACATGAAATCCATTGGTGGTAGATTAAGAGGCGGGAGAAAGCAAAGCAGGGAAATCTCTGGAATTGGATAAAAAGTAAGTTGGAGAGACAGATACTTCTTTTACATTGGTGGATACAGGATAGTTAATAGTTACCATTTTACAGCACATAGAGAAGGTAATCAGGGGGCAAGAACAATGAGGGATTCTGTAGTTTCCTGCTCTGGTGTGGTAGGTTGTGCCCCGGGGGTTCCAGAAGAAGGAATTACTCTGAATTTCCAAGGGCATGTTATCTTAGCTGAAAAATAAACAATAGACAGGCTCACATAAGATAAAGATTGACCTTTATCAAGGAAGCTACAGTCCCAAGATGTGACTACCGGCCATGACCCCCTTTAGTTAGTTTGTAAGGCCTGCCATGCAGCCCTTCCCTGAGCTTGTCAGGTTTAGTATGTGGCCCCTTTTTCATCCTTTTTGACAGTTGGGTAGCTAACAGGAGCTACATTCTTTTGTTTATTAGTCAGTAATCCTTCTACTAGACAGTTACCCTCCCTGGGTCTCATTTTCCTTACATGTAACTGAAGTGGTTAGACCAGATGGTCACTAAGGCTTTTTATTGCTCTAGCATTCTGTGCTTATACTGAGTAACATACTTACACTATATTCTTATAATTTTTGTATCTCGTATGTCTCTCCATCTCCATCTCTAGCTCTATCATTACCCGAAAGATTACTTTTCTCTTACTGTATATTTTAGACCATGCTGCCTAAAGGGTTATCTGTAGACAGAAAGAGTATGGGTCTTTATGGAAGTAAAGGAACATGCTGACCATCCAATCTCTGTTCTCTCTTCTTATAAGAGAGACTCTTTGCTTTATTTAGAGTCCTCGTCGGGCTTGAAGCAGTCAAAAAATGCTGATTCTAAAAGAGGATTCAGAACTCAGGGAAAATACTTCCTTTTTTATTTCCACTTTTTAAATTTTCCATTGATATTTTCTGAGTAGAATTCTCTCACAATATGAGAGAGGTCAATTGCTGAAGGTGCTCATTGTCTACTTTTCTAACTTGAATATACCAAC
The DNA here is from genome assembly GCF_036562045.2 of Rhinolophus sinicus. Classification (NCBI taxonomy): domain Eukaryota; kingdom Metazoa; phylum Chordata; class Mammalia; order Chiroptera; family Rhinolophidae; genus Rhinolophus; species Rhinolophus sinicus. Next base: position 32,886,084 of record NC_133756.1, read on the forward strand.
GAGCACCAGGTATTTGTCATGGAGCCACCATGGTGATAGATATTCTAGACCTAAAGACATGAAGAGCAAAAATTTTTTGCTTTTTTCTTTATAGACTACATCAAATAATACCCCTGTACGTAGAGGTATCACCTCTAAATGGACGGCGTCTGGACTAATATTTCTCACACCTGGTTCACAGGGATAAAGATGCTCTCTCTAATAGCCTCGCTGCTGCAGTAGCCTGAGCACCAGAGTGTACGATGAAAGCTGGCGGGCGACCTTGTTGGGATATGATTTTGTTTTAAGCACATATAATGTTTTGTACTTTTGTGGTGTATTTTTCCTCCTTTGGATGTAAAACATCATCATAAAAATGAAATATAAATATATATATATATACACATATATATATTTAGTTTCATAGCTAGGTGAGCTATGCATAGTTAGTTGTGTAAAGGGGTTTTTTCCTCCATGATTTCTTTTTCTGTTCAAATTAGAACTGTGTCTCTAACCAGTGAAGCCTCTGAATGTAATTTGTATTTAAAGTGCCTAAGAATTGACATTGTTTTTTGAAACAGGTTAAGGTATTTCACTGATAATTTTTGCCATTTTGTGCTTTAGATCATTAAAAAATTGTGCATAATGACAAGGAATTTAATTGCCTGCTGGTTGTGCAAGAGGACATTAGAGATTATGTGGAAATAAAAGCTACAGCAGAAACATGCACTTTTCAAGATTTAATAAGGTGTCTAATTTAGAAATAATTTTCTTTGTACAACTTTCATTCTGGTCCCTCTGATTCTTGTTCCTCCAGATTGTTGCAATTTTTTAAGCCATTTTTTTGCATGAGCAGATAGAGCTAGTGATTGATCTAGCTCTGGGAGATGACTTGATGACACCAGCTTACTCTAATTGCCTTGCTTTAATTCCTTTTTCTTTATTAGGAAAGGCAGAAAAACAATTCCTGCTTTTGCTGCATGTTTCGTAAAGCTCTTCTAATATTAATCATTTCTACTGATTTATAAGCACTTGGGTTTCTGTTGCTTAAAAATCACAAGTGCAAGCAGAAGATTTTGTGAAACCAGAAAAGACCTTGAAGCTAATACATGCTTTGTATAATCTCATTGTGTTGGATGATGAACTTAAAAAGGTTGTGTCTTGGTGTAGAATTAACCCCTGGTCGTTCGCAGAATGTAAAAGATTTTATTAGACTCTACAAGAGTAAGAGAAGATTCATTGAAAGTCAAAAAGAGAGAGAAAGGGAGTTCTGTTTGGAACTAGCTAAGGTAGTATTGCCAGGGCAGAGCCCAATGGGGACAGCTGCACCGATGAGAAGGACTGCTGGGGTTTTATATTTTTCCATGCAGGATGTAGGGTGCTTGTCAGCTTGCAGGGGGGCTGCCGTTACAATTGTTTTCTCCTGGGAACTGTTCTGTTTCCATCTATGATGGATGTCAGCTTGTAGGGAGTTGCTGTTGTGATTGGGGGCTATTCTCTTCCTACCTATGATGAATGTAAGGTGCTTGGCAGCCTGCAGGTGCAGTGCTGGCCAGGGGATTCAGAGCCAAGCGGTTAATGTTTAGCTTGTTCCTGTTAGCCCACAAGCTGGCTCCTGTAACTCGTTGCCTGTCCCATCCTGCCAGCTCACAAGCCCACTCCTGTCAACTCTTTCCTTGTCTCATCAGGTTGTACTAGGGAAAATAATTTATTTCTGAAAACTAGTTGTAACTAGTGGCTTGTGTAGTAGGCATATGTAAGATACGGAAATTTGCTCTGTCCTTCAGGATTTGGAGATAATTATAATAGCTGAAGTTACAATCCCTACCCTAAAATCCCTATACTTTTAACTTTCAGCTTTCCTAGATTTGGCCTAAGTTATTATGTAAGATGCATATTTTTCTGTAATTTTAATGCAGGAAAATAAAAGAAATAAACAAAGTGAAGGTAGTATATGTGCACATTACAGTGCATGAAAAAAAGATGATAAAGTTAACAGAAAGTTAAACTGTGACATCTAACCATGTCTTTAAAACTCAGTTAATAAATAGTCTAGCAAGCAGGAAAGAAAAAGAAAGAAAAGGCATCAGAATTGGAAAGGAAGAAGTAAAATTGTCTCTGTTTGCAGATGACATGTTTTTATATAGGGAAAAGCATAAAGACCCCACAAAAATGTTAGCTCTAATGAACGAGTTCAATGAAGCTGCAGGATACAAAATTAACATAAAAATTAGTAACATTTCTGTACACTAACAACAAGGTGTCCGACAAAGAAAGAAAACGATCCCATTTACAATAAAAAAACAGTTGTTAGCTACATTATTCCTCAGAAAACATAGTAAGGATTGTGGTTTAAATATGACTACATATACAGTTAACCCTTGAACAATGCAGGCATTTGGGGAACTGACCTCTGCGCAGTAGAAAATCCACAAACATAACTTTTTACTCCTCCAAAACTTAACTATTACCTAGTTGCCTACTGCTGACTGGAAGCCTTACCAATAACATAAACAGTTGATTAACACATATTTTATATGTTATATATATTATATACTATATTCTTACAATAAACTAGAGAAAAGAAAATGTTATTAAGAAAATCATAAGAGACAATACTTTTACAGTATTTATTGAAAATAATCCATGTATAAATGGTTCCACCCAGTTCAAACCCATGTTGTTGAAAGGTCAACTGAATAACCGTGGAAAGTATGTAAAAGTTGTAATACAAGCCAATAAATGTAAATTCCTCAAAATAAATACAGATCAGACCAAGAAGCTATGTACTGTGTAGCACTTTAAAATAATTACTTAAAAGAATGAAAGTTAAAAAAATATATAGGTTTTAAACTTGATGCAAAAAAAAATCTAATTGGATTAAAAAAATGATTTACTTTAGACATTAAAATGTCATGATTTTAATAAAATGAATAGTTGTACTTTTATTATAACCTCTTAAAAGTTTAGTTGATTTGTCATTAGTATTTTTCTGTATTATGATAAACATTAACAATACTAAAAACTAAACAAAGCAACAGGTCCATGATATAGCCTGGGAAAATAGAAATAACAATTAAAAAAAAAGGTTTCCAGAAAATATGAGGTATTTGAGGTCATGAACCATCTCCTACATTGTTTTAGATAGATACCTTAGGAGTACTTATTAGTTACGAGCCCTGCACTGGGTACTGGATGAAGACAAACTTCCCATCTTCAAAGACAGAAGAAATGACTCGCCTTTGTTCTTTGTATAGGTATTATTCATCTCTGCACTTTTAGCACCTAGCACAGAGCTCCACACATAAAAATTACTCAGTATCTGCTTGTTGAATATTTGTTGGAACACTGAAAAATTAAGATTTTGGAATCACTAAGTTGAGTCACGTTTGGGCTTCTCAGAAATTTTGTAAATGGAAGAAAACACAGGCATAAGATCTCTCGGATTTGTTGGGATGCAAATTATTGAACCCTATTCAAATAATAGCACTGCAGTTAGAGTTTATAATGTTAAACATTTCTATTTATATTAACACTTAATATAGTAGAAAGAGCAGGAGTCTGGGGTAAGATACCTGTGTGATTTTAAGTAAGTAGCCTACTATCTTTGAATCTGAGACTTTTCATCTTTAACATGAGGGCCAAGGAAATGGGTTTTTAACCTAAAGTCACAAATGACCTTAAGGGAGGCTTTGAATGACTTTGAACGGTATGCAAAATGATGTAGGGATGTTTGAGAATACATATTTGTACTTGGAGTGGATCCAAACTTCCATAGGTTCTCAGGAGTCTATTCTCTCTGCCCCCAAGTTTAATTTCTGTTGTAAATTATCTCTAGAGTTTTTTTTACTTTAGAAAATAGTCTTTAGTGTGCAAAAATTCTATTCAGTAGATTAAAATTAGGAAATATGCTTTTCAGCTCATTATTGTGCAAGAGAAATCCCATTTCGGGTTATTCTCTGTTTCCTAACCTAGTCGAATAACCCATCAAGCAGCTAATGAAAATTTATTGATAATCATTATATATTCTGAACTGTTTTAACAAAAGGGAATAGTGAAGGGCATACCAATATCTTTCTTTAAAAAACCAGTTATCTAATTAGGAAGACAACCTAATCTTTAATTTCATTGTAGTCATGGAGATGAACCCCACGCCATGGAAAATTGGAGGGAAGCTATATTTAAGACTATACTGCTATAAGTGAGATAGAGATTAGTTCTAGCTGATGTATTAAGGAGGTATTTTTAAGGTGTTGTATTAATCCATTCGTACAAGACACATTTATTGAGTACTGACTATATGCCAGGCACAAAATGTACTAATAAATAATATATGGTCTCTCAACATTAAGGACTGTTGTAGTGTAGGAAATAGACACAGAAACAAATAATGACAGTATTATGATCCAGTATTTTCAGATACGATAAAGGTACATGGGAAAACAGAAGAGTTCCTGTAAGCTGACCTATAAGGTGGTCTCAGTGGTCTCAAGGCTAATTGAGTGATGCAATAAATAAACAACTAAAACTTAGCACAACATATATTGTATCAAAATTTACTCTGAAGTGCCATGCAGCTTCCGAAGAAGAGGACTTCTCTGTCACCCATGGGGAAGGGAATCACAGGGCACAATCAAGAAAAGGCTTTGTGACAGGTGTGGAACCATGACTGTGGTGGGATTTAACAATAGTGGAGACGAGCAGAGAGGGAGCAGCAGGAGTAAAGACACTGGCGAAGGGCATGCTTGGGAAACAGCATGTTGTCCAGTACACCTGGAGCACAGGGTGTTCGAAAGTGCATAATTGGTGGGGAAATTATTAGATCCCTAGGAAGTGTACGGATAACAGAGAGGAGAAAGATGAGACTGGAGATTCAGATGGAGGCCATTTCTTAAAAGACCTTATCCGTCATGTTAAGCTATTATGGATTTATTCTGAAGCCCCTGGGATACACTGAGGGATTATGAATATGAAGCGATGAGGTGATGTTTGAGGTATATTACACGTAGTCACCAGCAAGAGTGAGGCTGAATACATTCCCCAAACTGTATTTCATATCGCCATGACTATATTGTAACTGCTGATTTGTACTTCTAATCCCTTCACCTTCTATAAAGGTTACATAGGGTGCTGATGGGCACTGGACTTATCGGGGGGATCACTTCATAGACTGTGTAGATGCCTGACCACTGCACTATATACCTGAAGCTGAAGTTGAATAATATTGAATGTCAACTATAATGAAATATATATATATATATATATATATATATATATATATATATATATATTTAATATATCTATATATCTATATCAAAGGGGTAGTAGATTGGGGGTGGTTATCACTTTGTGAGGGGTGAAAATGTCTATTACATTGCTTTGTACATCTGAAACTCAAAAAAAAAAAAAAGAAAGAGTGAGGCTGAGAAGGCCCAGCTTCGTACACACTAGAAACATACTCAGACCTCTTAGGATGGTGTGAGGAAAATCCCTAAGGATGATAGTTTCAACAGATTCATTTGCTAGCTTCTCCTTCAGTATTTGGCTTCACCCTTTGGAGGCTAGATACTCTAATTCCTGTATGGGAAACTTTGCCCTTTCCTTCCCCAAGGTACAGCTATTAAGAGAGCCCATGAAATTTCCCACTACTAAAGCCATCGAGCAGCTATGAGAGGCACCCCATGTTAACACTTAAGAAACTTGATATATTTTAAACTTAGTTTTTCCGCTTCCTAGATATCTGACTTCAGAGCATGTTCATTAGTATATCTAAACTGGAGTTTCTTCATCTGAGAAACAAGGCTGAAAGTTCATTAGAAAATACTTACATTTAATCACTTTGTTGTATTATGTTTTAATCAGTAAATGAGGAAAGACAGGATGTATTTTTTCGAAGTCTGCTTTTTTTCTTTCATTTGCAAAAAAGAAGTTTTGCACCCAAACATATTATTCTTCCAATTTTTTAAAGGATAATGATATATATTTTTTGAAGCTGTAATTTAAAATTTCCTTTCAGTTAAATATAATTCTAAAAATGGCATATCTTTACATATACTTGCTTGGTGAAATTGAGTATTACTTGCCTGTTTCTAGATGGGAATAAGACAATTATAGACATTTCTGGTAGTGAAGTTGCCATATGGGCTAATATGAGTGTATGGCTTAGTTAGATTATTTTATTTAAGTTTCAGGTCCTTAATTTTTTTCTGTTTTTTTTTTTTTACCTTGTATTTGATCTTGAAGGAAACAAAGTACCATCAAATTGCATTTATCTCAAACATTTCTTATCCACATGTCTTCAATATATAATCATAATACTTGGTACATCTGAAGTGCCTGACATCTGGCGTTCATAGATTGCTTTATAAAGATGGACTTAAGCCTTGTGGGCGAGGTAGCAAAAGCAGTCAACAGTGTAAGAGCATTTATTGGATACTAATGATTGCACTGGTGCTGTAGGGGGTAACCAATTTGAGAAGGAAAAAGTTTTCTGTGCTTTCAGGTAGCCTACAATTTATCCAGGTGGTCCAAACACAAATGCTTTCCTTTTAATTTTTTTAATATTAGTCTCCAGTGTACAAAACAACATAATGATTAGACATTTACACCCCTCACAAAGTGATAACCCCCCAAGTCTACTACCCCTTTGACATTCTATATAGCTGTCATAGTACCATTGACTATATTCCCTATGCTGTACTTTGCACTCCAAGACCACATGTATATATAAACATATATATATATATATATATATATATATATATATATATATATATATATATGTATATATGTATATATGTATATATATATTTAATTATAGTAGACATTCGATACTATTCTACTTCAGCTTCAGGTGTACAGCACAGTGGTCAGTCATCTACACAGTCGATGAAGTGAACCCCCCACACAAATACATTTTTGAAGAATAAAAGTAGTACACTTAGGAGTATGGCATTGCCTTGATGATGGTTCTACTATTATAGAAGAATTGTGTTCTCAGAGCTGGAATCTTTGTGTTCTTCTTGGCAAATGGAAACTTTCCATTTAAACTGGTTTACTCATTACTATGAACTTGGCAGCCAAAAATGCTTTACAAATTCATTTTGTATTGGATTAGAAATTACAAAAAAAATGCAAACAAAACAAAACAAAAATTCATCTGGGTTTTTCATAATTTCTTCTATGACAGGAGTTTTGTTCCAAGACTGTCTAGTGACCAAACCCAAAAGGCTGTAGTATGTAGTTTTTTTCCCCCCTCCGCCAACCACATCACTTGAAAGAGTAATAACTAAACACGGGAGATGAAAAGAAGGAGGGGAAAGACACAGGACATTCTTTTCTGTTTCTTGGCTCAAAAGAAGGATGGTGTGACCAGTTGGACAATTTTCCAGAAATAATACATAGATGAATGGACCAGTTGTTTTTATTACAGAATTATGAAGGAATTTTAAGGTGAAAATGGTTTGTAAAGTGGCTCTGTCAGGAGTAGTTTTGTTGAAGTTTGCATTACTTCAGTGAGCTGTAGTTGGACATACAAAGTGATAACCATAGACAGTCCCAGCTGTTGAATTTGAACTGTGGTGGAGAGTTCTGCCTAGCCCCTTTTATCCCCAAAGACCCCTTCAGATTGGGGAAGTCAAATCTTCCTTGAGTTCTCTCCACCTAACATTTCTGTGCTCTGGGTTTCTATGACATGACATTGTTTTCAATTAGTATTGCAGGCAATTTCTCCTTCTCTGGATAATATCATTTGATGTAACATCCAACATAGTATCTTCAGCAGTTTTTAGAAGTGAGCTTATATGATGTACTTATTTCCACAGTTGTAAACATCATAAATGATTTGTTGAGAAATGTACATCCATTGTAGTATAAATATGAAAGTCTTTTATTTTTTCAAGTCTAACTTGCTATGCGAGTCCCGTTAACCTCTTCACAACACCTTGGATAGATTCTATAGCTTCCTAGGCATTTTTGGTTAACTTAGTTTAGTTTAAAACATCATTCTGATATCTGAATCAAGGCTCCCTCCTCCTCTAGTGTGGGGTGGAGATATAACACTGACTTCATTGTAGCAGGGCGGCATGGTCTGCCTCAAAGGTATCTTTGGCCACTTTACTCTTCAAGGTTAAGCTCTTTTGGTTTGGGGAAAAGTGGGCAGAATGAAGGAATAAGGAAACATATCTTGTAGTGTAACTGGTTTCATGCTGGTGATGCTAGAAAGTGTGTCTGCTGTCATTGTAGTCCATCCTGGCTCTCACGGATCCTGGTGGCCCCTGGTAATACGGGGGGATGTCCACATGGGTGCGGTGCATGGTCCTCTCGGATAGTGTGAAGCTTTACGCCTCTTCCTCTTTATCCCCAAGGACCCCTTCAGATTGGGGAAGTCAAATCTTCCTTGAGTTCTGCATCTCCCTTCTCTGGATAGATGTCCCGTCACAGGAATTCCTGAGCACCTGCCAGATCCTCCCAGCACCTTCTGAGAGGCTTAGAGCATAAGGCAGAGGGTTCCCATCTTTTCTTCATAGCACACTCTACCATAGTCTCTTTAAGCCTTGGTGGCCAGGCACTTCAGTGGGCTTTCCATGTTCAGAAATCTCTTGTCCAGAAAAAGGTCACTTGTCACTGTAACTTTAGGGTGTATATTCTTCCTCATCTTTCTCAACTCCATGATAGCACTAGTGCAGGCCTGCAGATTTGATCTCCTTAGGAAGCATTCAGTGAGGGTGGATGTCAGGACTTTCCAGGATCGATGAATGAGTCTCTAGAGGTCTCTCTCACTTAGTTCCAGCAAGGGAAAAGCATGGAGAGAGGAGGGACTGGCCTCCATTCTTGAGTTCTGCACTTACCAAAGCTTGTAGGGACTGACAGCAAGCTTCGTAGAGTTGGAGGAATATTTAAATATTTGATGAATTATATTTCAACAGATGGATACAGGGAAAGATTGTGGGATTTTAGATAGAGAGATTAAAATGAACACCGAGGTAAGAAACCATAGGACATGTGTGGACACCAAGAAATAGTCCAGTTTCATTGTGGCATAGGGGGTAATGATTAAGTTGCAGAAAGGAGAAAAATTTGGGACGTAGTATGCTAGGTTAGTTTAGGAAGGGTTATGGAGCCATTAAATGTTTTAACCAAGAGACGAATAAAATTATGATTTTGTTGAAAAGCTGTTATTGTGTCAATCATGGGTCCTTCTCTTAGCCTCCCTCTTTACACTGAGAATGTCTCTCAATCAATGTCAGATTATAGCAGAATGGACATCTCTAAAATGTGGAACTTGGTGAGTTCCCAGGCCTTATTGCATTTCTCAGTAGCCTGTATGTGAGTGACACAACTGAATTTACAGTCCCTTGTTTATTGTCATTCCTTCCTTCATGTGATTGTGGCACATAGAGAACTCAAAAAGAGATAGTACCAAGGGAAAGTCTAAGAGATAGAGACTCTTTAGTGTAATATCATCATTCAGTATCAAGTCCTTAGCTTTGATCATCTGGGCAGTCAATTTGGTCAATAAAATAAGAGTTAAGTAAGCTCAGGGGGACAACTTCATTAAAATAAATGAACAGAGATTAATGTATTAACCAATTTTGTGAATTCATTAATGTTTAAATCAACCATGAGATACAATTTTAACTAGTAAATGGACCAATTTTTAAAGAGTAAACGTACATGTGATGAATTTTTAAAATTTTCTTTTTCTAAATTAAATTTATTGAGGTGGCATTGGTTAGTAAAATTGTTAATATATAGGTTTCAAGTGTCTATTTCTATAATCCATCATCTATATATTGCATTACGTGTTTAGCACCCAAAGTTAGTTTTTGACAAATGTGTAGAACTGTGCACCATCAGCCACAATCTGCATGTAGATCTTTCCATTATCCTTAATTGCCTGCCCCTTCTGCCAAGTTCCAGTCACTTCCCAGACCCCACTCTCAGCCTCAGGCAACCACTAATGTGCTTTCTCTCAATAGAGGTTAACTTTTCTTTCTAAAGCTTTCTATAAATGGAATCATATAGTATGTACTCTTTGGTGGGTGGCTTCTCTTGTTCAACAAAATGTTTCTGAGATTCACTCATGCTGTTTCACATACCAATAGTTCATTCTTTTTTATTGCTGACAATTTTTGTTGTATTGATATACTACAAATTGTTCATCCATTTATCTGTCGATGAATATTTGAGTTGTTTTCAACTTTTAGCTATTATAAATGAAGCTACTCTGTATATTTATGCCTGAGTCTTTTTGTGGATGTAAGTTTTCATTTCTCATGGTTTATTAGTCAGGGTTCAATCAAGCGATAGAAACCACGCAGTAATTTGAAGGGAAAGTTTAATTGAAAAACATGATGAAAATAATTAAGTAGGTAATTATTAATAGGAGATTATTACTAGAGGATTTGAGTAATGAAGAATTGGCTACTAAGAGGTAAAGAGAATTCTAAAGAATATAAGACTAGCAGCATAGGCAGCAGCCACTGCTCCTAGAACTGAGAGAGAACACCCAAGGAGGAGGCTCCTCCCTTTCCTGAGCTGAGATCTAGGGCTCATTTGAGAGGGTACGGCCATGGCTCAATGGATTGTAGAGAATTTCCAGGAGGTGCCTCACCGACAGGACTCACTGGATATCTGTCTTCAGGAGTGCTGGAGAGGAGAGGAAGTGTCCACAGGGAGGAGCGAAACTCTGGATCTCACTGCAGAGATACCCAGTAGGGGCCTGGGAAGCTGTCCAAGGTACCTAGTTTGGCATACTCACTGGGAAATTACTGTCTGGGGTACCAAGGGAATGACTGTTTACCCAGAGCGGGCACACGTGGCACTGAATAGAGACGTATCCTAAAAGAATGCTGAAGGCAGTTGGTCAAGTGGAGTTGCCTTGAGAGTGATACTTCTCTCTGAATGCCAAAGCTGTTCAAGGGAAGGTGCTTAGCAGGAGGTACTGGTGGGGAAGCTGCTCTATGGGTCATGGGGGAAACTATTCACAGTGAGGTGCCCCGACAATGGCATTTCACTACAAAGCTGCCTGATGGAGTGCCAAGTGAAGCTGCATTTCAGAAGGTGCCATATGCTTTTGGTCATGGGGCCCTGCAGGAAAAAAATGTGTGTATTACAAGAGCCTGACGTGAGTAGGACCCCAGAACCAGAAAGAGAAATGCTTTTCTTTTCCATTGTATTTCCAGAACCCTCTACTACAAAGCTTAGCATTGTATACTCTAGCAAAGGAGAAATATTTACAGGATTCAGCTCTGCTATCACAGAGCAGGCAATGAGAGGTGGATATGGAGCTGGGAGTTAATAAACTGATAACTGATACACTTGGTAACTACATAGGAGTGGAATTGCTGAGTCACATGTTACTACTGTATGTTTATATAAGAAATTGCCAAATGTTTTTCAAAGTGGTTGTACCATTTACATTCCCACCAGCCAGCAGTGTATGAGAGTTTTAGTGGCTCCACATTATCACAAACACTTGGTATTATCAGAATTTTTACATCTAGCTATTGTAGTGAATTTGGTATGGTATATCTTTTTGGCATATCTTTTTGGTTTTACTTAATCTTTCCCTGATGGCAAATGATGTTGATAACCTTTTTATTTGCTTATTGGTCATTTGTATATCTTTTCTGATAAGTACTTGTTAAAATATTTTATTCATTAAAAACATTAAGTTGTAAGTGGTGTGTGTGTGTGTGTGTGTGTGTGTGTGTGTATTTACACACATATGTATATATTCTGGGTCCATTGGAAGATGTAAGTGTTATGAATGTTTTCTCCCAGTCTGTATCTTACCTTGGCATTTTGTTAATGATGTGCTTCAAAATGCAGAACTTTCAAAATTTGATGAAGTCCAATGTAACAAGTTTTCATAAACAGAGATTTTTATTTTAATCTAATAAATCTTTGCCTAGGTAGCAAATATTTTATCCTATGTTTTATTCTGTAAGTTTTAGAGTGTTAGCTTTTACATTTAGAACTCTGATTCATACCAGATTAATTTTTCTGTACGGGATGAGATAGGGGTTGAGGTTTATATGGGTATGAAAGTGAATCTGCCCCTCTCCCCCAAATAGACATTCAATTGTTCTAGCACCATTAGTTGAAAATAATCTTTTCCTTCCATTGAATTACATTGAACACTCTGTCAAAAATCAATATAATGTATATTCCTTGTCTATTTCTGGATTCTGTGATCTGTTCCATTAATCTATGCTTTTGCCTTATGCCAATACCATGCTGTCTTGATTACAGTAGCTTTATGGTAAAATTTGCAGTTGAACAGTGTAAGTCCTCCGCGTGTCTTTTTCAAAATTGTTTATGCTATTCTAGCTTTTTCTTCTTTTTGCACTTCCATACACATTTTAGAGTCATACTGTCAAAGTCTACAAAAGAGTTTGCTGAGATTTTAATTGTAATTGAGTGCTTTGGGAAGACCTTATATCTGAACAATTTTGGTTTTATCCCAGGAATGTAAGGTTGTAATATGGTATGTTTCTCCACTTATTTAGGTCTTCTTTAGTTTCTTTCCTCAATGCTTTGTAGCTTTCATTGTACAAGTCTAGAGATACATTGTGAAATTTATTCATAAACAATTCATGGTTTTAGATGCTATTTTAAATAGTATTAAAATTTTATTTTCCAACTGTTTGTTGCTGCTAATATATAGAAATAAACTTGATTTTTACATATTGGCATTAAATCACAAGACCTTGTTGAACTTACTTATTTGTTCTAGAAGCTTTTTTTCTAGATTACTTAGGAATTTAGTTTTTTCTTTCTTGTCTATATACCTTTCATTTCCTTTTCTCATGTTGCAGAAATGGCTAGGGTTACTACTATAGTGTTGAATAGAAGCAATAAAATTAGAATCCTTACCTTTTATACTCAATGTTAGGGGGAAATCATTCATTCTTTCATCATTAAGTATGATCTGAGAAGGAGTTTCTGATAGTGATATCTTCCATTGCTAGTTTTCTGAGACAAAAAAAATAATTTTTAATCAGGAATTTTTGGGGGCATCTCTTGAGATGATATGTGTTGTATTATGTTAATGTGGTGAATTACACTGATCAATTTTTGAATGAGAAACCAACCTTACGTTCCTGGGACAAATCTTCGGTTATGGTGTAGTACCCCTGTTTGTATATTGCTTATTATGGTTGGGTGGATTATAGCAATGCTATTGATAGCTTTCCTGGAATCAACGTACAGGGAGATGGAGACTCTTAAGGGTTTTTTTTGCCTCAGCCACAGAGAAGTCTTGTGAATACTGTCAGTCTCAAATACACTCCTCTCAAATTGCCCCACCTCAGTTAAATGCCACCCTGTGTTGCCAGTGGATCATGCCAAATATTTTGGGGTCATCCTTGATGTCTCAACTTCTCTTACAAATCACTCAGTCTTTCAGGAAATTCTGTCAGTTCTACCATCAAAATAGTCCAGCGTCTTGTCACCATTTCCATTGTCACCAGGCTTGTCACCATTAATGGTGTTTGTCACCACTATTTTGTACCTGGAATATTGTAGCTCTCTACCTATTTTCTGTTTTTGTCCCTTACAACCTGTACACACTCCTTCCTTCTGTTGAATGTTGACATAGTACCTAAAGTAATGCTGTTAAAATGTAAGTCAGAACATACTAATTCTCTCCAATGGTTTTCTATCTCACCCAGAGTAAAAGCCAAATTCCTTAGAACAGTCTACAAGGCCATTCATAGACTAACCTCAGCTACTTCTCTTTTCCTGCACACAGTGCATTTTAGACAGTAGTTTCCTTGCTATTTCTCAAATACACTAGGCATGCTTCCACGAGGGAATGGCGTTAGCATTTCCATTCTCTTTGTTTTTTATTTTATGAATCAGATATCCACATTGCTTCTCTCACCATCAGCAGGTTTTTATTAATAGGTCACCTTCTCTGTTAGGTCTTTCCTGATCAACCTATTTTAAAATTATACCCTTCTCCCTCCTCCTTATTCTCTTTCTTTTTGCTGTTTTTTTTCAGTGTGATTGGGCATCATTCAACATAGCTAAATATCTTATCAATTTATTTTGTTAATTTTCTTTCTATCCTGCCTGGATGTAATTTTTTTGTGTTTTAATCACTAGAATATCTCTGTTGCCTAAAACACCACTGAGAACATTGTCTACATTCGAGAGATATTTGTGGAATAAATGAATATTTGAAGTCTATTATCATAGTGACCAGATACTTGTGCCTTCCAGACACAGTATTTCTTTTCCCTTGACAGAGTTGCACACAAAATTTCAGGCTCTTGATCTGTGACTCACACAGACCACCCTGTTGCCACATTCTCTTTTTGCAGGCAGGTTACATAATACCCATGACTAGAGCAGAGCTGTCTTTTGTATTCAAACATATTTTCTGGGCCGTGCGCATTAATTATTTTGCTTGGTCTTGAAAGTCCCAAAATAGACTCAGGTATATAGCTTTTTGAGAGGATAATTTATATGAGAACTAATTTCGTGGTTTCTTTCTGAAGGTTTTCATTCTCAGATGGCAACATTAATTTAAGTTCCAGGGCAACTCATTGTAGTCATCAATAACATCTTTGAAAGTGTTAAAAATGAGTTTAGTTCAGCTGTGAACATTTGAATTCAGATAAGCAGTGTTTATTCCTTGCCACCTCCTTATCATAAATGGTGGTTAGGTGCACAGGCTAACCCACAAAAGCCTATTATATCCCTATGAAGCTGAATGGTAATTCTAATATCATCGTACCTATAAGAATTATAATCTTTTTTTTATATGAGAAAATGTATCCAAGTTCTAAGCAGCTGTGAGGACTCTCTGGCTGCAAGTTCCAAGTAATTGATTTATAGACATTGTTGAAATATAGCTTGATGACATGTGGGGATTACATTTGCTTGGAAATATTTCATTATCTTGGATAACATATGACAATCAACCTTGAAAAATGTTGTAAAACACGAATTAGAAATCTAAAAGCGTTCAGTGGTAACATTTAGGCTCAATTTTACAGTTTTTCATCCTTCTCTCCTGTAAACATGTGGCCCTTTTTACCAGCCTGTACATAGTAGAGCATTCTCTCCTTTTGAGTTTATCTCACCTGGTTAGCAAATCACATAGTAAGTTTGGCCATGTTAACATTTAAAAGCTTAGCAATTTTGTTAATAGAAGGACAGAGAATTTACCATAGAAAGGACCATTGCTGTGGCCCTCATTTTGTTTGCCAAGGCTAAATGAAAGACAGGAGATGCAGTTAAGCTCTGATTTCTGGTCTGGAGCATTTGTGAACAGACTCTATGTTCCAACTGTCATGATGCTATAATTGTGGTCCCTTAGAATCTCAGAATGACCTATAGATAAAAGAGACCAGTTTATCCTCCAGAAAAGTGAACAAACATCCAGATCTCATGATGGCCATTGACAATATAAGATTAGACTATGGGATGTCTCTGGGCTGATGCAATAACTTTGCAAAGGATTTTGTACAGATCCCTATCATTGTTCTCTTCAGCCTCCCTTCCATTACTTACCAACCTTCATTCTGTAATAAACCTTTATGGAGAGAGATGGGAAGAGGGAACCTTTTGCTCCCATTTTAGAGATGTTTGATTTTGGTGCTATGCGAATTCTTAGTTTTTCTCTGGAACTGTTTGAATTTTATTTATTTACTGTACTGCCATATTTTGGCATCCATGCATTCTACCTCAGATATTTGCATATTTCCCTTCTGTACCCAGTATTTCTCAAACTGGCATGTACAGATACCTGGATCTTTGAGAAATTACTTTGGTTATCCATGAGTACAATGAAAATGTTTAGATTTTCTGTTTGATGATATAAAGGAATTGCCATAACATATGCTGGATTACATGGATGCTCATTTTCTGTTGAGTTTACATTTACATTGGAACAAAGTAAAGGTCAATGACATCACAATAATTCATGCAAAAATTTTGACTTAGTTTGAATTGAGAAAAGAGTTGGGAGAATCGAATTATCATACACTGGTACAGGGATATCAAATAAAAAAGGATATATACCGTACCATGTTTCTCTTGCATCAGAATGTACTGGGTGATCGGGTAGATTCTATTTTTGCAAAAATTGCAACTGTTCTTTCCTTTTGTTTTGCAATACAATGAGGATATTTTCATAAACAATATTTTAAAAACATTGGTATTGCATTTTGGATTACTAATATGTTGTTTGTCGCATACAATGACCAAGTTGTTTATCACATACAATGACCAATTGGTTGTCAAAAATGAGTTTCCTAGTAAGGGAAAATAATGAAAATTAACCAGTGGTTAGAATATGCTCAAAACAATAATAATCAAGCCAGCAGTAACTGATATACAATATAAATACTGTAGATAAATGCAGCTTTCTACTAGTTTACTCAATGTTGGCAACTCAGTTTTAGAAAAACATTATATATTAAATTAATGTAGCTAAATTGATTGGTAATTGTTTTGTAATTTTGGTGTGAGGAAATTCCTCCATTCTTCTTATTTCCATGTAAATAACCATTAAGGAAATATTCCTGACATCTTGCTCCAACCCTCATTCTTGTCTATGGAGGAGGAGTGAATTACCTGGTTGGAAGACGGTAACCATCGATTCATTATAGATTGTGGCTGCTCTGTAAACCCAAACTTTCTATGAGCAGGTTGTTCCAAGATCTGGACTAGGAAGGGTTCTGGCAGGAAATGCTTATTCTTTTTTTTATTATTAGTTTCAGGTGCACAAAACAAAGCAACAGTTAGACATCCATCATTTATATCCCTCACACTGTGTCAACCCTCCTCCCCCCATCTGACATCGCACACAGCGCACACAGCCGTTAGAAGGAAATGCTTATTCTTATGCTAAGGTATGTTCTTTAACGCCCTTATCAGTATGAAAGATGATATTTTGATCTCCAATTGTTTGTCTCTTTCTCTTGATTGGTTCTCTTCTTGGGAGAGAGAGGAATTAATCATTATTGAGCCTCTTAAAAATCCCAATAGTTTTCTTTTCACTTATTTTGTAAATTTATTTATTTTTACGGTTATAGGGGAGCAATATGCAAAGGACTTCATGCCTTTTTAATGTTAAATAAGTAAAAGTAAAATTATAATGAAAGTAAGCCAACACCAAGAATGCCTGAGCATGCTTTCCCTTTAACATGCATCCATATATCATTTAACTTAGAGGAAATCTGAGGTAAGAGCACTGTCACTAACATACTCAAACTCAAATTAAAAAGGAGACTAAAGCAATCTGTCTTGAAAATTAAAAAATTAAAGTCAATTTTAAATATATTTAGAATATGATAGTAATGGTAGGTTTTAAAAATTTCCGTCATTCAACATAAAAACAACAATGGCAACAAAACAACTACAATAGCCAGGCCCCAAACCTATAAAAAAAATCTGTAACAAAACTAGCTGGACACACCCCCTGTGCACCGCCCTGCACACTCGCTCCCATCGTAGCACGTTGCATGCTGCTGCGGGCCTTCTTCCCCGCCTGAGCCACTGCCCCCGTCAGCTGCCACCACTCATGCTTTGCCGGCCCCCAACCAGCAGCCCAAGGTCTTCTACAACGAGTGCCACGACACTGTCAGCAAGAAAATAGTCCCCACGGTCAATTGATCCACTGGGGGAGTGATCTACCAGGTAACTAAAGGGGACGAGGAAAACGTGGACAGGGCAGTAAAGGCTGCCTGGGCCGCCTTCCAGCTGGGTTGGCCCTGTCACCGCATGGACGCGTCCAACAGGGTCTGGCTGCTGAACCGCCCGGCTGACCTGATGGAGCAGGAGCGGACCTACTTGGTAGCTTGGGAGACTCTGAATAATGCCGTGTTTCCCAGAAAATAAGGCCTCGCCAGACCATCAGCTCTAGTGCATCTTTTGGAGCAAAAATTAATATAAGACCCGTTCTTATATAATATAATTAATATAATATAATACCAGGTATAATATAATATAATATAATATAATATAATATAATATAATATAATATAATATAATATAATATAATATAATATATAATATATACTGGGTCTTATATAATATAATATAACGTAAGACTGGGTCTTATGTTAATTTTTGCTCCAAAAGATGCCTTAGAGCTGATTGTCTGGCGAGGTCTTATTTTCGGGGAAACAGGGTGGCAAGCCCTTCGTCATCTCCTACCTGGTGGATTTGGACTTGTCCTCAGATGTCTCCCTTACTATGCCGGCTGAGTGGATAAGTACCATGGGAAAAACATTGCCATCGATGGGGACTTCTTCAGTTACACCGGCCATGAACCAGTGGGGGTGTGCGGGCAGATCATCCCGTGGAACTTCCTGCTCTTGATGCAAGCATGGAAACTGGGCCCAGCCTTGGCGACTGGAAAAGTGGTTGTGACGAAGGTGGCTGCGCAGACTCCACTCACCATCCTCTGTGTGTGGCCAACCTGATTAAGGAGGCTGGCTCCACTTCCCCACCCCTGCCCCCAGTGTGGTCAATATTGTTTCTGGACTTGGCCCCACGGCTGGGGCTGTCATCGCCTCCCACGAGGATGTGGACAAAGTGGCCTTCACAGGCTCCACTGAGGTTGACCACCAAATCCAGGTTGCTGCGGGGAATAGTAACCTCAAGAGAGCGACCCTGGAGCCGGAGGAAAAGATCCCCAACATCATGTCAAATGCTGATATGCGTTGGGCCATGGAGCAGGCCCACTTTGCCCTGTTCTCCACCCAGGGCCAGTGCTGCTGTGCTGGCTCCTGGATCTTTGTGCAGGAGGATGTTTACACCGAGTTTAGAGTGGAGCGGAGCGTCACCCTGGCCAAGTCTCGGGCGGTTGGGAACCCCTTTGACTAAGCAGGGGCCACAGGTGGACGAAACTCAGTTTAAGAAGGTCCTTGGCAATATCAAATCTGGGAAGGAGGATGGGGTGAAGCTGCCGTGTGGTGGAGGGGTGGCTGCTAACTGTGGCTACTTCATCCAGCCCACTGTGTTTGGGGATGTGCAAGACGGTATGACCGTCACAAAGGAGGAGATCTTTGGGCCAGTGATGCTGATCCTGAAGTTCAAAACCGTAGAAGAAGTCATTAGGAAAGCCAACAATTCCAACTACTGGCTGGCCACAGCTGTCTTCACAAAGGACTTATCTGTCACAAGCACTCCAGGCTGCTATTGTGTGGGTCAACTGCTATGACATGTTTGGGGCCCAGTCACCATTTGGTGGCTACCAGATGTCTGGGAGTGGCTGGGAGCTGGGAGAGTATGGTCTGCAGGCGTACAAAGTGAAAACAGTCACAAGGTTCCTCAGAAGAACTCCTGAAGAACCAGGCCGGCTTCCTGCTTATCCAGTGATGCAAAGCTCAACAACCGCAGCAGCAGCAAAACCAAGAAAAAAGACCCTTGCCCTCTAAAAGTCTCAAAAGAGAGATTCTGCCACTACATCTCTTGGATCAAGATGGTCCCAGAATTTGATTTCCTGTAGGGTGGGGTGGGGAAGGGAATACGGGAAGCATTTGAAACTTCAATAATATTACCAGCGTTCAGGGTGATTTTTCAAAAACAGATTCAAATGTCTCATCCCGTCCATCTGATACACGTTTGTTACTTGCCCTGATAGTGGAAGAAAAAGCCATTGTTTCCTATTGTACTAACATTGAGGCCACTGCTAGCACCTT
The DNA here is from genome assembly GCF_036562045.2 of Rhinolophus sinicus. Classification (NCBI taxonomy): domain Eukaryota; kingdom Metazoa; phylum Chordata; class Mammalia; order Chiroptera; family Rhinolophidae; genus Rhinolophus; species Rhinolophus sinicus. The sequence continues at coordinate 32,905,730 of NC_133756.1, forward strand.
GCTTTGTATTCTGGACGAAAACTCATTAAAAACAGTGCTGCTCTTCAAAGAAAAAAACAAACTAGCTAATAAAGTATGAATTCTAAACTATGATCAGGCCAGGTAGAACCACCACCAACAATAACACCTACATCATAACAAGCTCTAGATGTGACTACCTAGTCCTGAAAGTACAGCACAGGAAAATGTTAAACCCCACTACAAGAATATAGTCGGCATATTCTGGTCTGAGGGAAGAAATCCTGCTGAAGAAATGACACCTTTAAGAAATAACTGAAAGAATAAAACAGAATAAAGGGTCTTCAGAGACATATTAACATATTAGCCATTTGGGAATGTATAGATTTTATTAGGATCTTGATTCAAAAAGTATAAAAATTAGAAGACAATATGAATATAACAGTGTTTGATAATATTAACGAATTACAAACTACAATTTTTAAGATGTGATAATAGTATTGTGCTCATTTTTAAAAGAATCTCTAGCTTTTGTAGCTATGTAATAAAATATTTATAGATAAAATAATATAATGCCTAAAGGAGAGAAAATAAAGTGAGGTACAGATGAAAACAGATTGATCATGAATTAATTTTTGAAACTGGGAGATTGAGATTCATTATACTATTCTCTCTCTAGCGTAGAATATGTTTGAAATTTCCTTTAATAAACTTTTTTTTTTTTTAAATCAAGTAAGGGAACAAAAGGATGTTTAAATGAGGATATCAGGACCAGAGGGTGGGCTGTAAGACTTTTGTGACAGTGTTTTTCATAGTACAAAGCGAAGGAAGGCCAAAGCAGATTTCAAAATCCTGAACATCTAGTAAAAATGATTCCAGTTCTGTTCAAATATTATGGCGACCTAGCAATGGGCAAGATCAGATAAGTGTAACCTACTTTCTTTTTAACTTCGTAATATGGTTGTATTTTACTTAAAAAGGTCTGTCTGACAGACTGGCAATTCTCCCAACTTTTTACCCAACCAAAGCCTCCCAGCCTGTGTGATGAGAATGGATTATAGGCTTGCTAGAGCCCTTGGGGTGGCTGGGACATGTAATTTCCTGGACTAGAACTTTCAGCTTCCAGCTGTAAGCGGTCTTGTTTTTTTAGTCTTAATATAATATACTGATATTATAATTTCTTATACCCCGTGAATGCTTGGGAAAAACTAAACTAAATCATAAATCAGATTTGTTATCCTCTCTACTTAAGAACTGTTCTCTGTGGCCTACATTGTTGTTCAGAGTGGTCAGTACCTTTTTTCAAATCAGATAGACATACTTCAGAAAGGAACAGATGTCAATCTGTCAGCTAGCAGATACCTATTGGTTTTCTAGGCATAGTGGGTGGGGAGAATATATACTTTGCTTCACCATATGTTCCTTATAAGAATACCTTTATTTCTCCACTGACTCTGATATTGCAAATTCCACTGACATTGGTATTATAAAAGTCATAGTGGGATGCTCCCCTGCTGTTCAGTGAATGGGAGATGATGATAGAAATGCCTATACTTCATCAGAGGCAGCAGCAATCAGTGACTTGTCCGACTGATAGAATTAGCGTGGGCCACAGGGAATCTAGGAAGCCATCTGGAACCTTAAGAATTAGAAAGTTTATATGAAGTAGAGGTCCTTAATGTCCAATTCAGCACTGAAGACAAGGAGCCTGAGGACTAAGAATAGAACAGGGGAACAAGAACCATGTTTTACATATTCACCCCTTTGTCTCCAGGACCCAGCCCTGAATCAGACGTTTGTTAACCATTTGTTAAACTCATTTATTGAATGACCACCAAGCGCCACTCTAAACTCGGTGTAAACATCCATTCAAGTAAGTTAACCAGCAATAATACAACTATTTTATTGTCACCATATGGGTTTGACTAAGCCAATTCTTGTTTAATTTATAGCCATGAAAAATTATCAGAGAGCATAGAGATAGAGAGCAACATGTTACAACTTAGTTAGGTCCAGGTATAGGTCATTTTAATGGTCTAAAAGCCAGGTAGGTAAGAAAGACAGTATCTGGGTCAAGAGACTTGGACCTATCAAGTTAGAGATGCCAAAATTAGAAGAAGGGCCATCCCATGACGGCCACTATGTTTAAGGCTCTGGGAACCCTGCTCTCTAGTGGGAAACAAGGATTATTAAACACTGTGATGGTACAAGAATGTATAAGGAAGAGAGACAGTTTTGAACAACATTGACTGGTGGCTAAGGGAGGGCTTCACAAAGTGTGAAAATGAGGCTAGGTTTCAAAGGGTGATATACAGAGTCGGGATAACATTTTCCTTCCATTGCTACTCCCTCTTCCAAGTAGCTGAGGTTGGCCATAGAGCACTCATTTATTTATTCGTTCACTGAACAAATATTTATTAAGAACCTACTGTGTGACAGGACCTTTACTAGGCACTGATTCAGCAGGTGAACAGGCACCAATCTATCAAAGAGACAATATGTGGAATACAGATAATCTGAGTCAGGGATGGCGGGTGGAAAAATAGGGGCAGACTTTCACAGATCTCATCCAGGTAGTGGAATGGGAAATGGGAAACCATCTAATTCTTGGCAGATGCTCTAGCCTCAGAAATTTGGGATAAATAAATGTAATTATTTAAATTTTAAAGTTTTGGGGTTGTGAACTAATGTTAGTTGTAACATTTCTGAAAGGGTGAAACAGCAAGGGGTGTATGTGTGTGTGTTTGTGTCTGTTAGGTACAAAGAGTGCAGGAGCTTACAGAACGTCACAGAAAGAATTTGTGAACCGCTGATTGTAACTAATTATTGTGAAATTAAGTAGCAGTTGTCAGTTACCAATGACAAGAAATTACATCCAAGAGTATTAGAACTCCACCCTGTTTTTCTGAGAGGGAGGCTTCATTGTGCATATTTGTTAATTACTGACTAAAGTCCACTCCTTATAATTTCTGAGGTGATGTTTGTGTTAATTTATTTGTGTTGAGTTTTAGTCACCAAAGTGCTGTAATAGAGCCACACTTGCCTTTATCATATTTTGAAAAACGTCTTTTTTTTGTGTGTCTTTTAGTATGAAAGAAAAAATTCCAGTTATTTTTAACTTATAAATCATGATTTTGTTTTTTGTCATCTCATGGAAAGGCTCCTATAAAGGCAATTAGAGCCTTTAGTTGTTATCTCCATAACTTTGACTGTTTTTATTAGAGACAATGAAAATATGAATATGATTGTGGGAAGGATTGGAGAACCAAGACAGCTCACATATGTCATAAGATTAATTTTAGACTTGATATTTTTTCCATTCAATGCTGACTTACTTTCTCCATTGTTACAGTATCATGCAAAGATTTAAAATATCCAAGAAATTTTTACCAGGGAGACAGAGAGAATTATTTCCCAAGAGGATTGATTCATTATACATTTATATTCTTCTCCAAGCTGGATACATTTCAGAGCTAGGCCAAGAAATTTGTAAAATGTTTGCATATCCTAACCATGTCTCCAGGACCAACATATTCATTCTCTTAGATGTTATTTTGTCTTCAAATCATGTCCTAGAAGGCTCACAACGGCACATTCTATTGCTTATTGAAGACCAAATTATTTTATCAAAGGATATTATTTCTCAGTCATCTTCCACCAACCACTTTACCTTCCTTGCCACTAGCCCAAAACAAAAAACAAACAAACAAAAAACTAAACTAATATTTTAAAGAATAGGGGGTTAACATTTTACTTTCTACTTAGAACACATAAAAATCATCCAGAGGGTATTTCTGGTATAATTTTAAAAATCAAAAACATTTCCATCTGATTGCTTAGATAGCACCCCTTAGTAAGTCTTTGACACTAACAAGAAAATCAGCAAAGTAGTTATAATGCACTAATTCATATTTCAAATTACCAATAATGAAAGTCTTAAGTGAGAGGAGTGAGACTACATTTTCATTTTTTCTATGTAGATCAGACCATTCAAGTAAGTTAACCAGCAATAATACAACTATTTTATTGTCACCATATGGGTTTGACTAAGACAATTCTTGTTTAATTTATAGCCATGAAAAATTATCAGAGAGCATAGAGAAGAGATAGAGAGCAACATGTTACAACTTAGTTAGGTCCAGGTATAGGTCATTTTAATGGTCTAAAAGCCAGGTAGGTAAGAAAGACAGTATCTGGGTCAAGAGACTTGGACCTATCAAGTTAGAGAGGCCAAAATTAGAAGAAGGGCCATCCCATGACAGCCTCACATCCAAGGGCAGCACTGCAGCAGCCCTGGAACATGATCAACTTTAAGATCCTGCCCAAATATTTTGACCCAGAACCAGGGGGCAATAACAGGGACCTAGTACCAGAATTGGAGTTCAAGATAGAGATTTGCTGCCAAGGAAAAGATAGAGGCTTGGCTCTTAGGGTGAGACCTAGAGTCAGAACTCTTCAAATGGCAGGCTAATTTGATCAGTTGTGAGTATGTTTTAAATCTCCTCAGAACTAAAGTCAGACTTGGTCTTAGACCTGGGGTACTGGACCAGGGCTTGCAGGGGAGAGTTAAGTTATAAAATTTTCCCAGTTATAATTTGTTCCCTAGTGAAACACAGTTCTTTCTTCTCTAATCTGAACTGGTCCTCTAGTTTAACTGCTAATGTGCAGCATGGTGGTTGACCATGGAAGTTCTAGTTCTAGTGTTAGACCCCTTTCTAGCTTTGGGACCCAGGTCAAGTTATTTAACTTGTTAAAGCCTCTGTTTCCTTATCTATGAAATGAGAATAGAAAATTATTTCATGGCCTTATAGTTAGGATTGACGTAAAACAGTTGGCATAATGCCTGACACATAGCTCATTAGAATTTGTACTTTATTTTTATTTCTAACTAGTTACCAGGTATAAAAAAGGGACTACACTTCTGACCAAAGTGTTGATACTCAGGCACGAGTTGACACACAGCCTTCCATCATCTGATCAGACATTCTGTACACTACCCCTTCTGCCTCTCTCATTGTGCCTGTCAGCTAGCTGAATTGTGTGACACTTCCATAATATATATCAATAAAAACCCTGTAATAAAACTTGCCAAGAAATATAACATCTGAAATTCTATCTCTAGAGATCTGTTTAATATATTAATCAACTTTGCCTAAGCTCTGAATATGACTTTTTACTCCTTCATACAACAGAATATGGAGTGTTATTTTTTTTTGTGTGTGTGTGTGTGTGTGGATATGATTCTTTTGTGAAAACATTAGTATTATACTAAGAATAAGATGCTTTAACATGCTTAAAAAATGTAGGTGAAGTTAAAAATTGTTTTCTTAATGGTTACTGTTTTGCTCATGATTAATTTCATGGGAAAAATCTGTACATATATTGTATAAGTTATCCAATTTTTTCCTTTTTGTTTATCAAATTCATGTTTGTTTTTTAATATTTATAAGTACCAGATTTAGCCATATTTTAGAAAATGTAATTTAAAAAATTCCACCTACACACCAAATTATTTAGGACTTTGAAATCACTTTCAGAAAAATGGTTGTTCATGAGTAACGGAATAATGAATGGTTATGTTTATGAGTAATGAATTTGAATACTGTTGAATAAATGTTCCTAATTAATGACAAATAACAAACACAGTGGAGAGACAGATTTTCGCCTCGAATAATATACAGTCCTTAAAATGTAATCATGAGCCAATACTCTCAGTAACGCCAGTGTTTCAGCTGACTCTGGGTTCACCATGAGAATGGAAAGTAAATAAAGAACAGTGGTGGTTTAAGTGTTCCTTACTTAGTACTGAGATCAAAGACTTACTAACAATTCTGAAGCATAGCAGCCTTGTAATCCTCAGAACTCAATGAATAGATTGGTGAAGTAAATCTCAGTTCACTTATTTAAAGACGAGATAAAAGTGGCTATTTAGCCATCACAATTTTCAAATAAGGAGACAGAATGGCAGTGATAATGGATGTGGATTTTTTTTCCATCTTCAATCTATCAGCATGCTTCATTGAATCCTTACTGTATGCAAAAGCCCTATGTGCCAAGTAGTGTATATTAACCATTGTGTCGGGATATAAAACAGTACAATAAAAGCACTCATGTAGCACATTTCAAGTGAAGAAAATTCTTTCGCGTATGTCATCTCATGCAATATTGACAACCTCCTCTTGAGGAAGGAACACAGGTGGTATGATTTTTTCCACTTTATAGATAAGACAACTTGAGGTCTTTGCAAATTAAATGGTTCGCTCAATCACCTGCAGAGCTGGTAGCTGGATCCAAGTCTTCATATACAAATATTCATCTATTCAAAAATATTTATGGAGGGCCTACTCTGTGCCACTCACTATGCCAAGTCCTGGTGCTATCTAACAAGCCCCTGCTCTTCCGGAGCTCACATTCCAGGAAGGGAGGTGGGAAAAGAACCATTCCCAGTAGAAAATGCTGGGCTCTGGATGGATTGTGCAGAGGCAAGTGAAATGCACTCACAGTTCAGAGAGGGACGTCCTTTGCGCACTGGCAAGGAAGGCAGGGATTTCTGCTGGACTTTGAAGTTGTGTGTGTGTGTGTGTGTGTGTGTGTGTGTGTGTGTGGTGTGTATGTGGGGTTCCTCTTCAAAGGGACAGAGAGATGGCAGGAGCAAGACATAGAACTCATGAGGGGGAGATAATTAGATCAGCAGTGTTGGAGGCAGCAAAGGTGACTGGACTGGGAAGAAAGGCTGGCATTTGTGTCCCAGAAAGCCAGGCACAAAGTTTGAGATGGATGAGGTAGGGATGATTGAGGTTTTCTAAGCATTGGGGGGGGGGGGGGAGAAGAAGATAAATACGGTAGAATGTGATGTGTGAATTATAAAGTGTGAGATAAGATGCAAAAAAAAAAAAATCCCCTCAGTTTTTAAATGATTGGTTTAAGGCATTTATCTTCTAAAATTAACTATGTTGTATGAAAGCAATTAGTATGATAATCATCACAAACTTTCCTAAATTGTTCTTTTTGAAATATGGAAAAGACATTAAAAATATCTGGGGACTTAGTTTGGCATTTAATATAAAAGCACTCTTTTAATGGAATATATGAAAATGAACTATTCTCTTTTGTTATCAAGATTTTTTTCCATCAGATCAATGTCTAAAACCAATATTTTATAGAAGCTCCGAGTTTTACATATATGTGCTGGGGCTTGGTGTGATACTTCATAAATGAAACTAGAGATTTTGCCAAATTCTGATTACTTTTCTCCTTCATAGTTTATTTAAGGATATTCTTTGTAAGTTCATTTTTTCTTTATAGTATACTTTAATCTTCCTTCTAACACAGTTCATTTATTTTCATATACAAATTAGTTAAGAATTGATATACTGTGGAGGGGGAGGATGAATTTCTTAGTATTTTTTTAAATTAAAGTTTATTGGGGTGACAATTGTTAGTAAAGTTACATAGATTTCAGGTATACAATTCTGTATTACATCATCTATAAATCTCATTGTGTGTTCACCACCCAGAGTCAGTTCTCCTTCCATCACCTAGGGGGGAATTCCTTAGTATTTAAAGAATGATGTAGATGAAAAGTTTATTACATATCCTAAACCTCCGTCTTCAACCAGAATCACTTATAATTATTTTATTATCACTTTTATTCTAGACTTCCCCATTAACAAGTACATACACAGTATGTTTATTTTAAAATCACAAACACTTTTTTGGTATTTTAATGCTCTCAATCTTTGCAAAAATTTAATTAAAATGTGGTGTCTAAGAACTTGTCAGTATCTGTCGTTTAGAATCATAAAGCTTCTAATGGATATCGCAGCACACAATGGAAAAATACTTATTGTTTTGTCCACTGATTAAAACAAATATTAATAGCTACATATATATTACATATGCATACATATATACACACATGTGTGTAAAATTTTATTGTTAGGTTTATATTTATTAAATTAGAAAAATAAAATCGACCTATTATTTTATTTACTACTAAATCTGTTTTTATTAGTGTCAGTGTATAGGCCAAATTCTTCAGGTTCCTCATCAGTAAATTATTTAAATTATTGGTGGTCAGGACTCCCAAAATATATGATCTTAAAGTTGTTGATTAATACATTTCTATAATTTATGACACATTGTACATATATAGAATTATTAATCATTGCTATCTGTATTCATACAATTTGAAATATTTTCATGGTTGGGAATGATAACCTGAAAGTGTGTTGCTGTGTAATATTTTCAAATGAATGCAATTAGCAAAGAAGTTTTCAAATATTACAAAGTCAATATGAAAATTTTTAGAAAATACTTAAATAAAGAGGATATCTAATTTGTTGAGGAGTTATTATTTGCCAAGGAGTACGTATCTGTATTCTTTACACATTTACCTTCACATATACTCGATGAGATAAGTGTTATTGTTCCCATTTTAGAAATGAAGAAACTGAGACACAGAAAGGTGATACCCTGGTTTCTCCCTTCCTCTTGCCCTCCAATCTTCCATCAGTGTTTCTGTTGGCTGAACCCAGCCAGAAACCTCTGTCAAGACTTCTTAGGAAATGCAGGATTCAAAGTTCAATACCCCTGAAACACAGACTAAACCAGGGGACAGGTAAAGAGTGGAACCCAGGCCCAGAGCTAACCCATACCTACCATGTAGCAGGCACAGGTGTATGCTGTTTTTTTCTCATGGTATTTCCAAGGTTCCATATGAAATTTTACTTGGTCATTCATTTATTTAACAAATGTTAAGTACCTGCTAGATGAATGCAATTCAAAGATACATACAATAAACATCTTAGTAGGAGAAGATATAAGTTCACTAATAAATAATGTGTAAACATAAATAATATAAAGTTAATATGTATGAAGAGTGTTATAGAAAAGAGATTGAGGAAAGATCTAATTTGAATCAGAGGAAGCAGAGTGTGAAAAACTACAGAGAAAGAATGTGATTTGAACTGGATTTTGAAAGAAGTAGGAGGTTGTCTGAAATCCAGTTAGGTAAGCATTCAGGCACAGGAAAAACGTGAATAAAAGCATTGAAAGATTTGTTTATCAGGTACAATGAGTAGGCCTTTATATCTAGGATACAAGGGACATGAAAGAAAGTGGAACGAGCATGGTCAATTGCCCTTTAGCTCAAGGTCACTTAAACATTGAAGAGTATCGATTCCTAGCCAGGTTTAAGTACTATTTACTCCCTAGATTATTGAAGATTAGTTGCAGCCATCTTCTTTCTGTTCTCATTCCTTCTTAGACCTGCACAAGGTTACTGTTATTTTTAGGTCTGCATATCTTCCTTGCTTTATGTAAGGACTCTGAAATGGAATTACGTAAGGGAAAATGCAGTGTGCTTGCCTTCCGCAAATCATTAGTATTTCTGCTTCCCCAAATATTCATATGCCTCCTGATCACTGCAAGACATGTGAAGCAGATGCATATGTGCCTGGCTGTTTACTTTTTGTGCGTTTACTGGCTAGATTTGAGGTCTGGTCAGGGACGAAATAACGTGGACAATAATTCAAGCTGTGCTGTTTCAGCTTCCCTTTAATACCTGGACAGAAGGAGTTTCCAGTGATGTCAGCCACGGTGAACACCTCTGCTGACTTGTGACTAGTGAGAACTTGGAATTTAGACAAAAGAGAAGCAGGCCAGGCCTGAGTACGTGGCCATCAGTACAATGTAAATCTTTTGAGTAGCAAAATATTTTCCTACCTGTGCTGGTCATTCTGTTTGCATCTCCACATCCATTCTCTGCCCTTCTCTGTGCTCTGGGAGGCTAGCTCAGGGAGTGTACTATAGGTACTCCCTCGCTCTTGGGGTTCCCACTGATTCTGACTTATGGGAGGCAGTCGAAGAAGAGAGGGCAGGTGAATAGACTTGAGGTATTTGTTATCCCTCTTCTTCACTTCCTCTTCCCTCCCTCCCTCCCTCCCTCCCTCCCTCCCTCCCTCCCTCCCTCCCTCCCTCTCTCCCCAAACAATGAAACACCATAGTTTTGGCAGAGGCTGTATTCCCTTAGTTTCTGTTGGGTAACCCCACATTCTTGACTTCAGCTCTTAGCAAATTTCAGAGTACTGTCCCCTTCCCTTGTTCCTTCAGGCCCAGGGGTGATCACAGTTCCCCACTGTTGGTAGTGCTTGGGTGCTTCACCATTTTTTGCCAGTTTCCCTAACCCTGCCTATTTCTCTGTACAACGTCCTTTGTACGATTAAATGCTCTTAAATTAAACCCTTCGAGTCTTCTTCATTTGCGCTCTGGATGCTGGGCTGAACCCTCCTTCAGGACTGAGGAATGCCTGTCAGCTGTCTCGGGAATTGTCCTCAGTCAGTTGCACTCACCAAAGTCCTGTCCCCTTCCCAGAGCAGCCTGCATCCAATGACCGATCAATGTGGGGTATAAAGGGCTTGGTCCATTGGACCCAATTTGGGACAGCCACAGGGTTGTTTGAGACCTTTGTTGAGACTGTCCTGAAGCTCAGGTGCCACCCTGCCAGACCTGCTTCCTCGGCCTCGTTTCCACAAATGAGAATCCTAAGAGTGCTCCCTAATTATGATCTGGAATGCTGACCTCAGCCTCAGCATCTGCTTCACAGAGAGGCCAGTTTACAACACTCATTCTTTAAAAGCATGTGTACAGGCTAATTCTTGTAAAGGCTAATCATTTTCTTTTGCCTGTAATTACCAATAGGACCCACAATGGGCATAGCTTTTTCTGTAGCTTCCCAGTTCCTTTTCCTGAGATCTGTTAGGATCTCTTATTCTCTTATGTCAATCTGTACTCTTGAAAATGATCTGAAAATACTAATTAAAGCAACTTTAAACTACCAATTTATGCCTACTAAGTCAGCAAACATTTTAAAATGTAACAGCATGCAATATTGTTGAAGTTGTTACGATTAAGATATATTTAGACACTGCTGATGGCATTGCTAATCAAAATAACTCTTGAGAAAAATAGCATTGCCTGATGTTATATATCATTATGCACTTTGGCCTAATAATCAATTTACTGAGAATTTGTTCTTAAACAATTGAAAGCAAGAACAACTCTATATGCACAAGTTATCATTTTTGTTGAAAGAAGAGACTACCACTCAATATCTGAAAAAAATACTGAATTTCTTACTTTTTTAATCAAGGGAGAGCTTTGTTTTTTAGGCATGGGCCTTTCTGAGCAAAGCACGAATCTGATTTTGTAAGATTTAGGGAAGCATGGAGTTTCGGTACTTGGGGGCCTAAAACAACATGGGACTGTTCAGTGATTGGTTGATCCTTGGTTGCAGAAGCATGGTTACCAGTGTGTGTCTAATGCTGACTGGCTGACTTTCAAAAGTATGGTCAAGGAAGTGAGGTTGTTTCCAATTGGCTGACTTTCAGAAAGAACCCTGAAGTGTCATTGATTGGCTGACTTTCAGAAACCTGGTTATTGAGATAAGTTGTCATTGACCAGTTAAATAAGTTTCAACACAGCTGGGTAGCTACTTAGTACTACTGAAAAATCAGTCTTTTCTTAGAAGTGTAGGGATTTTTTTCTTCTTAGCAGCATAGTCTCTAATAAAACCCTGGATATAATCTCAATATCCGATAATGTGCAAATGGTTAAATAAATTATGGTGAAGATACAATGGATATTATTCTGTCATTAACAACTATTATATTGAATAGCCACACGGTGAAGGGTTTATAATGTAAGGCTAGGTTAAACAAAGGATTTTGAATTATATTTTCTTCTTGATGGTAACTATTTGAAAAACTATGTGTATGTAAAAGTATTAGCTCACAGAAGAATGATGAATGAAATTTTTATTATTTTATATATGCTCACATGGTTTGTATATATACAAACAGGTAATATTTGTCAAAAAGATTTCACAAGAAAAATAATCTAATATTGCAGCAGATAATAGGAGTGTTTGACTTTTCATAGGGAATACTGAAGATCAAAATGATAAGATACAAATAAACTAATTTCAATTTAGGCTGTAAGAGTGGAAAGAACACTGAACTTGGAATTGAGATCTTAAGTTGAACTACATTGTTAGACATCTGACCTTGGGCAAACCATTTGTCTTTTCTGAGCCTTATTTACTCATCTGCAAAATGGGACTAGTCATTATGTACCTTATGGGGTTAAGAGCATTAGATGAGACTCTTATGTAAAGTGCTTTGTAAAGCGCTGTAAAATGATATGCACATTCTATTCTAATTCCTTTACTTTCACACTTCACTATTTTTACTATGGATAACTCAAAGCTAATTGCTAAAAAATATAAAATAAAGTGAAATCATAAATGTTTTCAAAAACTAAAATGCTCCATACTATCAAGCAGGTTTAGAATTGAAGCCAAGGAAGGCACATGCTGCTGCTGAAAATATTTGTCCTTTTAATGAGGTGCCAGAGAAGTCGGCATCTGCCTGAGTGCTGGCAGAGGAGAGATGGGGGCAGTCTTCCTAGCGCACTCTGGCAGGCCTTTCTCTGTGTGGCTGCTGCTTTAGCGAGGGCATCCTAGGATAGATGCATTGATTAGCATCATGGGATGCACCGTTCATTTCTTCAGAAGTTTCCTTTGATTTGGGGTCATTGTGTTCAGTAGACATCCTCATGGAAAAGCTACAAAGCTACAGAGTACATAACACTGCTATGAACAACAAATGTAGCGCAGATTCCTTTCTATTGCAAGCCTCTACTGCATTCATAATCCTACCAAAGTTTAAGCCTGCTCCCATACTGAATCGTGCCAAGGCTGAATAGCTATTAATCTGGCAAGCTCATTAGTTATAAAGTTTAACTTTCTCCAACTTAAGCAGGTAACCCATGCATGAAAAAACTCCTATTTGTACCCCTGAGAATTTGAGGAGTTTAGAATTGCTGGAACTGCAAATCTCTCTCTCTTTTTTTTAATTGGGGAAGGGGAGCAGGACTTTATTGGGGAACAGTGTGTACTTCCAGGACTTTTTTCCAAGTCAAGTTGTTGTCCTTTCAGTCTTAGTTGTGGAGGGTGCAGCTCAGCAACAGGTCCAGTTGCCGTTGTTAATTGCAGGGGGCGCAGCCCACCATCCCTTGCAGGAGTCGAACCGGCAACCTCGTGGTTGAGAGCCCTTGCTCCAACCAACTGAGCCATCCGGGAGGCAGCGGGAGGCAGCTCAGCTCAAGGTGCTGTGTTCAATCTTAGTTGCAGGGGGCAGAGCCCACTATCCCTTGCAGGACTCCAGGAGTTGAACTGGCAGCCTTGTGGTTGAGAGCCCACTGGCCCATGTGGGAATCGAACCGGCAACCTTTGGAGTTAGGAGCATAGAGCTCCAACTGCCTGAGCCACCCGGCCGGGACCTGGAACTGCAAATCTTATCATGACTTGGGGAATTCTGTCATTAAAGCTTGGTGAATTTGGTTTTCACCTGTCAGCCAAAATCCAATGTCATCTTTGCTTGTTTTTCAAATTCAGTTTAAATTCTTCTACTTAAATGAAACTTAAAAATTTAAAGATAATTCGTTTGCGTTATGTTGGTTTGCATTTTTGTGGAAAGACCATTTCTATGTCTGCTCTTCTATGACTGCATGTGTGAATATGTTGTTGAGTACATAAAGTTACATGTCTGTTTTAATACAGTTAAAATCTAAAATTTGAAGTTTAATCAGCGGATAAATTAGACACCACAGCAGATGCAAATATACTTAGTCTCAGTATTGCTTTTCTTACTCTGGTAAGTTGATTATCCAAACCAACTTAATCAATTAACAAACTAGGCATTGTGACAGATTAAAATATACATGTTTTCAGTCTCAATGTAGTTTCACTCTACTTTTAGAGACAAAATAAGGTCAATCAATGAAAGAATAATTGAAATCTGCTGTAATCAGAGTTGAGTGAAACATAGAATCCTATGAGAGAGATGGCGTTTAAGCTGATTCTAAAGAATTTGGATACATGGAGAAGCATGGACAAGCAAAAGAAATAAGTGTATGCCAACATCTTGAAGGGACATACTTTGTTTCCCCGAAATAAGACCTAGCTGGACAATCAGCTCTAATGCGTCTTTTGGAGCAAAAATTAATAAAAGACCCGGTCTTATTTTACTATAATATAAGACCAGGTATTATATTATATTATACTATACTATACTATACTATACTATACTATACTATATTATATTATATTATATTATATTATATAATACAATATAACATAATATTATATACTATAATACCAGGTCTTATATTAATTTTTGCATCAAAAGATGCATTAGAGCTGATTGTCTGGCTAGGTCTTATTTTCGGGGAAACACGGTAGTACGGAATATTTGCATTTATTTTCCAAGTGAAGGCTGCAGTCCTGCATCTTTAATTGAAACACACACACGCACACACTTAACAACAACCAAGGGATTGAGATGAAGCAGTTTATGCAGTGGTTAGGAGCATTTGCTCTGGAGTCAGGCTGCCTGAATTTCTGTCCCAACCTTTCTTATTAGCTCTGTGACCTGGGACAAGTCATTAGTTTCTTCATCTATAAAAGCAAGGATGATTATACTACTACTCGATGGAAATGTGAAAACTGAAGGAGATAGCGTACTTAGAATAGTAATGCCTCGTAAATGCTTATTGTTAACATTTGAAGTTATTTGTGGAAGATGTTCCTAATTTTGTTAACTTTGATATATTGCTAAAGGCTTCTTGAGACTGGAACTTGTGTCTTTCATTTTTAATTAGTTAATTCATTTACCATTCAGGTTTTGTCCACCCATTTATACCATGTGCTAAAGGTGAGAGGTTATCTAATCAACATCCAATCCTTTAACATTTTGAATAATCAGTATTTTGGTAAATTAAGGTAAGTAATTATCAGCTGATGGAAATATATATTGTCCGAAGAGTTAGTCAGTCTTTCTTCCTTGATAATTACAGTTATCACAGACCTTATAAGATGTAGTATAATTATACTTCTTTGATGTATGATCTTCTGTGTGTCTGTCCCAGTAAAGGTACTAGCCTATCATCTCTGGTCAAGCTCATTGTTACAAAACATGCCTTTCTTGTTTCAGTAATATAGGTGTTGAGTTACATAAGAAAATGTTGAATAGATTTACATCAATTCAAATTAGTCTTAGTTATTTCATTTGTGTGCTATTTCAGTGTTTTAATGGCTGTAAGACAAATGATTTTTCATTTGATGGAAGTCATGGCAGAATTTTTAGGGTGAAGTGTACTAATAGTAGTTGGCATCTATGTAGATTGTTTTGATTAATATTTAAAAGAACATAGCATTTTCACTTCTCATTGTAGAAAACGAAATGTGCCTTTCAGAGGTCAGTGGTTCTAGGAGTCTTCAATAGAATTGGATACAGCCCCTGATGCATCATCCATGATGTCATCTGTGATCTGATAGCCTTCTTTATAATTGTCCTTTTCACAAGTAAAGCTATATTGTTAAGTCTCATCTGTAGGTGTCTTGTTTTTAATTTCAATTTATCTACTTATGCTTTGATACAAGAGAGACTCTTATAATAGCAATTCCCCAAATTTTGCTCCCTTGCCTTTTCAAACCTAGCAAAGCCATAGAATCATAAAATTATAGAGCTGGAAAGGAATAGAAATTATGTTCCACAGTCCCTTTATTTCACTGGTGAGGAAACTGAGGCTTGTGAAATTATCTTCCTTGCTTAAGACCATAGTGATTAAAACGTGCTAGAACTAAGGTCTTCTGTTTCCAACCTACCAATCATAGACACTGATAATATTGATAGTATGTAATGGAGGAGCATCTGACTTAAACATTTTGACAGGGGCAACCATAAGTGGGCTACTATTTTAAGTTGAATGATGTTTTTTTAAATATTAGTATCTTGTTTTACCGTTAAAGGGAATCACCAGACAAAACATACCCCAAAGCCTTTTTATGCCTTTCATTCAACTACTAAGTCTGCAATGTCATGATGCCTCTAGCTCCCAGTTTGTAAAAGAAAATGGTGGATATTGGATATAAACTCTGTTCACTTAATCTCTCTGTCCACTTAGAAATATATATGCATTTGCATCCATCCTAACCCCAGTCCATGCTTCTGTCTGAGGCTAATTGTCTCTCTATGCTGTAGATTTCAACTCCTCTAGTCCATCAATTATCCTTTTTCCTTCAATCCCTTCTTCTGTATCAGCCGTTCCCTTTTAAAAAATAGACGTATTCAAGTTCACTCCTACTCAAAACAACAACAAAGTATCTTATTCATTGTTTGTTGTCTTTTTTTTTCTAGATGTTATTCCCTTATCTCCTTTTCTCTAGAGCTAAATTTCATGAAGACTTTGCCAACATATGCTACCTCCATTTCATTAGTTCAAATGCACCCCTTAGACAGTACTTAGGAGTGAAATTGTAGTTAGCAGAATAAATATTATAGTGTTGAAAAATAAAACATATTTCCTGAAATAAACAACAATGAATAAAAACAACTCCCCATAATAAATGCATAAAATTATAACTTAGATTAGGAATTAAATATCACACAATTAATAAAACATTGTGTTTAAAATGGACTCTTACAGGGCAGCCATCTCACAAATAAGCTACTTAATATCATTATGATGGGATGCAGAATATACCTGTCCCTTACTTAGGTATTTGAATTTATTCTTTAAAATCCTGATTAGTAGAAAGTTCTTCAATGAAAAAAAATTTTAGTTAATTTTCATGCAGAAAATATGATTCATTTCATTCTATCTCATTATACTCAAACAATTTTCATAAATTAAAAAAGTATCAATTGAAAACAAGCTAATAAGTGGTAAACAATAATATGATAAATGTAGTTTGTACACAAAATGCAATGTAATGAACACTTACTCGTATACTTACCAAATGACTCAATTATCCCCATCCTAGGTATTTATCCACGGTAAACAAAAACCTATGTTCATACAAATATTGTATTATACTTGAGTGTTCACTACCGCTTTGTTCATTGTAACCAAAACCTCCAAACAACCCAAATATTATTAACTGGTTAATGGATCAATTCCATGGAACACCACTCAGGAAAAACAATAAAACTGTTGGTACATGTGACAACATTGATTAGTCTCAAAAGCATTATGCTGAATGAAAGAAGCCATCCATGAAAGACTACATGCTATATTATTTTATTCATATTAAAGTCTAGAAAAGGCAAAATTGCGGTGACAAGGAGCAGCTCGATGGGTACCAGGAGTTAGTTGTGGGAGATTTATTACAGATAGGCAAGAAAGAACTTTTTTGGGGTCATAGAAATATTGTATATTGTGGTGATGTTACATTAGTCAACTGAAAATTGGTGAATTTTAATACAGTATGTTGTTTTGATTTCAAGAATGCTGATTTTTAAAATGGCACTTGAATAGCTGGATCCATATTAGGACATGACCGTTGGCCCTGTCTCTCACCACACGCAAACATTAATTTCATATGGCTCATAGTAGTTAACACAAAGGATAAGATTGTAAAACTTCTAGAAGAACAACTAGGAAAAGTTCTTTGTGCCCTTTGGGTAGGCAAAGATCTTAGAATCTAAACTATATATATACATGTAAAAATATTTTGAAAATTTGACTTTACCAATATCAAAAAATTCTCACTAAAAACCACTTTTAGTAAACTGAATTGTCAAGCACAGACTAGAGGAAATATATCTAGCAAAGAACTTGTGTCAACATTAAGGAACACCTACAAAAATTAACAAGTAAAATATGAATACAAACAACTTGATTAAAAGTGATCAATGTAGTTGACCAGATGCTCCAAAAGATGGTACACCGCAAGGCCAATAGCACATGACAAACTATTCAACATTACTATTATCAGGAAAATGCAAATTAAAACTATAATTTGACATTATTTCAGACCTTGTAAAATGTCTAAATTAAAAAAACAACAAAAAAAAACTGACACTACTGAACGCTGGTGAGAATTTGCAACTACTAGAATTCTCATATATTGCAGTTGGCATATAAAATATTAAAATCACTGTGAAAAACTGTTTGCCAATTTCTTTTAAATTTAAACATACTCTGTGACTGTATTCACAAATTTACTCTTAAGTAAGTCCTAAGAGAAATAGACATATATGAACACTCAAAATCTTGTACAACACATATTTATCAGTTATAACCATAATACCCCAAATGTTAACAACTTGATTCTCTATCAGTAAGAGAAAGGATAAATTATGATACACTTATAAAATAGAATACTTCTCAGCAATATAAAAAAAAAAGAAGGAAGTACTGATAGATGTGACAAAACACATGGAACTCAGTGACATTTTTATTAAGCTGCACAAAATAAACTGGACACAAGAGAACCTACCATATGACTGCATATATATGAAGTTCAGAAATACACGTAGTGATAGAAATGCTTGTTTACAAAATTATTAGTGTCTTAGTTTCTTTACTGGAATCTGAAAGGACTCTTTTTTCAGTTTTGAAATTTCAACTTTATTAAGATTTCATTGTTAGGTGCCACGTTCCTGGATTACACGATGTCTTTTCATTCTTCTTCAATGTTCTTTTATTTCTGGAAAATTAAATTATATCTTTAGATATTTGCCTTGTATATTAATGCCTTTTTCGTTGTTTTGGTTCCTTTTTCAGGGATACTAATTATGTGTTACCTTTTTTCCTTATCTCTATTTCTCTAATTCTTTAAAACTCTTTGTTCATTTCTAATTTACTTTGCTTGCTTTATGTAAGTCTGTGCCCTAATGTTTCCAGCATTGTCAGTTCTCTCTTTTGCTGCTTCCAATTTGGCCTTTAATTCTGGGTTGATTTTACTATGTGCTTTTACTTCTTTACTAAGCTCTGCCAATTCATATATTCATGTTTTAGCTTCTTTTGTTGTTTTACAATAGTCATTCATTTGAGAGTTATTTATTGAGTGTCCACTACCCTGTGTTAAGTACGGTTCTCACAGTTGTGTCCCTTCTATGGTCTTATTTTACAAAGACCTCTCTCTCTCTCTCTCTCTCTCTCTCTCTCTCTCACACACACACACACACACACACACACACACACGTAATAGCAATGTGCTTGTTTAAAATTATCTGGTCTCATGATATTTTTCTAGTTGTGTTATTTATCTTCTATTTATTTATCCCTTTCTCCCTCCCTCCCTTCCTTATTGGCATAGATCTGTGTTCTTTTCTTTTTGATTCTCATACATCTTTGAGTGAAGTGATAACTTCTCGGCCAGCTATTTGTTGGAGGTTTTTGTATGAAGGTGGAGTCCGTCAGGACTTTGTTCCAGGGATAAAATAAATTCTCCTTTTGTCATTGGGTTGGGTGTATGAATGATTGATTTTAAACTGTATTTCTTCTCCGCTAACCTAAATTGGCTCTGCAGTGTTGTTTTTATTTTGAACCCCACATGGGGATACATTCTAACCTTTTTAATACTTAGGGCCTCGAAAGATGGCGGTTTCATCCTGTAGCCCCCTCAAAGCAAGCTTCCTTCTCTGTCACTTTCTGGAGGCTCTTGTTTTCAAAGCTGGCTAACGACCATCTAATTTCTCCGTTTAATAATTGCTTTTCAGTCATTGTCTTGCGTGACCTTCTGTATCATAAGACCATGTGTATTGTGCCTCCTCCTTAAAGCTTCTTCCACCCTTGATTTCTGTCACTATTTACTGTCTCCTTATTTTCTTCTTCTTCTTTTTTTTTTGATAAAGGTTTTTGGTCTTCTTACAATCCTTTCAAAATCCTACTGCCTTCAAACTTCTTGTTGCCACACGAATACATTTCCTATAGTGTAGAGCTAAACATTTTGATCTCCTGCTTCTAATTCTTCAAAAACTCCTCCTACCTCCATTATATATGAAATAAAGTCCATATCATTATGCATTACATTGCAATGTCAACATGCTCTGTCTCCTACACATCTTTTTAATTGTGTTTTCCACTGCTGTACGTCCTTCAGAGTCATACAAACTAGATATAATTCACC